>NC_057865.1:190166533-190473231 GCF_019393635.1 Dromiciops gliroides
AAAAGTCCCTCAATCGTCATAATTCTCCTGCCCTTTCTAAAGGACTTTGAGCAATTCCCCCCTCTCCTGGATCTCACATTCCCTCAGAAACTATTCAGTTCATGACTCACAGTATCCTGTGCTACATAGAATTCCATTATTAATACAAGCACAGAGATTAATTCTGCTCAATGAGTACTCATTGCAAATGTCAAATGTTGCACAAAACAGGGAAACCACATTTGCCAAAATCATTTGCCATTTTTATGAAGGATGTTCATGAAGGATCCAAATTTGCAGGGGGGAAGCTTATCTATATATTGTGCCTTGGCTTGTATGAAAAGAATTCACTTAAGCCCCTTGCCCAGCTATCTCCTGAATAAGATATAACCTCTCTCTTCAAAGTAGAATTCTCCTTGGTCCTGAGTTCTTATTGTCTATAATAAAGATTATCCAATACTTGGGTGAACACACCTTGGCATAATTCATTACACCTCTCAGACTTATTCTTTAAAAGGAGGCAGAAACCTAAGAGAAACAAGCAGTCAGATAGAATAAGAAAATCCCATCTACATCAGACTTGGAGAGAATCCTCTCTATCCACAAGGTCAGGAGTCATATGAAAGCTCAGAAATACTTAAGGGTCCCAAGATTTAGTTTTGACGATAGATAGGAGGAAAGGGATTCAGAAACTCAGCAAGAGAAGGTAGGAGAGGAGATAGTCACCTGATCTCATTCAGACCTGAAAAAAAGTCATTGACCACAACCTATTTAGTCACAAAGGAGAGAGAAAAACACGGATCTCTACCTTTTCTGGTACTGTGAGTCAGAAACTGTATAGTTTCTGAGTGAAGGCATAATCCTCTATGGGGGAAAGCTACTTCAAATCATCAGGAGAGGAGAGCTTTTATGACTACTGAGGATCCGTGATCTCATTCTGCATTTCCTTTGGGGTCAAATAAAACCTATTATATAGTCAATATCTTGTTAGCCTAAGTACATGTAGCAGAGATAAGAGCCTTCTTTTCGGGAGGAACACAAGCCAAGTTCTGATGTTACTTGCGGAACACTTGGGAAAAAACATGAGGTAAAACAAGTTAGTGAGTGGTCCAAGAGTGTATATAGCTCAGTTGTGTCAGGGGTCCAATGAACACAAAGGTTAAACTTTCCTGATTTTAATATATACGTGAACTTAAAAAAATATATGCCTTAAGTCGGCATTTTGCTCTACTGAGTTAAATTTATTTTTTATTATGAAGCAATAAACATATCAGTATCATTTATTCTCTGCACCTTTTATCATGTGACCATAGGGATTTGGTATGCCTTCAAAATTATTTTTCAAAAACCTACCTATTCCTTCCTGATGTGTTCAGCAAGGGCAATATCAATGTTTGTGTGGATCATTATTCTAAACATTTTAGAAATATGAGAAAGCAGGCATATTGATTGGTAACAACTGATAGCTTGTCAATCACTTTTTTTGGATAGTGGTAGGTTTTGAGTTTTTTCCCATTATTTTCTTATCAATCATATGTGTACTTTTTAAAAAATCTAAGTTAGAGGGCAGCTAGGTAGCACAGTGGATAAAGCACCAGCCCTGGATTCAGGACAACCTGAGTTCAAATCTGGCCTTAGACACTTGATAATAGCTGTGTGACCCTGGGCAAGTCACTTATTGCCCCACAAAAAAATAACCAAAAAAAAAATCAAAGTTAATTTGTTTATTTCTTGCATATCCATATTAGTTTCTTTTTCTTTTTCTTTTTCTTTTTTTGGGTGAGGCAATTGGGGTTAAGTGACTTGCCCAGGGTCACACAGCTAGTAAGTATCAAGTGTCTGAGGCCAGATTTGAACTCAGGTACTCCTGACTCCAGGATTGGTACTCTGTGCCACCTAGCTGCCCCTCATATTGATTTCTTTATCCAGTAACACCTTCCTTCTTCACTGGGAATATTTCCTTTTGTGCTTTCAAGATTTTGGTTCATAAAAGTCTCCTATCCCCCTCTCAGACTTCTTTCCCATGTAAAACTTTAGGCCACAGAGTCCTACTTTTCCTTAAACTTTTTGAAATCTACTCTTTCAAAATCTAAGGTGCAGGGGGCAGCTAGATGGTGCAGTGGTTAAAGCACCGGCCCTGGACTCAGGAGTACCTGAGTTCAAATCCGGCCTCAGACACTTGACACTTACTAGCTGTGTGACCGTGGGCAAGTCACTTAACCCCAATTGCCTCACTAAAAAAAAAAAAAAAAATCTAAGGTGCATATCAGACTTTGTTCAACTTTCCTTTCATTATTTACCTTGAAATCTAACACGAAGTGATCACTTTATCCCCAAGAACCCATCATGTCCACTTCACTAACTAAGCAAAGCCCTCCTGAAATTGGCAGAAACCAGGTCCAGTACAGAAGCTCCCTTCTTTCCTTCCTCTACTTTTTGAAGTTCTCACTAAAACAATCCAAAGAATTTTCAAATGCTATCATTTTAGTGAAGAGAGCTCCACTATGTGGCCTGAATGAACTGAAGGGCCCTCTTGCTTTGATACAATTATTTTTGTCTACTTCTCAAACTTTCTGCTTATTTCCCCCTTCCATCTAAGTAATTTATAGTGTACTTTTAGGATAATCCAATGACAATACTGGTTCTGTTTCTCTTTCCACTGATATTCACTGAAATACTCTATAGCTCCCCTCAACCCCCTGCCCCAGGAAGTCGATTTTAATTTCACAGCATATATTCATAATATACAGCACTACAGTCACCCCATCTTCTTCTATCAATTTTATTTCTTAATCTCATCATGAGTCCCATTCCACAGTCTATAATCTCTATAAGTTCAAATTTGCACACTTCCACTGGAATCTTTATTATGCTGTTTACCCAAATTTTTGAGGCTTGTATATAAAAACCATGGGTTTCTTGATTAAATTTTATTTCCTTTAAATTGCTGAGCATAAATACTGTTATTCTTCTCATATTATAGCTGCTCTGCTCTTTGGTATTTGGTACTTTGGTACTTGGTCAATACACATAGGGGAGTTTTCTCCCTCTAAGTTTCAAGTCCTTTTGATAATCTGATCAAGGGGCTCAAGGAAAATATATTTTTCTAGTCCCTGTTAGAGACACTCTGTCCCTAGACAATATTCCTACCTTTTAAGTCATGCTCCAAAAATCCCTATCCTATTTTCAGATACTTTCTTAACAAATCTACATATCTCTTCTAAATGACTTAATTTCTATGTGTATATATCCATTACAGTTAAAGAAAAAAACATCATCTATATACCCAGTTACCACATTTTGTCCCATACTCCATTCTCCCTAGCAATGGTTTTTCCCTAGACTCCTTCTTGTAGTATCATGTCCTGACACAAAAATCAGCAGAAGTTGGAAGCAGTATTCATAATTTAAGTCTTGGAAGGTTGTGCATCCTGTCACAGACTGATGACTCAGCAATACATAAGGACTCCGTATAATCAGGCTCATGTCTCCAATTAGCTATCTTAACAAAAAGTCATCAACCATAACTATTCATCTCTTCTTCCACTCATCCTTACTAGACGACCTCTATTTTGATACATCCAAGCATTTCCCAAGAGTTTCCCAATCTGTTCCAAATGTTCAGCACTACCTCTTCTCTTTCTTAACTACATGACAAAGATGAGGACACCATTAGATCTCTTCCAATTTTTTTTGCCCTTTGTTTTTACCTTGGAGTCCTTTCCCCATTCTTTCATAGTGGATTCATAACTGACCCAATGAAAATATTTGCCACAATGCTTGAAGGTGAAAAAACTTTAATTATGAGGAAACATTTTCTGGATTACATTTAGTAGAAGGATGTGATGTGGATAAGCCCAGACATAACAATATCAAAAATCAAGGATTTTAGGTGAACAAAATTCTCCAAGAATAGACACTTAAAAATAGGGGAAAGCATAGGCAAGAAGAAAAGAGAGCACAGTGAGCAGGTACCAGAGTAGTGTAATCAGACACAATGAATGAATGAATGAATGAATGAATGAATGAATGAAGCATTTATTAAAGACTTAAGATGTACAAAGCACTGAAGTTTTCAATAGCAATGGGAGACAATCATGCTCTCAAAGTGCTCACATTCTAAATCTCTCAAGTGCAGAATTCCGCTATTTCCAAAGTTATTGTTATTGCTGTTGTTGTTTGGTCATTTCCAGTCATATCTGACACTTTGTGACCCCATTTGGGATTTTCTTGGCAATGATGCAGGGGTGGTTTGCCATTTCCTTCTCCAGCTCATTTTACAGATGAGGAAACTAAGGTAAACAGGGTAAAGTGACTTGCACAAAGTCATATAGCTAGTAAGTGTCTGAGTCCAGATTTGAACTCAGGGAGATGAGTTTTCCTGACTCCAGGCCCGGTACTCTATCCACTGTGCCAACTAGCTGCCCCTTCAAAAGTCATAAACAAATTAAAATTATTTATACCTTTATATAATCTTACTTTCAGGGATAAGAAGTGAAGCATTAATAAAGTAAACACTTTGAAATAATGGCATACAGAAGGCTCAAGATCATCTGATTAATTTTCTAAGTCCCCATAAGGCCCTAAAGAAAGGGGATTCATGCTGTAGGTAAGTGCTGAAGTCATCTCCAATCATCTTGATTTATATCTTGCCACTGAACCCAGATGACTCCAGAAGAGAAAGTGAGGCTGGTGACTTTGCACAGCCCTGCCTTACTGAAATCCAATTCACTTCAAGTCATGGCATCACCTCCCCGATGTCATGGTCCTCTTTGAGAACACAGGAAAAACAACAAGCACAACCCCTGTGATGGAGTAGAAAAGTGCTTCCCAATCACATAGATTCGCATTCATCCACTACAACGAAAATTCTTTCAGTCCACAGCACGTTTACTACTAAAGGTTCTTACTTTTTAAAACCTATAAACTTAAAACTGGACCTCTCCTCCTATTGGATGCCTTGTTCTTTCATTTTCCTAGATCCTGGCCCCATGCCCTGAGCCACTGAGAGGTCAGTGCTGACATTATCGAGATTAGAGAAGTCAATGAGAGAACAAAATGAAGCTTTTTTACCAGTCGCCATAAATTTGGGGATGGAAAACAATGACTCCTGAAGTCTTCCTTTTAGTTCTAATATTTCATGAAATTCTGGAACAAGATGTAAAACAAACATGGGAACTG
Source organism: Dromiciops gliroides (assembly GCF_019393635.1). Taxonomy (NCBI): domain Eukaryota; kingdom Metazoa; phylum Chordata; class Mammalia; order Microbiotheria; family Microbiotheriidae; genus Dromiciops; species Dromiciops gliroides. The sequence continues at coordinate 190,171,694 of NC_057865.1, forward strand.
ACATATAAATGCACACAGCCAGTAGAAGTCACACTTTTCAGAAAGTAAACTGCCTAAGGTTTCAATTGTCAAGTTTATTCACTACGTATGCCTAATGATGGGATCTACAAAGAAGACTTAGGAAAGTCTACAAACTGATATGCCTCTGAGCAGAGTTTCTAGGGCAAGTTATTGTTACCATAATCCTTTTTTCTCTACCATCCAAAAACGCAAAAATGACATCAAAGACCAAGTGGAACAAATTCTTTAGAACCACAGAAAATCGAGCTGAAAAGACCTTTGGATGTCATCTAGAATAAACCCCTCATTTTACTTAAACAGTTCCAGATTTGGTGAAATGACTTGCCATAGGTTACTTGATTAGTCCATGGCAAAGCCAAGCCTAGAACTTAGATTTCATCTGATTCCTAGTCCAATGATTCTTCTACTACATTTGTTCTTTGGAATTTTTCTCTGCTGGAGTTCTTGAAAAGGAGTTTTGCCTTTTCGTACTGAAAAAAGCAATGCTGCAGCAGAAGAATTAAAAGTTCTGTTTTTCTATTGTTTTCTAGCCCTATTCCATGCCCTTATAGCAGATACTCACACAAGTCTGAATAAAGGTTGTAATGAAAGGAAGGTTCAGACAAGCCAAAGAGTTGCAAGGGAAATTCCATTATATAACAGACAAATTGGGAGGGGGTAATGATTATTCTTATTGCAAAAAAAAGAGTCTTCTCTGATATAAAAGGATTTACTATTACATTGAAATGGGAGTTCCTTTGCACTTAATTGTTGGTTTATAAATATGTGGCTATATTTTCAGAACCAAAAGGCAGATCACCTGTTAATCCACATTGCTTTGCTGCAATGACTGGTTGGGCTTCTGTATTATAGCAGTGTCATAACAATCAGAAACAGCCTAGGAAATCAGCATAGCCTCACCATGGCCCACCCCACAGACTATACACCCTTGTTCTGGATATTATACTTCAGTTAGTACAGATTAAGATCACATTATTTTTTTTTTCAGACAGCCATGTCACACTGTTGACTCATACTAAACATCCCTTTAGTCAGGGAAGTCATAATCCCTAAAAGCCAAATCTTTCTCAAAGCTTGGAAACCATATGTAGAGGAAAGAGCACTAGACTTGGGAATGAGAAGAGCTGAATTTGAGTTCAGTAGCACCTCAGTGGAGGTGCTAGCTGTGTGACCCTAAAAAAAGATCCTCCTTTCTTTGGACCTCAGCTCCATCACCTGTAAAATAAGGGGTTGGATTTGATTATTTTTAAAGTCTATCATTCAATAATTTCATAAAATCATTTTTATATCCCTTCCAGACTTTCCCAGAAATTATGGTAGAACCTCTCAAAAATTCTCATTCAAATCAAGGGAATCTCATTACATTTGCATTAACTGAGTGCTATGGAATTCCTCAAAAGAATCCTTAACAGCAAAGAACCCCAGCATTTGCTATTACCCAGGTACTCTTCTGGGACTTTGTAGGAAATGGAATTCCAGGTTCTCTACAATCTGGCTCCATCCTACTCATTTAACCTTTTCTTGAACTATTCAACATTATTTATTTTTACGATCTCCACTCCCATCTCCATGTATTTGCCCATACCATCCCCTGCACTCAGAATAGATTTGCTCTGCCCTATCTCCATCCAATAAAAAAAGTTCATAATTTATGTATCACTTTGAGCTTTGACAAAGCACTTTGTTCATAATGACAATGAGGTAGAAAAAGCAATGATTATTATTGATACTTTATCAATGAAGCAACTGAGGCACAGAGAGATCAAATACCTTGTCTCGAGTCACCTAGGTTATAAAGTCTAGAACCTTCACTTCATTATTGGTTCAAGTCTCTCCCTTGTTCCCTGATCTAAATCTAATGTCATCACCTCCTCCACGAAACCTTCCCTAACCCGTACTCACCCTGCCTCAAAGGTGATAATGATCACTTTACCTTGATTTCACTTATCCTTTTCGTTTTTGTATTACACTGATTTATATATCTTATTATTGGGTGTTAAACTGCATGACAGTAGGACCTGAGTTTTATCTATCATTATATCCCTATCACTTAGCACAGTGACTTTTAAAACTTAGGTACTTGGGGCAGCTAGGTGGCACAGTGGATAAAGCACTTGCCCTGGATTCAGGAGGTACTGAGTTCAAATCCAGGCTCAGACCCTTGACACTTACTAGCTGTGTGACCCTGAGCAAGTCACTTAACCCTCATTCCCCTGCAAAAAACAAACAAAAAACACAGACACACAAAAACCACACACAAAAAACTTAGGTACTCACAGAACATCTTTTTCATGAATAAATGAATCAATTAAACAAGGTTAGGGGAAAACATCTCTAAGCAAATATGCCCTGACCTATTCACCTAGTCCAGCAGGAGCCATAGGAGCTTCAGTGACAAACAGTGTCACCAGGTGATAGATTTTCCTTATCTGCCATTTTCATTCTCTTCCTTAGAATGTTCTAGGAAATTAATTACGAGATCAAAATTCCAGAGTCTTAAAATGCCCTTGTATACACACTCTTATTCTGAGTGCCATACAAAAGTCAATCTAACATCATCAAATTCCTGTCCACCAGATACTTCAACTCAAATGCAAAGACTCATTCAATTACGGCCAATCTTATTTACATCATAGTAACACCTGATAAGTATGGAAAAGAAAATAATAAGGGATAATATAATGGTTTTCTAAAATTTGAAGGGTTGTCAAGTTAAAAATAGTATTGGTTCTATAATATTCTAGAGGACTGGACTAGGACCAATGGGTACACATTGGAGGGAGACAGAGTTTTACTTAATATAACCAAAAGTGTTCTACATTTCTAAAATTAGAAGGGGCTTTGTTATGAGCTAGTGAGCTTCCTACATCTATAAGTAGATCAGGAAAAAATGGTGGAGAAACACTTTATCTGAATGTAAATCTAGGCAATGGGGCAATGAAATATGAAAAGACATTCTTAGTTTATTGTTTTTCACCCATAGGCAAGGAAGAGGTAGCAAAGCACAATGGGAAAAGAAGTGATCTTTCTTACCTTCAAACCCCCAATGCTAAAGCATTTCAAAAATGTTTGCTGAATAGAATAAAATTCTTAAATGGGAATGGGAACTTAATAGGATCATTAAGGTTGAAGGAACATTCAAGATCATCTTGCTTCCTTCAAGCCTCAAATTACATGCCGCTTCCTACAGAACGCCTTTCCTAGTAGGTGTATTCCCCAGCACAAAGCACAGTGTCTTCCACATTGCAGGCACTCAATAATGCTTGTTGGATTGGATTGAATCTAGTCCAACCCACTCATTTTACAGTTGAGAAAACTGACAGCCAGAGAGATTAAGTGAATTACCTAGATTCACATAGAGTAAGTGGAAGATCTATGATTCAAACTCCGGTTCTCCAGCTCAAAATCCAAAGTTCTTTCCACTATACCCCAGTACAACACAATTGAGATAGGAGATCCCTAAGGTCTCTACCATCTCTTGATATTGTTGTTCTCGTTGCCGAGTTGTTGTTTCAATCACGTCTGACTCTTTGTGACCCCATCTTGGGTTTTCTTGGCAAGGGTACTGGCATGGCTTGCCATTTCCTTCTCCAAGCTCTTACAATTCTTTTATTCACATGTGCATATTCTTATTCTGCTATTGTGCCTGTTCTATCTGTCATCATCAGGGTTGATATAATACCACAGACTGCAAGCAACCAGAGGCCCAGAACTGTATCTGTCTAAAATGTTTCTTATCATCCACATAACACCATTGGAAAACAGATGGCTATTAAATAGACTTCAAAGTTACTGACAGCAAGAGTGAGCAAGAGGTGGAGGTAGGTGAGGGGTGGAGGTAAATAAAGAGAGAAGCAAAAGCAATTGTACTAGGATGAGAATTTGAGGAAGGGACAAAGGTCAGGGGAGCAGGGACCCCTGCAGGGATGGTATGACAGCTGGTCTTTTTAGGAAAAGCCTGTACTTTCTCAGCCTGTGCTGAAGCACCCATCTGTGTTTGTGTGTGGGTTGAGGGGGGCACAGGAGGAGTTGTTTGTTTTTGTTGGTTTTTTTCCCCCACCAACTGAGTTGTTGAAAGAACAGTATTTGGCCACCTTGGCGGCTCCATCAGCACTCTCGTCCAAGTGATGGTAAGCAAGTAGTACTCACCCATTGTGTTGTTGGCTCGAGAACAGGATGTACGTTTCAAGATTTCATGCACCTAAAAAGAAGGAAGACGGGAAAGCCATGAGACCAATTATCATGTCCCTGGGCAACACACAGATTTGAACAACACACACTGGGGATTGTGGAAAGAGGCCTGGTGAAACGAGGGGGAGGAGAGGGGAGAAGAATATGTATGCATTTTGACTGAGCCAGGGGAAAAGCCAAGCATATGTTGAACTCATGTACTGAACGCCAAACCCAATCAAACTTGAGTCCTTCGAGAGAACAAAGAATTTAACTCCCCCACACATTCCCTCCCTTTCACCCCACCTGGAAACAAATATGTAAAATACAACACACTGTCACCCATGGTGTATGCATTATGTGCACACCACTCTTTGGGATTATAATGGTAACCTCTTTAAAAAAAAAAAAAAACAATTTCTTCCAATTCCCCAAATTGGGAAAACACAGTGAATACCTATAAAACACCAAAAGAAGCTGAAGCAATGGACCATCTCTGAGAAATAAGACATAGGTCTTCTAGTAGGATATTGGAACTTAATGAAAGGAAAGAGATTTCAAGAGAGCAGCCCTTTCTACCACTCATGCCTGTGGACACTGGCACAAGTCAGCACCTGTACATATTGTGACTTGTTATTGCTCTCTGATGGCTTCCCCACATTAATCCTGCCTTCCCAGCTAGAAAACTCCTTGAAGGCACAGAGTTTGTTTTATATTTCTTATATATCCATGGTGCCTGAGAGAGGCTGAGAGCATAGTAGGAACGTAATAAGTAGGATGCCTTAAAATGCACGTATTGGGGATAAAAAAATTCAAAATAGTAACCACTTATGTGCCATATTCTAAGGCCTGAAGGAAGTAAAAATCTGCCTTTGGACATAATCTTTAAGTTCAGGAAGCATATAATTTAGTAATAACTAAAAAATAATGGAATCACAATTCTAGTACTAGAAGGCGACCCTAGAAGGACAAATGACCACAGGTCACACAGTGACAGAGCTGGGATTTGAACCCAGGTCATCAACTCCAACTCTATAATACTTTCAACTGAATTCACACTGCCTCCTGAGAGAACTTTAGGAAGCCCTAAAATTTGACCTTTTTAATATTTTCATGAAAATCTGTCATGGGTAGGAGAGAGGGAGAGATTTAGCATCCTATACTTCAAACTCATGTAGGGTATATGGGTAGGTGATGCAATGGAATACTGGGCCTGGAGTCAGGAAAACTCATCTTCCTGAATTCAAATCTGGCCCCAGATACTTACTAGCTGTGTGGCCCTGGGCAAGTCACTTCACCCTATCTGCCTCAGTTTCCTCATCTATAAAATGAGCTCAAGAACTAAATGGCAAACCACTCCTCTATATTTTCCAAGAAAACCCCAAATAGGATTACAAAGAGTTGGACATGACTAAAAATGACTGAACAACAAGAACATCACTAAACTGGTTATCCAGTGTAAATCTGTTATTCCAGGCTGATAAAGAGAGTCAAAGTAAGGGGATAACTGAGATAGGTGGAACCATAGTTCACAGAGTGCTGGGCCTAGAGTCAGAAAGACCTGAGTTCAAATTTAGCCTCAGGCACTCACTAGCTGTGATCCTGAGCAAGTCACTTAACCTCTAACTGACTCAGTTTCCTCATCTGTAAACTGGAGATATCATCCCCTACCTATCAAGGTTGTTGTGATGATCAAATGAGTTAACAGTGCCTGACACATGGTAGGTATTATATAAATGCTTATTTCCTCCCCCCAAAGGTTGTATTTGGAAGGACACAATCTGGCTGACTGATGGCCATTTGGTAGGGTCTGAAGATGGATGTTTATGCCTCTCTGCCAAGCTACTCTAAATTGCACTAAAAAATTGTTGTAGGATAAATAACTGTCTCACCCTGACCCCCACAAAGCAAAGGGTACAGGGAGGAGAAGTATATCCATCTTGCTATTTGGGTCAAAAGGAAGACAACTGGGGCAGGGGCAAATCCTAATCCTGTACTGAAGAATCTGTGCCCCACGGTAGGTCAAGGTGGGGCTGTGGGAGCAGGGCTGATGAATGAGCAGAACCTTGTCTCTCCAACATTGCTCACATCTTATATTCCAGCCCCAGAGTTAGTGGGAGTGGCACACAAATAACTTCCAGTAGAACTGGATCCAGCAGCCTTTAATTCTGTTTGTAATATGAGGCAGTAATTAAACAGTGATAATAATTAGGAACAGTATTTATGGGGCATTTTATTATTTTACAAGCATTTTGCAATTATCAGTTAATCCCCCTGACACCCTATAACTACCACCACCCCCTCACTCGAAGAGACATGCAAGGAACTCAAACTGCAGAGATATTTAAGTCACTTGCAATAAAACCAAACCAAAGGAATGGAAAATATATGCCTCTTGTCATAGGAATAAAAAAAGAAATACCCATAAAACAAGTTTGTTTCTTTCTGACAAAACCAATGTACCCTTGTTGTTGTTTGGTCATTTTCAGTCATGTCTGACTCTTTGTGATCCCCACTTGGGGTTTTCTTAGCAAAAATACCGAAGTGGTTTGCCATTTCCTTCACCAGCTCATTTTACAGATGAGGAAACTGAGGCAGACTTGCCCAGGGTCACACAGCTCATAAGTAACTGAGGTTGGATTTGAATTCAGGAAGATAACTCTTCCTGACTCCAGGCCTGGTTTTCAATCCATTGCATCACCTAGCTGCATACCCTAGATGAGTTCTAAATATATTCTCAGGGTAAAACTTCTCCAATCATTATAAGATGAATAAAAAAGCAGTCGGGGGGGGGGGGCAGCTAGGTGGCGCAGTGGATAGAGCACTGACCCTGGAGTCAGGAGTTCAAATCTGGCCTCAGACACTTAACACTTACTAGCTGTGTGACCCTGGGCAAGTCACTTAACCCCAATTGCCTCACTTAAAAAAAAAAAAAAGCAGTCAGAGGATCATCTTTTTCATTTTCTTGCCTCTAGGCATACCTGAAATTTGTACTGATGCCAGCAGGTCAAAGTCTAGTTCTTTATTATGACCTTAAATGACCTTTATGACTTTGAATAAGTCCTATTACCTCTCTGGGCCTCAGTTTCTTCATCAGTAAAATGAGGGCATTTTAACAGAAAAATGACCTTTAAGGTCCCTCTAGGTTGCTTTCTTGCCTTGCTGTCTCCACTGAGGCCATCTTCTTCATCTCTTCCCCAGTGGAAAACTACTAGACTCTACCTCTGGAACCACCTGAAATTTTGATGGGTTAGCTTTGGCTTTATCTTGCTGGGAATCAACTGCACTTCTTTACCATCTTCATGCCACGTCAAGGGCAATTGCTCCTCCTCCACTCTCTGATTTCCAGCTCCCATTCATATGGTAAGTTTCTCCATCAGATTGTAAGCTCCTTGAAGGCAGGGACCATCTTACCTTTATTTTTATTCCCAGCACTTAGTACAGTGCCTGATACATAGTAAGTGCTTAACAAATGTTTTCTAAATTTCATCTAAATCTTGGGAACTCCAAAAAGGGATAACTCCATCACTGTCTTCAGACAACCTCAGTCAGGTGTCCCTGTGTCTCACTACTCTAAGCACCAGGAGTGTCCTTTGAATACCCAAACCTTAGTCACTGCAACATTAGCTCCTTTCCAAGTGCTCAAGCAAAATGTATTTCTAACTTCCAGTTGATGACATTGGGCAATTTCATCCTACCCCTAGCATTCTTTTCTTCTTTTGTCCTCCCTTAGAAGAATTAATTCTTGAAGCGAATGAAAACAAAGGAGTCAGCAAATAGAAAATTGCACCTTATTAAATCATTTAAAGTTGTGTCCCTTGAAGGGAACCATGATAACAAATGCTTAGTAACCAACAACACTGGGCAAATGGAGATTCCATCAACAGACTCAAACTTGCTAAGGAACTATGGAATCTGAAAAGAAAGCAAATGCTTGTCATGCTAGAAGGGCTTCAGCCAAAGAAAGATCCACACAATTAGGCTTTCTATAGAGTAGTCTGGCTCTTGCTGTTGGATAAATATTTATTTCCAGGGTTTTCCATGATACAAATAGCCAAGAACTCCTTGGAGAGAAGACAAAAGGGAGGCAGAGGATGAGGGAAAGTGGCAAAAGTACTATATTGGTCATTGATTGGAAATGGCTAAACAAATCATAGTAGATAGATGTAACAGAATATTTCTATGTTAGAAAAAAGTATAAATGTGATAAAGACAGAATGTTTGGGAAGGCAGGTGAACTGATTCAAAGTGATGTAAGCAGAACTAGGAAAAATACACACAATGACTACAATAATGTAAATGGATAGAACAACAGCAAAGCAATTGAAATGGAGTACTACAAAATTATAATGTCCAAACTTGACCCCAAAGAAGACATATGGTGGGTATCTCCTCAACTTCCTTGCAGAGGTAGAGAACCAACTACTTATGCCAGACTTCTTTCAATGTGTTACTTAGTTTTGATGAAGTTTTTAATGCTTTCTTATAAACAATAACCTCTAGCAGATGGTAGAGAGGGATACATTTGGAAATGTAGGCAATATAAAAGCAAAAGCTATCAATAAAATTTTTAATATAATATTGAGAGCCAGGAGACTTCTGATCCTAGCAGTTACCACTAACTTATAATGTGGTCTAATCCAAGTTATTTCTAGCCTCTGGACCACGGGTTCCAAATGTGCAAAACAGAAGGTGGACCCAAGCTTACCCCAAGCTCCCCAACTAACTATGGACCATCTAATATTCTAGGATTCTGGGATTATCAGAATGACCCTAGGGAAAAGTATGCAAAGGGATAGTTTGCCTCCCAAACTATCAAGCACAGGGAGATTTGTTTGCCATCTCTTTTGCCACTGGGATTTACCTCACTGTTGCTTGGCAACCTCTAAGCAAATAGTGTCAGTCAGCAGGTAGAACCAAGCCAGTTGCTCTTCCCTGCCTTACCCCCAAACCCATTCACCTGCCAGCCACACTTGCTTACTTACAATGCGGCTCCTGGTGGCATTGTCAAAGAAGGTGTCCTTGTCCTGGATGTTGTACCTGTAGACACCAAGAAAAATGATTACGAACTTCTTTCATGCATGACACACTGTCCACAACATATCCTCTATGGCTGCACTGTGGCCAGGCAGAACACACAAGCTCAGAGTTGGAAGGTGCTTCAGAGGCTCTCTAGGCCTACCTGTAACCCATTAGTCATCTCTTTCACAACAGCAAACAACAAGTATATATTAGGCACCTACCATATATCAGGTACTATACTAGGACCTGGTGATACAAGTACAATGTACAAATAACAAAGAGAAAAATAATTCCTTCTTGCAATGAACTTCCCTCTACTGAGGGAAAGAAAAGTGAATGTAAAAATGTAATCACTATAAATGTAAAATGAATATGAATATATACAAAGGAATTAATTACGAAGGAATTTGGGCATTTGGGGGAAATCAAGAAAAGCTTCATGTAGAAATTGGTGCCTGATTAGCATTTTGAAAGGAGAGACTCTCTATGAGGCAGAGATAAGGAAGGAGTTTGTTCTAGGTATGGTAGATGTCCCCAACAAGGACATAAAGATGGGAGATAAAATGTCACATATAAGGAATACAAAGAAGGTTAGTTTGGTTATATTGCAGAATGCAGGAAGGGGACTCACGTCCAATGAGACTAAAAAAATCAATTAGAGCCTGGTTTTGAAAGACTTTAAAAGTTAACGGATGGGACAGATAGATGGCACAGTAGATAAAGCACTGGCCTTGGATTCAGGAGGACCTGAGTTCAAACCTGGCCTCAGACACCTGCACTTACTAGCTGTGTGTCCCTGGGCAAGTCACTTAATCCTCATTGCCCCGCCCCCCCCCCCCAAAAAAAAGTTAACAGAGGAATTTATATTTCATTCTGGAGGCTACAGAAAGCCACTGAAGTTGATGGAAGAAGATAGTCGCGTGATCATATGTATGCTTAAGGAAGATTACATTGGTATTGGTGTGTAAGAAGGACTGGAATGGGGAGAAACTGGAGGTATGGAGCCCTATTAGGAGGCTGTTGCAACAATCTAGGTGAGAAGTGTTGTGGGCCTGAATTCAGTGGTAGCTGTATAAGTGGAGAAAAGGAGTCAGATACAAGAGAGATTGTTCAGGTAGAAATGACAAAATTTGGCAGATGATTGGATATATGGTGTTAAAGAGAGTGAGGAGTTCACAATAATGTCAAAACCATTAACCTAAAACACTGGAACAATGGTGCTACCTTTGACAGAAATAGAGAGGTTTGGAAGAAAGGCAGGTTAGGGGTGGGGAGAGAAATGTTGTAAATATGTTGAAATTAAGATGTCTCCATGAGGATATATAATAGAAATGTCCAACATGCATTTGGTGATGTGAATCTGAGGCTCGGGAGAGAGACAGAAAGGGGAGAAGAGAAAGGAGGTAGGGACAGAGAAAGAGAGGTATGTCAAGGTGTAATATGTATAGAGATAGTTAAACTAGAGCTGATGAGATTTCCAGGAATGATGATAGATGGAGAAGAGAGAGAAGAGGAAGAGGAAGAAGAAGAGGGAGAGGAAGAAGAAGAGGGAGAGGAAGAAGAGGGAGAGGAAGAAGAAGAGGGAGAGGAGAGGAGAGGAGAGGAGAGGAGAGGAGAGGAGAGGAGAGGAGAGGAGAGGAGAGGAGAGGAGAGGAGAGGAGAGGAGAGGAGAGGACAGGAGAGGAGAGGACAGGAGAGGAGAGGAGAGGACAGGAGAGGAGAGGACAGGAGAGGAGAGGACAGGAGAGGAGACGAGAGGAGACGAGAGGAGACGAGAGGAGACGAGAGAAGACAAGAGGAGTTACATATAGTCCAAGATGTACTTCCAGGGCACCCAGAACTTTCCCCAACATGGATGTAGTGCTTCCAGTTAAATATAGGTGAGGAAATAAATTATCCTAGATAAGAACATCCCCAAATGACTTGTGTGTGCAGCACAAAATGAAGTGCCCAGACAAAGTTTCTCTAATGAGAGGGAGAGGGAGAGGGAGAGGGAGAGGGAGAGGGAGAGGGAGAGGGAGAGGGAGAGGGAGAGGGAGAGGGAGAGGGAGAGGGAGAGGGAGAGGGAGAGGGAGAGGGAGAGGGAGAGGAGGAGGGAGAGGAGGAGGGAGAGAGAGAGAGAGAGAGAGAGAGAGAGAGAGAGAGAGAGAGAGAGGTCACTGCTAACTTTGGAAAGAACAGTTTCAGTTGAAAGAAAAGGGGGGGAAGTTAGGTGGCACAGTGGATAAAGCACTAGGCCTGGATTCAGGAGGACCTGAGTTCAAATCCAGCCTCAGACACTTGACACTTACTAGCTGTGTGACCCTGGGCAAGTCATTTAACCCTCATTGCCCCACAAAAAAGGGGGGGGGGAAAGAAAGATGAAGTCAGAAGCTAGATTCCAAAGGGTTGAGGAACAAGAGTAAAGAATTGGAAGCAGTAAGTATATACTATTCCCTTTTCAAGGAATTTGCCTGAGAAAGGGAAGAGAGATGGAGGATAATAACTTGAGGGAAGAGTAGGAATCAGTTAAGGGAATTTGCTGCTTTTTAAGAATGGGGGAGATGGGTATATAGACAGTGAGCAAGTATCCAATTACAAATCTCATGTTTTAAAAGGATTATCTTCTAGTGATGATGGCCCACTTGAGTTTGGGTTATATGAATTTGTAATGTGCACAGTTGGCGTGGATGTGAGACTTCCTCCAGTTTTATTTAGCAGCTTCTCAGTAGGAATGGTGGGAAAGGTAAATGGTGGGTGTAATCCAGGGCAGAAATGTGGCCAGTCTTTGGAGAAAGGAATGCATTTACATACAACCCAAAATCTGTATCCTGAAAGTTAAGTTTGAGTCAAACTTCCTGTCCCTCATGAAATCATAGGATTTAGGGCTGATCATCTAATCTAAACTCTTTTATTTTATTTTATTTTAGAGACTGAACTAGAGAGGTCAGTGAAATCACCTGGCCAAAGTCACATAGTAATAAGTTATAAAGGGGGGGATTCAAATTCAGGTCCTCTGACTCAGACCACCTTCGGGAAACCCTGGAAGATCTTTGTAGGGTAGATACTGTCCAGAAGGTCAGAAGACAGCAGTCCTTCTTTTTTTTTTTTTTAATTTTTTTTTTTTTTTAGTGAGGCAATTGGGGTTAAGTGACCTGCCCAGGGTCACACAGCTAAGTAAGTGTTAAGTGTCTGAGGCCGGATTTGAACTCAGGTACTCCTGACTCCAGGGTCAGTGCTTTATCCACTGGGCCACCTAGCTGCCTTGACAGCAGTCCTTCTAAAGGTCAAACAGACTATCCTGCCCTAGGAGTCAATTTGATCATAACTATATAATAGTTAACACTTATTTAGTGCTTACTATGTTTTACAATTATGATCTCATTTGATGCTCACAACAACCCAAATGGAAGGGAGGAAGAAGCATTTTACATAACACCTACTATTTGCCAGGCATTGTGCTAAGTACTTAACAATATGATCCCATCTGATTCTCACAACAGCCCTGGGAGGTAGATGCTATTATTAGCCCCATTTAACAGATAAGAAGAGAGTCAAACAGAAGTTAAGTAACTTGCCCAGCTAGGACTGTTTGTCTGAGGCCAGATTTGATGTCTGGACTTCCTGCTTCTAGTCCCAGTGCTCTATCCACCTAAATGTTTGTTCCATAGACCCACCTAGTGGGAGAGGAAAGGTATGATTGTCATTTGTTTACCCTGAAACTTCAACCTGATTTACCTGTGTCTGATCCAGAGGCTGGTCTGACAGAATTACAACACAGTCAAATGAGAGACAAGATGGATAAAGCCTTGGGGTTACAATGAGTCACAAGAATGGAAGGGCTTGGAATCAGGTGCCTCAGGCTCAAGTCTTGGCTCTGATAATAGCCAAATAAGTGACTTGGGAAAGGTAATTTAATTTCTCTAAGCAACCATTTTGTCATCTGCCAAATGGAGATGATAATACTTATCCTGCCTACATCACAGGGGGGTTATGAGGATTGAGTGAGACAATATACCTTAATATACCTTTTTAAACTGTAAAGCTCCATGCAAATGTAAAGCATTGTTAACACCATTCAACACATCTCGCATATAGATACCACAGCCCTACTACATTTCAACTCAATTTAGAACCATGTTGATCCTGACTCTACACATCATGGTTACCCTTTAGATTTGAGGCTTCTGAGTTACGAGTATAAATGTTCTAAATTTCAGACATTTATTCACCATAAGTCATATCTTTTTTTTTTTTTTAGTGAGGCAATTGGGGTTAAGTGACTTGCCCAGGGTCACACAGCTAGTAAGTGTTAAGTGTCTGAGGCCAGATTTGAACTCAAGTACTCCTGACTCCAGGGCCAGTGCTCTATCCACTGCACCACCTAGCTGCCCCAAAGGGCTTACATTCTAAAGGTAAAGACAATATGGACATGTGTAAGTATAAAAAACTATGTAAAAGAAATACATGATAATCTTGAAAGATGAGACATTAGCACAGGACTAGAAAATGGCAAATGCAGAAGCTTGCTTCCTGCACTGAGTCCTTCAGGAAACCAAAACAATCTAAGAGGAGAAGAAGGAGTGCATTCCAGACATGGGGAATAGTGTGTACAATAGCAGAAAAAAAAAGAGATGAGGTATCAGGTATGAGGAACAGCAGTTTGGCCAATATGGCTAGACCATAGAGTAAATGGAAAGGAATTGTATAATAAAGATGGAAAGGTAACCTGAGGACAGGTTATAAAGACTGTTAAATGACAAATGGAAGAATTCAGAGCCATACCAATCAAACCACCAAAAATTATTTTATAGATCTAGAAAAAATAATAGCAAAATTCATCTGGAAGAACAAGAAGTCAAGAATATCAAGGGAAGAAACCAAAGTTATCTATAGTCATATGAAAAAATGCTCTAAATCATTATCGATTAGAGAAATGCATATTAAAACAATTCTGAGGTACTACCCCACACCCATCAGATTGGCTAATATAACAAAAAATGAAAATGTTAAATGTTGGAGCCAATGTGGAGAAACTGGGACACTAACAAACTCTTGGTGGAGTTGTGAACTAATCCAATCATTGTAGAGAAAAATTTGGAAATATGACCAATGGGCTATAAAGCTATACAACCCTTTGATCCAGCAATAACACTGCTAGGTCTATATCCCAAAGAGATTCTTTTTTTAAAAGGCTGAGCAGGGGGAGAACCTATTTTTACAAAAACATTTATAACAGCTCTTTTTTGGCGGCTAAGAATTGGAAATTGAGAGGACACCCATCAATTGGGGAACAGCTGAACAAGTTGTGGTATATTATTGCAATGGAATATTACCATGCCATAAGAAAAGACAAGCAGGATGATTTCATGGAGAAAAATAGAAAGCTTTATATGAACTTATACAAAGTGGAGTGAATAGAACATTGTACACAGTGACAGCAATACTATATGATGATCAACTGTGAATGACTTAGTTATTTTCAGCAATACAATGATCCAAGACAATCACAAAGGACTCATGATGAAAAAGCTATCCACCTCCAGATAAAGAACTGATGTTGTATGAATATATACCAAAGGATACTATTTTTCACTTTCTTTTTCATTTGATTTTTCTTATACAAAATGATTAATATGGAAATGTGTTATGATTACACATGTATAACCTATATTAAATTGTTTGCCATCTCAGGGAAGGGAAGGAGAGGAAGGGAGGGATAGAATTTAGAACTCAAAACCAAAAAAAAAAATTTGGGGAGAAAATAAAATATTATTTTTAAATGATAAATAGAAGAGTTTGTGTTTGATTCCAGAGGCAATAAGGGAGCTACTAGAGTTTACCAACATATGGTAGCCATGGTCAAACCAGCATTTTAGGAAAATTGTAAGATTGTTTTGATAGCTGTATGGAGAAGAGATTTAAGTCAAAAGAGACTTGAGACAGGGAGCCCAATTAAGAGGCTTTTCAAATAGTAAAGGCAACAGGTAATGAAGAGTAAGTGTAATGAAAGGATGATATGCAAGAAATGTTGAAGAGCTAGAAATGACAATATTTGGCAACTGATTAGGTATTGTCAGTTGGACTTCTTCCAGAACCAGTCTCTAGCCTATGTATGGCTGGAGCTTCACAGAATTGGCCAGAGACAGGTGTCAGGAATTAGAGAGAAAGTTTATTTTCTAAGTAAGGAAAAAGGCTTGCAAGCAAGGTGGAGGTATAGAAACATGTGGGGGCCCCACCCCTAGTGGGGGGAACCCAGGTAGTGTGGGGAGATCTCAATACGTATACTAGGGACTACTCAGTGAATTGTAACTCTAACAATGAGGGGGCAGCAAGCATGTGACAAGTTTGATTCACTTAGAGAACGCTCTTTGTCCAGTGTTTGTCTTTTACCAGAGAACACCTGGTGAATTGTGTGATTAGCCCAGAGGGTGAGATCATACAGAAGGTGATCGAGAGGGATTGTCGTCCTGCTAAGCTCAAGGCACAGCTTGCTTGCTGGAACTTAGCCCTGAAAACAGGGAGTCCAAATTTTACTTTGTCAGTGTGTAGGGGGCAAGGAAGAGTGAGTAATCAAGAATAATACCAAGGCTGTGAACCTGGGAGACTGGAAGGATGGTATTGCCCTCAGCATAAATAGGGAAGTCAGAAGAGAAGTGGGTTTAGGGAGAAACAGAATTATTTCTGTCACATGTTTGTGATTCTGATAAGTGAGTGTTCACTTTCCCTTACCCCAAACCAAGCCTCCATGTCACTCTCCAGTCATTTCCAGACCACATTGCCTTTACTCCAGCCATCTTCCTCAACCTTATTCCTAGCCTGTGTTCCTAGGTTCTGCTAGGTGGGATTTTTCTTCATCTTGCCCAGAACCAGGTTTGCATACCCCCTCCCAGGCATTTCCAAAACATCCTGTCATCATGTATAAATCTCTCTCAATAGTCCTGGTGTTTTCTTCCCTGGTCAGACCATAGGCAGATTACTGTTCCCGATTCTGGGCACCATGTCAGCAAGGACACTGAAATTCTTGCAAGAGTCCTAAGGAGGAAGGTCAGGATGGTGATGGAACTGAAGACTGCACCATACAAGAATAAGATGGAAAAATTAGGGATGTTTAGGCTAGAGAAAACTTACTGTGAACATGAGAGCCATCTGCAAGTATTAGAAAGACTATGATGAAGGATTTAGGGTTGGTTGTTTTTTGTGGGTTTGGTTTTTTTGCTCAGCCCAAAGACCATAAATAAAACCAGTGAGTGAAAGTTGAAGAGATTTAGATTCAAGTTTACTGTAGGAAACATTTCCTAACAATTAGATGCATCCAAAAGTGGAATCAGTTGCCTTGGAAGGTTCTCCCTCATTGGAGCTCTTCAGTGACCACTTGTTAAGTAGGGAGCAGAAAGGATTATTGTTCCAATATGGCTTAGACTGAATGTCTTCTGAGATGATTTTCCTGCTCCAAGAGTCTATGATTTTGTGTTGTATTCAACATATATTTACTAAGCAACTACTCTTTCCAAGACATCATTCATTGCTGTTGGGGAGATAAAGATTTGTAAGAAATAGTCCCTTCTGAACAAACATTTCTTGTCTGTAATGAGGGAACCTCAGGTCTCTCAGGTCCCCAGGAATCTGGTGCTGGCTGAGACAAGAAATAAGAGGAGTGACAATTAGCTGTGATAAAATGAGAATAAGAGACAATGTGATAGAGTGGAGAGAGCCAGCCTCAGAGTCAGGAAGACTAGGGTTCCCCTCCTGCCTCTGACAGACATCCTGCTGTATATGTATGACCCTGGGTGAGCCACTAAACCTCTTGGAGCCTGAGGCAATTTTCTAGGGCTTCAAGTTGTGGACAGGAGCTCCTCCCTTGGTAGAGGGGAGTGAATGCTCCTGACAATGAAGGATACTTTCTAGCTGTGTATATGTTGGGTGTGGTGTCTAGGGGAGGCAGATGTGGGGTATGTAGCCCAGTGGACATGGGCACCAGAGGGCATGAGCAAGAGACACAAATCTTCATAGAAATGAATGTCACACAAAAAAAGAAATGGTCCCTTCCTCATGGAACTTGACATCTTATATGATATTATTTAAGGTTAGAGCTGGAAAGTCATCTTCTCCAATCCCCTCATCTTACAGATGAAATAACAATAATAACAATAATAATAACAATTATTGTTATTATTATTATTCCTTTCTTCACAACTATCCTATGAAGTAGTGGTTCAATCCATCACACCTGCCTAAGACTCACAGGCTTTCATAGGAGAGAGTCAGCAGAGTGGCCAGTTATGCCCAAAGCAGAAGACCTTTAGTACACGTACATTTTAACTCTTAGGAAGAAAGCCTTGAGACCTAAATGGTGACAGCCAGTGACATCAGGAGACAAGGTAAGTGATGGGAGGTTCATAGCAAAGATACACCTGGATTTTGACTGCCATAGAGACAATGATACAATGGAGTCTCAATTGCTTAGTTACTATAATAGAGCTGCAGAACCTTGGGTATAATGACTCTAAGGCCAAAGCAGGAAAGTGGGGTCAATTATCCTGTAAGATGCAATTCTCTAGACTTAGCACACCTAGATTACATCAAGCCCTCCTTATTCCTCTAAGTTCGGTATTGGGAATCTATTCTCTATGCACCAGGGCTGCTTAGCAATGCAGATAAGGGCCAGTCATTCTATAGAGAAAAAGAAGTTACTCATGTAGGTTTCCCACCTCTGATATCAATGACCAGAGAACAGTCTGACAGCAACAAAAGAATTGAACCATAAAAGTACTGGGTACCTCTCTCTTCTACCCTCATAAACACTCATTATGATAATCCTACTGTGGCAGATCTCCTTCAATTTGATATGTGAGGATGATGGTGATGACTAACAAATTGGTGATAATTTCTGCAACATAAGATTTCACCTTACTCCATATCTCAGTGCAGTAATAGTACATGGCTTTGAGAATCCAATTCATACTTAGAGGGCAATTGAGGAATTTTCTTTTGTTGTTGTTTTGGTTTTTTTCCAATTGAGTAACTTTCAAGGAAAAAATCAAATCTATCAATAGTCATGTTTTTAAAAAATGCTTTAAATCACTAATAATTATAGATGTGCAGATTAAAATAACTCTGAGGTTCCACCTTATACCCATAAGATTGGCTAAAATGGCTGATAGGGTTGTGGGAAAGCCCGGTTAGTGGAATTGTAAATTAGTCTAACCATTCTAGAAAGCAACTTGGAATTATAGTCAAATGTATGGGTACATACCCTTTGTCCCAACAGTATTAGTACTAGATATATACCTCCAAAAAGATCAAAGAAAGAAGAAAAGGACCTATTGCTACAAAAATATTTATAGCAGCTCTTTTTGTGATGGCAAAGAACTGGAAACTTGAGGGGATGCCTATCAACTGGGGAATGGCTGAATAAGTTTTAGTATATGAATACAATGGAATGCTATTGTGCTCTAAGAAATAATTAAGGCAATGGTTTCAAAAAACCTGGGAAGATATGTATGAACTGATGCAAAGTGAAGTGAGCAAAACGAGTAGAACAATCTACATGATTAACAGCAATATTATATAGCTAATCAACTTTTAGAAACTTAGTAACTGTAATCAAAATAAAGATGTACTATAATTCCAAAGGATTCATGATGAAATATGTTATTCACCTCCAGATAGAGAACAGATGGAGTCAGAGTGCAGAATGAAGCATTTTTTCTTTTATTTCTTGTCTTTTAAAAATATGGCTAAGGTAGACTTTTTTTTTTTGCATGACTATGATGTTTCTAATAAGTTTTGTTTTTCTTGACTTCTCAATGGGAAGGGGAGGGTGGAGAAGAGAGAATTTGGAACTAGAAAAAAAAGAATTTTTAAAACTCTCTGTACTTTTAAAAAAATTGAAAATGGACTGAATTCATGATTTCATTAGTACAGGAAATTCCCAACTGATAAACTCCTACCATTACTATTCAGTAGCTTCTCTGAATCTTTTTTTTGTGTGTGGGGGACTATGGGGGTTACGTGACTTGCCCAGGGTCACACAGCTAGTAAGTGTCAAGTGTCTGGGGCCAGATTTGAACTCAGGTACTCCTGAATCCAGGGCCGGTGCTTTACCCAATGTGCCACCTCACTGCCCCCCGCTTCTCTGAATCTGAAGAGTCATATATAGCACCTAGAGATTAAGTGACTTGCCCAAGGTCACCTAGCCAATATATGTCACAGACAACACTTGAAGTCAGTTTTTCCTAGATCTAATGTCAGCTGTATATGCACTATGATAGGATGCTCCTCATGATTCACTCTTGTCCTTTCAAAAACATAACACTTCATTCTCATCATTTCCTCAATATCCTAGAAACCTTCATATTTAAACTTATCTGCAGAATCCCAACACTACTACTATTTTGGTGCTGTAGAAGCAACATCTCAACTCCTTTCCCCAGAACCAGCTACTTTTTTCTTTAAAAATCAATAAGAGGGGCAGCTAGATGGCGCAGTGGATAGAGCACCGGCCCTGGATTCAGGAGTACCTGAGTTCAAATCCGGCCTCAGACACTTAACACTTACTAGGTGTGACCCTGGGCAAGTCACTTAACCCCAATTGCCTCACTAAAAAAAAAAAAATCAATAAGAGACAGGGCAGCTAGGTGACACAGTGGATAAAGCACTGGCCTTGGATTCAGGAGGACCTGAGTTCAAATCCAGCCTCAGACACTTGACACTAGCTGTGTGAGCCTGGGCAAGTCACTTAACCCTCATTGCCCTGCAAAAAAAACACAATGAGAGGGGCAGCTGGTGGCACAGTGGATAGAGCACCGGCCCTGGATTCAGGAGGACCTGAGTTCAAATCCGGCCTCAGACCCTTGACACTTACTAGCTGTGTGACCCTGGGCAAGTCACTTAACCCCAATTGCCTCACCAATAAATAAATAAATAAACAAACAAGCAAGCAAATAGATAGATAGATAGATAGATAAATAGATAGATAAATGAATAAATAAACAATGAGAAATTCCTCAAAATTGAGTTGGCTCAGAACACTTCCTCATCACCTGAGTAAAAAAAGAGTCAGAAGGAGCTGAAGAAGCTAAAAGATGATTGGCTGATGGATCAAAATGGGAACTTCCTTTAGCTGATTCAACTCAAGAGGTTCTCAATGTCTGTCTTTGTTAAAAGAATATTCTTCTCCTGCTAAGGCTAAGTAAATCTCCTTTTGTTCATCATTGAATGACCTATAAATATCTCATTTTGTTCCAATATCAAACCTAAACTACCAGATAACTGTCCCAGGTCAAGCCTAGCTCAAAACAACTGACTTAACATTACAACAAAGTGAAGGATTGTACATTATTTATGATGCCTACCACAGTATCTTGCACATAATACTAAATTAACATTTATTAAATAAATAAATGAATGAATATATCAAGCTTCTACTAGGCATGGGAGACAGGATTGTATAACAGAAAGAATACTGAATTTGTAAATAGCAGACCCAGAATTCAATCCAAACTCAACTACTTGCCACTTGTGTGATCTTGGACAAGTCATTTCTTAACCTCTCGGGGTCTCAAATTCCTCATCTGCAAAATGAGGGAATTTTTTAAATGACCCCTAATCAGTCAAACTCTAAATTAATGGATTGAATTAATGAATCTAAAATTTATGATCACCTAATTCTGTGATTGTACCTCAGAGTCCTATAAGATTCCCAGGGAATAAGAATGTAATTCACAGAACACAGTAACTTTCACTATTTGCACATAGACTACACATGTAAGAGATGAAACATTTATCCTTCTCAGAGTCATCAGTTCTTCTACATCAAGCTCCTGATCATTACCTGGGCCACAAAAGGGATCTTATTTGGATGGCAGCTATGAAGTGCCTCATCACAAACCAATCGCTCAACAAATCATTTTGGAAGAGCCAGCTCTGAGCAATGAAAAGATAAATGAGCTAGAAGGTAAGAGAACTAACTGAATTTAACCTAGTCATGGCCCCATCCTGTACCTGAAAAGCCCTGAATTGAGTGACTTAGATTCCAGTTCTGTCATGGACCACCTATGTGACACTGGATGATTCAACCTCCCTGGGCCACAGTTTCCTGAGGTCGCTGACACTGGTTGTTTCCATTTTCATACGTCCTGCTCTTTTCTCAATCTTTCTGCAATCTGACTTCCAACACCACCACTTAAGCCTGCTGCCTCTGAAGTTACCAATGACCTCAGTTGTTAAATGTAATAGATGCCTACACTCTGAACAGAAACCTGGAAGCCCTAGAAGTTCCAAGTATCTCAATCTTTAGAGGAGAGCAGATGGTGATGCCTCTACTTTGGCAGGCCTTGCCATATTTTAGTTACCCTTCAGAGACTAATGAGCAAGGACTACCTCCACTGGATGCATATTCTGTCTGAGTTAAAGAGAAGCCTCAGGCAAACTTTCAGTAGGAGGAAATCTTGTTTGTGGGTAAGTGAAAGCTCATCAACAGTATCTACCTTCCATAGGCTAGAGTAGTAGGATTTAGGCCTTCCTCTTTCCACCATCTCAAAATAAAACTTCTTCATCCTAAACTCCTCCTCCACCACTTAGCTGATAACTGAAATCTTTCAGCAAGAGCATTATGCTATTAGCTTCAGGCTCTGGTTTCCATTAAATACTAAGGCTCACAGTTGGAC
The DNA here is from genome assembly GCF_019393635.1 of Dromiciops gliroides. Taxonomy (NCBI): domain Eukaryota; kingdom Metazoa; phylum Chordata; class Mammalia; order Microbiotheria; family Microbiotheriidae; genus Dromiciops; species Dromiciops gliroides. Next base: position 190,193,557 of record NC_057865.1, read on the forward strand.
TCTAAAATTCTGCTTTTTCTCCCTTGACTGCCATATTGCCACCCTGAGAGACCTCTACTCTGGAGCCCTTCTCTCCTAGCTGGTGACTCCTTCCCCTGGAACACCAATTTTGGAAGGACCTCAGCCATTGTCCCCATCCCAATGGGTCTTCTGTACCCTTTCTCCCTAACTGCTTTCCAGCTCCCCTTTATGTATCATTCCCTCCTCCCTGTCAATATGCAAACTCTTTGAGGGTAGGAATTGTCTCACTTGCATTTGTATCCTGAGTGCTTCTCACAATGACAGGCATCTAGCAGCACTTAATAAATTCCCTATCTGTTTATCTAAGACCTCAAGATGGTGATGGTTAAGCTAGTATCATTGATTAAAGATTGTGGGCATGAGGGCATTGAAAATAGGTTTTGAAAAAGGATGTTGGAAAAGAGCATGAACTGGCTGGTTCCTTGGACAGAGGGTCAATTAATGAGACTGGATAGAGAAATAAGGAGGGAGGCTGAAGGTCTTGTCACACACTTCATCTTATTCACAAGTTTGCCATATTTCTAAGCCATTCTAGGGGTTAAAACTGTCTGGAGAGAGTAAGATAGTATAGAAGCATAGAACTTCAGAACTTCAAGGGGCCTAAGAAAGCCTCTCATCCAACCCTCTAATTTTACTGGGAAACTGAAGCCCAGAGATATTTTAAGATATAAAACAGAAGCATCTGTGTATGAAAAACATGGAGCTGGACCAAGATTAATTAATTCATTCAATTAGCATTTATTTACCACATATTATACCCTGTGCTAAGACCTATGGATACAAAGACAAAAATATATCTACATTCTACTGGAATGTAGGGGAAATAATACATATGTAGAATATTAAATACAAAGTAGCTTCTGGGAGGGGAGAGGACTAGCAAGTGGGGGCATCAGAATAAGATTCCTATTGGAGTTGACAGCTGTGATGAACTTTGAAGGAAATGGGATTCCACTGGACAAAAGAAAAGAGGGAGTGCAATCCAGGCATGGGGGATGGCCTATTCAAAGGCATATATGTAAGAGCAAAAGCCATGTACAGTGAATGGCAAGAATGCCATTTTGGCTGAAACATAAAGTGGATAAAGGAAATGTACCATAAGCAGGGAACAGTAGGCTGGAGACAGACTGTGAAGGATTTAAAAACCCAAACAAAAGAATATTTATTTTATCCTTGAGGCAAGAGGGAGCCACTAGAACCCCCTGAGCAAAGAGAGTGACCTAGTCGGACTTGGAGTATAGGATTTTCATTTAGGTAATCGCATTGGGCATGGGGACAGGGGAAAGGAAAAGGGTAGATTTGAGAGGGGAAAGAAAGGAAGAAGGCAGGGACAGCAGTCAATAAGCTATCACAGTAGGCCAGGTGAAGGATAATGAAAACCTGAATCGGGGAGTAGTTGTGTGAATGGAGAGAAGAAGATGGATACAAGATATGTTGTGGAGCTAGAATTCACAAGATGTGGCAACTTATTAGGTAGGTAACTTCTATAGTCCCTTTTAACCCTTAATATTCCATTATTCTGAGTATAGGAGAAGAGAAAGGTGATGACGACTGAGAAGCTCCATGACAAATTTGACTGAGTTTTATGAAGAAGTTGGCCTTGTTGAACATATTTTGATTGCTCATGCATGACCCTATGGAGTATGTACATGTCCATTAGGCCATTGTTAAAGGGACAAATATCAACCCCTCTTTTAAGTTTCAGTGACAGTGATGATGTGGCAGGTGATTTGGTCGACCTGGGACTTCTTAGAAGGAGGGATCTTATCAGAGGATGATTCACGTTCCTTGAGTTTGGTCTTTGAAAGAGAAATGATAGATGCTCTTTGTTGTTTGATGTGGTGGTGGTTGTTGTTTTTTGCCTTTCCTCTTTAGTGCCTTTCTCCTGAGTATTACATGCAAATGAGATTTCCTTTACTTCTCACCCCCCAGCTTTGCCACTTAAGGTAGCCCACTGACTCTTAAGTGCAATGTCAATTGTGCACAAAAGCACATAGAACCTCCCATCATGCTTGCCCATAGTTCTATTAGCCCAGATCAGAGACAAGGGACCAAAGAGATGACTTTCCCAGCAATGCATTAGTAAGAGACAACAGTAGTAAGAGTTCTGAAGATACAGATGCACATGGCCAAAACTGCCTAAAAGCAAAGTTCATTAATAACATTCCTGAACCCAAACCTTCTCTGTAAAGGAAAAGAGGTCTTGATTTCCTAGGGATATTTATTTTATAGGCAGAATGTTCCCATAATCTTAGCTTTCTAGTCATAAGAGGGATATTTATTGAGCAGAGCCAACCTTTAGTATTATTGCCTTACAAGAAACCCCAATTTAAGAAGAGTTCAGGAACTTGACCTTCAAAAGATTTAAGGGTATATCTTGCACAGAATGGAAACCAAATTTAGAGCAGCCATAGAAAAGATATGAAAACATGTCATGGGAAAGCAAGAGATGGATTCTCTACAATCGCTTCTGACTTCATGCCTTCTCCAAAGTTACCAGAAATCTCTTAAGTGGTCTTTTTTCAATCCTCATTATTCTTGAAACTGCCAATCACCACTTCCTCCTAAAATCTCTCTCCTCTCTTGTTTTTCATGATACTGTTCTCTCTTGGTTCTTTCCCATCTGTCTGACTGCTCCTCAGTTTCCTTTGTGGAATCTTCATCCATGTCAATTCCTCTGACCATGGATAACCCCAAAGCAATGTCATGGCTCCTCCTTTTTTCTTCTTTTATACTTTCTCACTTGGTCATCTCATCAGTTCCCATGGGTTCAATTATCATGTCAATGGATTTAGCCAGTCTGAGTCTCTCCTGAGCTTTATTCCCTCATAACCAAATGTCTTTGGGCATCTCAAACTGGATATGCTAAGCACATCCAAAACAGAACTCATTGTCTTTCTCCCCAAACCCTCCCGTCTTTCCAATGGCCCTATCACTTTTCCTACTAGTTACCCAGGCTCAAAATACATAAGTACTCACAGATACAGTTTCTCCCTGGAGAAGGGGTAGGAGAGGTTTTTCATCTTGTTGTTGCTGTGTTCTGGTACTCTGGGCTGTAAGGGATAACTCATCTTCTGCAGAATATCATTGAACTTCTTTGCAATGGCACCTTCTGATTTGATCTCGTACATCTAGAGAAGGCAAAGCCATGGGGTGAAAAGGAAGCAAACAAAAGATAGAGAAATGAATCCTTTTTTCTGCCCCCCAACCTCATAAAGTCAGGATGCCCTGGTTGATACAGTTTAGGGGTAGGGAAAGAGAGGAAGATACTTTTAAAAGGGAGACATGTCCTGACTTTTCCTTCTATCAAGTGCCTTTACAAAGAGGCCTTAGATTGGGATACTAATGTACTCTTAGTGGAGTTGTGAACTGATCTCACCATTCCGAAGAGTAATTTGAAACTATGCCCAAAGGACTATAAAACTGTGCATATCCTTTGACCCAGCAATACCACTACTAGGTCTATATTCCAAAGAGATTTTTAAAGGGGCCTAAAATATTTATAACAAAAATATTTATAACAGTACTTTTAGTGGTAACAAAGAATTGGATATTAAGAGGATGTCATCAATTGGCGAATTGCTGAATAAGTTATAGTATATGACTAAAAGAACTATATTGTGCTATAAAACATGATGAGTAGGATGCTTTTAGAAAAACTTAGAAAGACTAACATGAGCTGATGCACAGTAAAGAGAGCAGAACCAGGAGAACATTATAAACAATAACAGCAATATTGCTGGATGATCAACTGTGAATGACTTCTCAGAAATACAATAATGAAAAATGCTATCTACCTCCAGAGAAAGAACTAATGATGTCTTAATGCAGATCCAAATATGTTTTTTAAGCTGTCTTTCTTTTTGTTAGTTTTCTTTCTTTTTTCATCTGTTTCTTTCATAACATGGCTAATATGGAAATATGTTTTTCATGACTGCACATTTATAACATATATCAAGTTGCTTGCACCTTCTCAGGGAGGAGGAAGGGGAGAAGGAAGAGATATAGAGGGAGGGTGGGAGGGAGAGAGAGAGGGAGAGAGAGGAGAGAGAAGGAGAGGGAGAAGGAGAGGGAGAAGGAGAGAGGGAGAGAGAGAGAGAGGGGGGGGGAGGGAGAGAGAGAGAGAGGAGAGAGAGAGAGAATTTACAACTCAAAATTTTTAAAAAGCCAAATGTTAAAAATTGTATTTACATGTAATTGAGGAAAACAATTAAAAAATAAAGATGCCTTGGTAATGATTTGCTCTCTTATCTATGCTAATCCAGGAAAAGAATAAAACGGCAACTCAGACACTCCCAAAAAGCTTTTAAAAATTCAATAATAATAAAATAATAGAATTTTAAAATAAAAGGGACTTTAGCAGTCGCCTAATTCAATTCTCTCACTTCACAGATGAGGCATGGAGACTTAAACTGACTTGTGGAAGCTCATACAAATGGTTAGTGACAGAACCAAGATTCAATTTCAGGTCCTCCAACTCCAAATTCAGTGTTCTTTCAACTAGCCCATCCTTCCTAGTTCCCATTTATACACTGCCCTAAGGTTTACAAAGCATTTTCCTAACAACTCTGCAGAGTAAGAAATGCTTGTCTTACTACTTCATATTTTACATATGTGGGAACAGATAGAAAACACCTTGTCCATAACCAGAGGGGTAATGAGTGACTGAGGAAGGATTTGAGCAGGTCTTCTACCAAAGCCCATTGTTCTTTTTACTATATCAAATTACTCCTATTTGGCTCTGGGCCTTTGTGATCCTTTTGGGAGCTACATATTAACCTTCTTGATTAGGTTTTTTCTTTCTATTACTTGAATAGAAACTATTACTCAGAGCAAGTAAACTCCCTTGCATTTTTGTCATTCACCCTTTCCTTCTATGTTAGATTGTAACTTCTTGCACATTGAAGGCAGTAAATTAATGCTAATTGCTTTTGCTATTAGAATGCCATCTCTTAAATCCAGGAGGATGGAAAGGGATGGAACTAACCTCGCAAGCCCTATCTGTTCCACCAGCTATCTGTAATAGCTCCCTATTAATACTAGTGACTAGAAAATAATTATTTTCATGCATAAACACTCATCTTCAATAATCCAATTATCCATTACTTTCCTAGTAAGAATAATCCTTGCACAGATGCCAAAACCAACCTTTCTCTGCACTGTATAAGTTTCTTTATGAGATGCTTAGCCTTAGAAATGCTTTCTTTTTCCCTCGAGTGGTCAACCCCAAATGTAGCTTGGCTACAGCCTGTTGTTACTGGGCCCACATTCAAAACCTTTCCAGCCTGCTAAGACTCACCAAAGTTCAAACTCTGCCAGTATCCTCTTTGTCAAATCAAGGTCATCTCCCCAGAAATCTGGTCTGTCATTCAGGGCTCTCCATGGTCTGGCTCCAATCTATCTCCTGAGGCTTGTCTCCTGCAACTCCCCTTCACACTCAAATTCCAGACAGACTAAGCTGTTCTGTGTCTCTTTCAGTCCTCTCCTATCTCTTTGGAACTGATTTCTCTTGATCTCTGTCAAAGCCACTCTCTTCCTTGGAGGCATCAAAGAAGGACCTCAGTGAAAAATACTCACACATACCCTTGATATAATGTGCATGTTCCAAGGATGACCTGTTTGACGGTGTAAAATTCTACTCACCCACCCCACTCCCAACACATGAGCATGTATTATCTCTGCAACCTAGGAATTATTTTGCAGATTGTCTCTGCAATCTGAGTCCCTCATTAGGGTTCTGTTTGGAGCCTTCTCTTCAGGTAATTTTGTTACAAAATGAGGAGACTGTCTCCTGACAATGTCCTGGTGGAATGTCTACCTGTCTGCTTTCCAATGCCTGGTTACATTTGATGTTAGGAACTTTCAGAGAGCATTTATTTCCTTCCATAACCTGGAATCCTCTCTTCCTCCATTTAATCTCTGGCAATAAACAGCCCAATATCATCACAATTATAATCCTAGATTCAGAAGAAAAACTCTTCAAAAGTCCCTCAACCTTCTTCAACCTCATCTCCAGGGTGGAGTTCAGAAAATGCTCAGAGATCCTCAGATGAAATTTTTTGTGTGTATCCTCTAAAGTCTTAAGGGTTACTCAAGTGTTCAACAATGAGCCTTGAAGACAACTGATCTACTGCTGAACCCAAAATCCTCCTCCCACCTGAAAAAAAAGTAGACAACCATAGATGGAAACAATCCTACACAATGTGCAGATGAAAAAAGTATAGTGCCCTGGGATAGAGAGGGTCTGGACTGAAGTAAGGGAGTTAAGAAGAAACAGAGCCAAGAATAATAATGATTCATACAGAAAGAGTGAAAACATTCACATTTCCTACATATATATATATATACATGTATATATACATGTATATATACATGTATATATATCATGTGGTGTATATGGTATATATTATGTATTAGTATGTATTATGTGTTTATTATGTATATATTATATATTAGTATATATTATGCATTACTATATAAGATATATTAATATATTACATATGATGTGTTAATATATATTGCTAGAATACAGAATGCATATTAATAATATATCATAAATGTTATTTTAATAAATTATAGGTGGTAAATTAATATTATATATCACTAAAACACACTATGTTATATGTATGTTATATTAATATTATATTACATGTGCTATATTAATATGATGCACACTGACTATTAATATTTCATGGAGTGTGTATTCTAGTACTGGTTAAAAGATGAAGAAACTGAAATTTCTTCTAATTTCTTCTTCTGGTCCTTTAGCTAGCCCAATATCACACAACTATTTACACACACACAAAAAAAAACATGGTTCAAATCCAAGTCTCTTTTGATTCAAAATCCAATGCTTCTGCCACTACTAGACACTAGAGATAACTTAAATGCCTCTCCTTGAAGCCCCTGTGCCCACAACTATGCCCAGAAGTTTACTTTAAGTACTGAGTACCATGATTATTATAAAACAGGAAAGAATATAGACTCTGGAGTCAGAGGACTTAGGTTCAAATACCACCTTCAACACTTACTACCTGTGTGACCCTGATGAAGTGACAACTTCTCTGGGTCTCAGTTGCCTCTTCTGTAAAATGAGGAAGTTGGAAGTTTCCTTCCTGCTGTAGCTCTGTAAGCATATGAGCTTTTCTTCCCTTCCACCTACCCATCAGGGAGTGTTAGTTTCCCAAAGGTGGTTTCTATTTTCTTTTAGATCTAAACACTGGTTCTGAATCATAGTGATTCCCTGAAGCAAGGCCAATGAAAGACCTTTAAAGAGAAAACAGAAAGAGAAGGAGATTTCCTGAGGCCAAGAATATGATGGGGGGAAAGAAAACACAGGAGTATAGGATCCCTTCCTAGAAGTTAAAGCACGTAGCTTCAAGATGAAGAATCATAAATTCAACTTTAAGGGTATGATGCAGACTCAGCTGTCTCCACCAATGTAATGCACAAACCTCTGACCACCTTCAGAATCAACACCTAATCCAAAAGAGGATGGTATGAGTACCAGTGGCAGACAGAAAAAGAACTAAGCATCCAGTATTGCAAAGCAGCTCATCAGAACCTACAAATATGTACCCCAAGTCTGATTCATTTTTCCCCAAACTCCCACCTGGGGGAGGGGGCAGTTTTTCTCACTGACAGTGGCTATGGTGAATCCAGATAACAACTGAAAGAAAAAGTGCCCCCAAGGACCTGGGAGGATAGAATTTTAAAATAATCAATATGTATTTCCTATAGTCCAATGAAAAAGATTAGATTTGGTACAAAGAGATGTGGGTTTAATGCTTGGCTTTTATCCTTCTAGCTATGTGAGCATAGGCAAGTCACTTAAACTTTCTGAGCATCATTTTGCTTTTCTATAAAATAGACATAATTGTACTTAAACTCACTGTCTCCCAGATTTGTTGTGCTGTTATTGAAGTAAAAATATCAAGGACATTAACATAAAATGGCCACTCCAAGCATAGAATTCCTTATAGAGAAAGTGTCTACTTTTAGTGTTGCTTGAGGAGAGCCAATTTTTAAAAGTTCAGAGAAAAGATAAGTAGAGCAAGATAAAAAGGACAAGGTGTCCTGAGAGGGATAAGAAGTTTCCAAATATGCAAATCTGAAAACACAATTAATAGCAATTCTGACAGGAAGAGAAGAGGAAAGCCATCTTAAAAGAACACTAGATACTCAGAGAATTCATTAATAAATTCAGATATTTTTAAGACAAGCACAAAATATGGGAGGAAGGGCAAGTAAATGAGGATAAATACAAGGAAACAACACTGTGTACTGTAATAACCCTGTCAGGAACAATAAAGCCTTGAATAAGCTGCAATTGGCAGGACCTGAAGACAACAAAAAGGGGTGTGAGTTTTTTTAAACTACCTTGGGGCTAGAGGAAGATCAAAGATGGGAAAAAAAATATTGCTCCTGATGGACAGGATGATGATACCAGATGGAATTTAAAAAGCTGAACTACTCAATTCCTTCTGGTTTTTCTCTTCAAAAAAAAAAAAAAAGGATCATTGGACATTGGACTAAGAAGGATAGAATAAAAATGGTGGTTTCATAGCAGAAATTTGAGATAAGTGAGAAGATAATTGGATAGCATCTAGCTGTCCTCAAAGGACTTAAATCACCCAGGCAGGAAAACTATCCTCCAGGTATTGAAAGAACTGGCAGATATATAATTACTGAGCTGCCGTCAATAATTTCTGAAATGTCATGGAGAACAAGAAGATGCCAAAGTATTGGAGAAAGGCAAATGTATCAATTTTCTAACACGGCAAGAGAATGGATTCTAAAATATATTGACCAGTGAATTTAATTTTCTGCTCCTGGTAACTTTCAAGAATATATTATAAAGTGATGGCTTTTGTGAGCTTAAAAAGAGATGCAGCACAGGTTAATCAAAAATAGTTCATGTTGGGGGCAGCTAGGTGGCACAGTGAATAAAGCACTAGCCCTGGATTCAGGAGGATGTGAGTTCAAATCCAGCCTCAGACACTTAACACTTACTAGCTGTGTGACCCTGGGTAAGTCACTTAACCCCATTGGCCCCACCCCCACCCCCAAAAAAGACTAGGTCATGTTGAAGATGATAGAGTATAAGGAGCAATCCAGCTGAACTCTCCCAGCATTCCCCTTGAAACAACTTTAAAATAACTTGTAGTGGAAGAGACAACAAAAGGTCATAGTAAGGCACTTTTCCAGCCTTTAGACAACTTGAGAAGTTGACAGGAGAGGTCTATGACACTAGAGTGGGGGGCTGACCCAGAATAAAAAGAGCAGTGGCACCAGCAGTGGGCCTTGGAGATGGCTTCAACAATGAGCAACTGCAGCTTCAGGAGCTCTCAACTTAGACACACAAAGAGGGTCATACAACTGGTTAGAAAGGGATTGCAGGGGACTTTTCACTGACACTCTGTACAGTTGGCAATAATTGTCAACTTGATTGCCCATAATCAGTTCTGGGTCACAGTTCTAAGTCAGAGAGAAGTGCTTGTGGTTGGTTACAAGGTAGTAGATGCCCTGGTCCAAGTTCCATGACAGAGAGGAGCATTAGCCTTGTAGCTGCATAGGAACAAGGTCCATTCCTGGGTAAAGTCCAGAGCACAGACAGGAGAGCAATAACAATACCTCTCCCCATATCATACCACATTGGAAGAACCAAAAACTTACAGATGACCAGAATTAGCTCTGAAAATAGCAGCACAAAAAAGCCTAAAGCTGGGAAAATTATTTCCTCATCCCCAAGTGAGTAGAGCCCAACTTTAAAATAGCCTTCAAAATCAAGAAACAGGCTGAAAAATGAGCAAACAACAGAAAAGGAACTTGACCATAAAAGCTACTATGGTGGCAAGGAAGATGAAGCGACAAATTCGGAAGACAAGAATGTGAAAATGGGCACAACCAAGGCTCAAAAAATGCTAATTGGATGTAAGCCCAATAAGAATTTCTAGAATTGTTAAAGAGATGAGTGGTAGAAGAAAAATGGAGGAAAGGAATGAGAATGATGCAAGAAAATTATGAAAAGAGAACTAAAAGATTGGTAAAAGGGGACACCAAAAAAAAAAAATACTGAAGAAAACACTGCTTAAAAAGCAGAATTGGACAAATGGGAAAAGTGGTAAAAAAAAATTCACCGAAGAAAATAATTCCATAAAAATTAGAAATTGGCAAATGAAAGCCAATGACTCCATGAAACTTCAAGAAACAATAAAACAGGGTTTAAAAAGAATGAAAAAATAGAAGAAAATATGAAATACATCATTGGGAAAACAAGTGACCTAGAAAATAGATCCAGGAGAGATAATTTGAGAATTATTGGACTACCTGAAAGCCATGACCAAAAGAAAGTAACCTACACATCACATTTCAAGAAATTATCAAAGAAAATTGCCCATATATCTTAGATAGCGAAGATAAAATAGAAATTGAAAGAATTCACTGGTAACCTTCTGAAAGAGATGCCAAAATGAAAACTTCCTGGAATATTTTAGCCAAATTTCAGAGTTCATAGGTAAAGGAGAAAATACTACATGGAACCAGAAATAAACAATTTGAATATCATAGAGCCACAGTAAAGACCACACAAAACTGAGTAACTTCCATGTTAAAGGAACAAAGGATTCTCCTACCCAGCAAAATTGAGTATAATCCTTTAGGGGAAAAAAATGATATCTGGGAGGCTGTGTAAAGTCACCAGCTTCATTCTCTCCTCCAGAGGCAGCTGGGTCCAGTGGCTAAATATACATCAGGAAAACTGGAGATAGTCCCAGATATTTGAGGCAATTGGAGTTAAGTGACTTGCCCAAGGTCACACAGCTAGTAAGTGTCAAGTGCCTGAGATGAGATTTGAAGTCAGGTCCTCCTGACTCCAGGATTAGTGCTCTATCTGCTGTGCCACCTACCTGCCCTTAACAGAAAAAAACTAGGATAGATGAAAATACACACTAATCATAATTGGGAATGTGAATAGGATGAGCTCACTCACAAAACAGTAGCAGATAGCAGAATGGATCAGAAACCAGAATCCAATAATACATTTTGTATGATAGACATCTTTGAAACTGAAAGACACACAGAGTTAAAGTAAAAAACTGGAAATGAATCTATTATACTTCAGCTAAAGAAAAAAAATGGCAGAGGTAGTAATAATGATCTTAGACAAAGCAAAAGGTAACCTAATTAAAGGAGATAATCAGAGAAACTACATTTTGCTAAAAGGTATCATAGACAATGAATATCAAAAAATTTCTCAGATATATAGGTAACTGAGTCTTATAAAAAATAAGAGCCATTCCCCAATTGATAAATAGTCAAAGGATATTAACAGGCAGTTTTCAGAAGAAGAAATAAAAGCTATTTATAGTCATGTAAAAAATGCTCTAAATCACTGATTAGAGAAATGCAAATCAAAATAACTCTGCGATGCCACTTCACCCCTATAAGAAATGACAAATGCTGGAGGATATAAGGAAACAAAGGTAAACAAATAGAGTAAATTAGTAGAACTGTGAACTAGTCCATCTTCTGGAGAACAACTTAAAGTCATGACTAAAAGGGCCATAAAACTGGCATATGCTTTGATCCAGCAATACCACTGCTAGTCTGTGGCCCAAAGAGATCAAAGAAAAAGAGAAAGGACCTACATGTACAAAAATATTTATAGCAATTCTTTTAGTGGAGGCAAAAAATTACTAATTGAGGGGATTGTTCATCAACTGGGGAATGTTTAACCAAGTTTTGGCATATGATTGTGATGGAGTACTATTGTAATTATTACTACTTTAAATATTACTATTGTAATGATGAGGGGTGGATTTTAGGGGGGAAATGGCAAAACCTATATGAACTGATGCAAAGCAGCAAAGAACCAGGAGATCATTTATGTACAGTAGCAACAATGTTGTAATGATAAGCAACTATGAAAAACTCAGCTACTCTGAACAGTACAATGATCCAAGATAAGTCCAAATGACTCATAATGGAAAAAAAAAAGTTACCCACCTCCTGAGAAAGAACTGATGAAATCTGAGTACAAGGTGAAGTGTAATTTCCTCACTTTTTTTTTTGCTTTTTTCTTTGTTTTTGTTTTCTTCAGTATGGCTACTATGGAAATGTTTTGCATGCTTTCACATGTCTGATTAATTGGCATCACTTTGCCTTCTCAGTGGGTAGCAGGGGTGGGGGGGGGGAGATGGGAGTGAAAGATAGAATTTGGAATTCAATTTAAAAATAAAAGAATGTTTAAAATAAATAAATGATTTTTAAAGAATAGGTCATCATAGGAAGATCTATATGAACTGATATAGAATAAAATAAGAAACTCCAGAATATACACAATGACCTCAACAATGTAAGATCACTTTTTAAAAAATCATCCTGGAAAACAAATAATGAAACAATACCTCTTTCTCAGGAAAGAGGTAAGAGATGACTCAGAGAGAATAGCATATGCACTGTCAGATATGGTCACCATATTGGTTATTTTTGCTTAATTAATTTTATGTGTTACTAGGGGAGGGTTCAATTCATGGGAGGCAATAGGGGAGGAATATAAAGAAGTGGCATAATGGAAAAAGTCACTAAAATTAATTTTAAAAGAACAAATTTGACAAACTGACCTTATTTTTTTAGACAGGAAAACTATACTTGGCGGTCAGGAAGATACTCAAGAAACAGTCTACTTAGGTTTCAGCAAAATATTTTTCTTAAGTCTCTCATGTTATCCTTTTGTGCAAAATGTGGAGATACAGCTAGATGTTAGCACAGTTTGAGCAAGGAACTGAATCCAAAGAGTGACTAAATTGGTAATAAATTAAGATGCAGTCTTTAGTAGACTGTCTTAGGAAGCTGTCCTTGATCCTCGGCTATTTAATATCATTATCAAAAAGTTGGATGGAGGTTTAAATGGTATGTTTGTCAAATATGCAAATGACATAAAGCTGGGAGGGACATCTAGCATTGCATGAGAGGGTCCAAATCCAAAAAGACCACCCAGGCTAGAAAAATGAGCCAAATTAAATAAAGATGGGTTTAAATAAGAACAAGTGTAAAATTCTACACTTGGGTTTCAAAAATCTAGACAGCCATTCCTGTGAAATAAACCTAGAGATTTTCATAGATAGCTCAGTGTGTTTAAAATGTAACATGGGGGCAGCTAGGTGGCACAGTGGATAGAGCACCAGCCCTGGATTTGGGAGGACCTGAATTCAAATCTGGCCTCAGACACTTCACACTTACTAGCTGTGTGACCCTGGGCAAATCACTTAACCCCAATTGCCTCACTAAAAAAAAAAGGAACATGGCTAGTGCTATTCTAGAGCGTATTTTAAAAGTCACAGGGCTCATTATGAGGGAGATCATAATTCTATTCTAGCCTGTATCTGGAGAACTGAACACGATACTCCAAATGAAGACTAGAGGAAGGAACTAGGACTGCTTAGAATGGAGAAGAAAAGACTAGGGGAGAAGAGGAAGACTATGAGAAATTTATTCCTAGGATCTGAAGGCTTATCATGTGGAAAAGAGATTAGATTGGTTCTGTTTGGCCAAAGAGAACAGAATCATGAGCCATGAACAGAAGATGATGAGGTACAGATTTAGCTCGATCTCAGGAAAAGCATCTCAGTGGCAAGAGTTGTCCAAAAGCAGAATAAACTACAAGATGGAAGATTAGGTTCTCTCTCACTAGAGATCTTCAAGAAACTGGATTACCAACTAGCTGTTGAAGGAATTTGGGGTTAAGTATGGAGTTCTTAACCTGGGATCCATGTGGGGATCAATGAACTTCGATGGGGAAAAAATTTTCTTCTTTACTTTCACTAATCTCTAACTGAAATTTAGCATTACCTTTAATTATTTAAAGATATTGTTCTGAGGAGAGGTCTCTGGGCTTCACCAGACTGCCAAAAGGGTCCAGGACACACACAAAAAATTTAAGAACCCCCAAACCACATGTTCTCTAAGCTCTTTTCCATGTCTTAGACTCTGTGATTCCATAAAATGTAAGGTGTTACACAAATGTGACATTTCACTGCCCCTTCTAAGAGATACCAGAGAAGTATAATGCATAGTTCTAGCCTTTGGAGAATTTCAAATCTAGTTGGGGGACATTCCAGTAGAATGTCAACTTGTTTACATTCCACTAGAATGTCAACTTCTTCAGGACAGGAATTGTTTTTCTCTGTCATCTTTGTACCCCTAGGACCTAGCACAGTGCCTTGCATGTAGTGTAACACTTATTAAATGCTCATTCCACTGAATTAGATAGTTAATATAGCAAGCAGTTATGTGATAAGTGGCAATTAAGTGGTAGAGAGACAATGACTGTATTTTCCAAATCAAAAATTGAAACACAAAATTTAGCAAAAGATAAATGATTTACAAAGCCTTATTTAAAAAGAACAGAGGCAGCTAGGTGGTTCAGCAGATACAGTGCTGGGCCTAGAGTCAGGAAGACCTGAGTTCAAATCTAATCTCAGGAATTTAACTAGCTGTATGACTCCAGGCAAATCATTTAACCTCTGCTTTAATCCACTAGAGAAGAAAACAGCAAACCACTCCAGTACCTTTGCCAAGAAAACCCCAATGGATGGTATAGGTGTGCTGTTGTCCAGAGAGTCACAGAGTCGGACACAACTGAATAATTTTTTAACTCAAGGCTGTCTCTCAATATCTGGAACATACTGAATAAAGATAATCAATGTTGTAAGTATTTAGAATGATTAAATTATGCATTGTTGTGGTCAGGAAGTCTTCTTAGAGGAGGTATGACCCGAACTGGTTATTTAAAAAGCATAAGCTTCAGATGGGTGAAAAGAGAGGGAATGAGGAAGGGAAAGGAAGTCACTTCTAGCCCTAGTTCCCTCACCTTCCACACCCCCAACATGTAACAGGCCTCCCCTGGAGGGAGGCCGCAGATGAATCTGTCTTCTAGTCAGTCTAAAGCTGATCTACACATCCTCACTGGAAATCCCCTACCTCTCCCAGATCTCACCCAGAGGGTCTGGACAAAAATAGACCAAACTTGGAAAGCACAGGAAGAACGATTCCAATGGTGGTCACCAGTCCTGGTTATTCTCTCTGCAGCTGCTCGTGGGACTGGCTTGGGGAGAGACAACGATCTTTCTTTGCCTGCTGACCCTAAAGCAGTCCCTCGGAACCAAAGACTCTGGCCAAGATTCACCTTTCCCAACCTTTACCCATCATCAAGGGGCCAGAGCGCTGCTGCACAGCAGGTTCCAGGAAAGCCTCCTCTTTCTTTTTTATTATTATTAATACAATCATCAGCAACAGCAGCATCATTATTACTGTTATTCTTGGCCATCAGAGAATTATGAACATCCCAAGAACAGTGAGACACATGTTTGCCAGCTGTTCCCCATTATGCCTTCCCTGGGTACATGATACGCCTTTCATGTGCTTAAAATCATAAATAATTTTTAAAGTATGTTGCTCTTATTTTTTTTTTAATTTCAGGATTCAAATATGGTTCTAATAAAATCCTGCTTTGACCTCATTGTCACAGTCTAAGGATTTTACTGAGGTCCTTTTTTCTTTCTTTTTTGCCCCTTGTGTCCCTAGGTCTCTCTACTCTGAAGGGGTGAATTCCGGAACCCATAACTACAAGTATCAGTGTGGTCTAAAGGCTGTTCCCTTTTCTTCTCTGCATTAAAAACATTTGCTTTCAGAGAGTACTGAGAAACAAGACCAGGATGGGGAGATTCTATATAGAGTAATACATTCAGCTCTCAATTATCTGTGGGTAAATTATCGGCAGGCACCTGAAAGCTCCTTGTCTCCTAACAGCTGGATCTGAGCTGACTGCCAGAGGAGTTGAGCCAGGAAAGGGTCAAAACCAGGAAGGAAAAATTCACGAATGTCCTTTTAGTGTAAATTGTGTGCTTCTGCTTTTATTCTCTTTTTAAATAAATTTTATTGATGTCTTGGGTTTTTTTTTTAAATCAACAGTTTTCCCTAGTATCTTTCCGTTGTACCTTCTCAATCAATTAATAAATATGTATTAAGTTCCTACTATGTGCCAGGCAATATTTTAAATGCTGGGATACAAAAAGTTACAAAAAAAAAATAGTCCCTGCCTTGAAGGAGCTTGGAGTCATTTTATATAACTAATAATATTTTTAAGGTAAGAAAAAAAGAAAAGGAGAGGAAAATCTGCAAAACTTCTCGATACATCACAAAAATCTGAACATATGTGCAATTTACCACACTCATGGACCTCCCACCTCTGCAAAAGGATAGGGAGAAGGTGTCTTCTTTGGAGCCATGATTGTTCTTTATAATTTGGCAACATTCACTTTTGGTTTGGGATTTGGGATTTTTTTTCTAGTTTGCTTGGTTTTGGTTTTTTGGTCACTCTTACCATTTACATTGTTATAGTCATTTTGTATATTATCTTCTTGGGTCTGTTCACCTCACTTTGTATTGGTTCATATAGATCCTTCCATGCTTCTCCCTATTATTCATATTCAGCATTGCTCACAGGACAATGCTTTACTGTTACATTCCACAATTTCTTTAGCCATTCCCCTATTAATGGGTATCGACTTTGTTTCCAATTCTTTGATATCACAAAAGATAGCTAAATGTTTCAGTATAGGAGACTTTCTTCTTATCAATGGACTCCTTGGGGTAGTAGAATCTCTGGGTCAAAGAGTATGGACATTTAGCTATCTTATTTGCATAATTCCAAATTGCTTTCCCAAGTGGATGCACAGATTCACCACTCTACCAACAATGTTCTAGTATGCCTATCTTCCCACAATTTCTCCAACATTCTTTATTTCCATCTTCACTAGTGTATAGAGTAGAGGTAAAACCTCAGGGATGTTTTGGTTTGCATTTTTCTTATTATTAATGATTTGGAGCATTCTTTGATGTGGTTGTTAATAGTTTTTGACTGTTTTGAGCAATGTGTTTTCATATCTTTTATTTATCTCTTGGGAAATACCTTTTAGTTATACATCAATGATGTTTTTATGTAAAATATATATATATATATATTTGTTTGTGAAGTGTGTTTATTTACATAAGTATAACGCTTCACATTCATCAGTCTCCTTGAAGACAAGGACTACTTAGATTTTGTCTTTGAATTCCTAGAACCCAGAACACAAGAGGCACTTAATAAAATTTCTAATTGAATTTAGCCCACCAAACTCCCAGATCTTTTAGAATGCTGACTCTTTCATCCAGTATTAGCTATCTTTCCCATCTTTCTATCTCTTATAAATCTGATAGGCATTCCTTCTTTGCTTTTATACAAGAAACTGCTAAAAATACTTTTAATAGCACAAGGACAAATACAACTTCTTGTGTCACTCCAAGAGAAGTCTTCCTCAAAGCTGACATTGATATAAGAATGTCTATTCTTTCTGTGTAGTTATTCAACCAGTTCTGAATCTAACTATACTATCAGGTAGCCCACATCTCTCCAAGTTGTCTATTATAATATCATTTTTTGAAAGTTACAAATCAAAGTAAACTCTATCTGTAACAATGCCCTAATTTGTCAGTTTAGGTACTCTGTCAAAAAGAAAATGAGGCAAGTCTGATATACCTTATTCTTAATAAAGCTGTGCCATCTTTCTCTGTGATCAATCACCATTTGTTTTTCTAGATGTTCGTTAATCATCTCCTAAATCCTATATTCTAGAATCATACCAAAAATTGAAGGCAAATTCATGGGCTCATAATTGGCATTCTCTATTCTCTTCCCTTTCTTCAAAATCAGGATGACATTCAACCTTCTCCAGACCATAGTTCCTCCTCCATTCTTCATGAGAATCCAAATCATTGACAATGACTCAACAATCATATTCACCATTCTTCTGATAGCCTGATATGCAGTGTGTGCTTAATAATTTTAATTCATCAAGGATGGCTAAGAAGGTTGTCTCTTATTATCTCCTTATTTATTTTGTATAGTACCTTATTTATCTTGTATAGTATCTTGTATTAGCCTTTTCTGTTTTGTCTTTTTCCAGTCCAAGCATCATTTTCCTTACCAGAAAAAAAAATCCAAGACAAAAAAAAGGTTGTGTACATCTGCCTTCATTCATTCTATTGTCTGTTTCATTATATTGCTCAATCCCAAGGATTTAATATCTCTCCTTAATGAAAAAGAAAACCGGAAAACATCTTTTTGTTATTCTTACATTTCTCACTAGGATAAGATCACTCAAAGTTTTAGTTCTCCTGACACTGTTTTTACGAAATCATGCCATGCTTTTGTATTTTAGGGTCCAATAGGAACAGCTGGGTGGAACAGTGGATAGAGTGTCAGGCTGGGAGTCAGGAAGATCTGAATTAAAATATGGCCTCAGACACTTACTAGCTGTGTGACCCTGGGAAAATCATTTAAAACTATTTGCCTCAGTTTCCTCATCTGTAAAATGAGCAGGTAAAGCAAATGGCAAACCACACCAATATCTTTGCCAAGAAAACCTCAAAAGGGGTCAAAAAGAGTCAGATACAATGGAAACTACTCAACAACAAATAGGAAGTTTTGTTTCATTTTGTTCTTCCTTACAGAAAGCCTAAATTGTACCCATATAAAATGTAGCAAAGTCACGAATAGAACACAGATCCTCTTATTCCAAATCCCTTCCCCACTGTATTACACTGTACTTCTAAATCTCCTACCCCTCCCATACAAGAGCCTCCATATTTTCAGGGCTGCATATGGCAATTTGAGGACTTCAATATTCCTAGACAAGAGGGAATAAATCCTAAGGACACTGGAAGGAGAGAAGAGCACCCATTGTCTTGACATTGTCCCTCTAATATGTCATACTCATTCCCACCCCTCTGCCCACCCACATCTCCTATATCCTCCGTGGCCAAGCCCAAGACCCACTTCTTCCATGAAACCTTCCTTAACCACATGACCTTTTTCCTGCTCTGGATTCCCATCACACTTTTAAAGTCTATATTCATAGGTCCTTCCTTGTGTTCTAATTGTTTTGTGTGGATTTTGTCTTCTCAACAAAGATTGCAAAGTCCTTTAGACAGAGACTGTATTTTATATTTTTGCATACCCAGCATAGTCACAAACAGAGTACTGAGCACACAGTGGGTGCACAAGTATTTGAGGCGTTGATTTTATCTGTTCTGTCCCATCTCTACAGTCACACACTCCCTGAGGCCTTATGAGGAGACACAACAACAGCAGAACACTGTCTGAAGCTTCCTGCTGGCAGCAGCCTCTCAGTGTCTTACGCATATAGTCTCTGGAAGGCTTGAGAAAAGAGAGCCTACATTTAGAATTACAATTAATCCTTTACATTGGTACTATATTTTACTATTTGCAAAGAATTTTCAAATCTATTCTAATATAATAATAACAGTTAATATTTGCATATCGCCTACCATGTGCCAGGCACTGTGCTGAGCACTTTACAAATATTATCCCATTTGATCCTCACAACAACCTTGGGAGATAGGTGCTGTTATTATCCCCATTTAACAGAGTAGAAAATGGAGGCAAACAGAGGTTTGACTAGTGTCTGGAGCAGAATTTCAACTCAAGTCTTCCTGATACCAGATATGGTACTATGTGTACTGGTCCCAGCTAGCTCCTTAATGAGGTAGACAGGATAGCTATCCCTAGGTTAAAGATGAGGAAACTAAGGCTCAGAGAGATGTGAAGTGACACAGGTAGTGACTCATATCCAGGTCTTCTGATTACAAGGCCAGTGTTCTTGCTACTGCATGACACTGTACTTAGACGTATGCTGTGAGTGCTAACAGGCAACCCAGAATCTATGACAACTCAGAGGTCATGGGGTGATAGGACTAGAGCCAGAAGGTATTTCAGAGCCCATCTGGTCCAACATCTACATTTTATACGTGAGGAGACTAAAGCCAAAGAAAGTCAAGTGATCCAAGGTCACACAATTAGTAACTGAGGTAGGATTTGAACTCAGGTCCTCTGTTCCCCATCTGTAACATAAGCTGGAGAAGGAAATGGCAAACCACTTTAGGATCTTTGCCAACAAAAACCTAAATGGGGTCACCAAGAGTCAGACATGACTGAAAAATGACTGAACAACATCTGACTCTGGACCCCAGTGTTCATTCCATTTTGCCACACTGGTGCAACTGTAGAATCATATTGTGATAATACACCCGTGGGTATTAAAAAAATAAAGAAACAAAATTGGCAAGGCTGCTGGGTGAATAAGCTCCAACTTTTGGAAATCAAATTCTCCTTAAGTCCTAGGTAGCATTTACTTTTTAAAAAGTCAAAACAGAATCCACATGCACACAAGCATGCAGAGTTACTTCATGCTCAGTTATATTGCTTTTAGCAATTCTATTCAATTACATTGTTTTTAACATTCAGAGCCTACCAGCCAAAAAGACATTTACAGAATAACAAAAGCTCAGGAATTAGTAGGGATCTCAGAGACCTTCCAGTCCAGCCTAACCAAGAATCTCTTCTACATCCCCAGCAAGAGGCCCTGTAGCCTTTATGTGAAGTTTTCTAATATGGAGAAAACTACATTTCCCCACAGCAGCCCATGGCACTTTAAGACAAATTGATATGGAATGTAAATCAGTTATTCTGCAACTTCCAACCATTTTTCTAAGTTCTGCCTTCGAAGCCCTGTCTGAAAACAAGAATGTTAGTTCCTGTCCTCTCCTCTTGAAATCTGGACACTTGGGACTCCCTGAAATC
Source organism: Dromiciops gliroides (assembly GCF_019393635.1). Lineage (NCBI taxonomy): Eukaryota > Metazoa > Chordata > Mammalia > Microbiotheria > Microbiotheriidae > Dromiciops > Dromiciops gliroides. The sequence continues at coordinate 190,214,282 of NC_057865.1, forward strand.
CCACTTAGGGCACCTCTTCATTTAGCAATGGCAGTACTCACTACTTAAAGGAAGTTTCCAAATGTTTAGAGTTTGCAGGAACCAGACACGGAATTCAGAAAGGCTGGGGCCAGTAGTATTGTAATTATGGCACTAGCCCAAGAGGGAAAGGGATACCTCAGGAGAATTAAGGAGGAGATACCAAACTCCACCTGCCATCTCTTATTTCTTCTTTTTTGTACTTGGAAGTTTTACTTATGCATTTGTTTGGTAAGTACAAACTTTTTTTCAGTAGTAGTTCCATCCTTTACTAGAATACTCCTACAAGGAAATACAGTAGAGTAAAACCAGTGGACATAGGATTCATGTTTGACAAGGTATGCAACATTTGTATCCCATTTCTCTACAGAGAGGAGAGAGATTATTTCACCATCTACCCTCTGGAACTAATGTTAGTCATTGCTTTCAATCTGAGATTGACTGCCCTTTAGTTTTATTTTTATCTACATTATTTTTGTTTGTTTGTTTTTGCAGGGCAATGATGGTTAAGTGACTTGCCCAGGGTTACACGGCTAGTAAGTAAGTGTCAAGTGGCTGAGGTCAGATTTGAACTCAGGTTCTCCTGAATCCAGGACCAGTGCTTTATATACTGCGCCAACCTAGCTGCCCTATCTACATTATTATAGTCATGCTGTCCACTATCTTTGCTTTGAATTATTCATACAAACCTTCCCCTTTTTTTGCTACTACAAAAGTTCTGTTATGAATATTTTGGTACATTTGGAATGTTTGGTTTTTGTTCTTTTTTTCTGTCTTTAACCTCTATAGAATACATGCCGCATAGTTGAACTAGGTCAAACAGTATGTGCAATTTGGTAACTTTTTTCAAATCATCCCAAGTTATTATTCAGAACCACTGAACCAATTCATAACTGCAGGAACACTGCGCCTGTATTTCCACAACCCTTCCCACACTATTGTTGTCTTTTATCATCTTTGCCGATTTGATGGATATGAGTTGAAACCTCAGAGTTGTTTTCATTTGAAATTTTCTTATTAGGTTTTTGGAGCATTGTTTCATACGTTTATGGTTAGCAATGCTTTTGAAAATCAGTTTTTATATAGCCTTTGACCACTTGGCTATTGAGAAACAACTCCCAGTCATATACTTAAGATACTACCCTATGTATCTTGAATAATTTTTTACCTAAGATATTTGGAGCAAAAAAAAAAAAAAAAAACCTGCCTGCCATTCAGTTTCAATTCTTAATCTAGTTGCATTGATTTTATAAGTACAAAGGCCTTGGGACAGTGGATAGTAGTGTTGGACTTAGAGTCGGGAAGACCTGAATTCAAATCCTCTGTCTGATACTTAGTGGTTGTGGGATCTTGGGCAAGTCATTTCACATCTCTAAGCATCAATTTCCTCATCTGCAAAAAGTGAATAAAAAAAGCACTAGCCCCACAGAGTTGTTATAAGGATTAAATGAGATAACATATGTATAGTACTTTGTAAATCCTGAAATACTATATAAATGCTACTAGCTATTATTATCATTTTGTAACCTGTGATCTCCACTATCTCCTTTTGGTTATGAATTCTTCCTCAGTTAAAGGTCTGAGAAGTACTTCTCTCCATTCTCCTCTGCTTTAATAACTTATCTTTTCATTTCATTTATCTATTTGAAATTAAGCCTCTTCCCACAAAAAAAGCTTTTCAGAGAAGCCTGCTTACTAGTGCAATTTCTTTTTTCAAATTATCTTCTCTTTATATATTGCATACCCTAGTAGAATGTAAGTTTTTTAATGGCACGATCTATTTTTCATTGCCTTTGTCAAATTAAGAAAATTAGCAAATAACTGATAGACACCAGCAAACTTGTTTAATGTCACTGCAACAATATATGTTTCTTTTTTGTTGTTGTTTTGGGTTTTTTTGTTTGTTTTTTAGCAATATATGTTGCAACCTTTAGGCTAAAACCAACTATGAAGTAAGGATTTGAGAAAGATATATTTATACATATGTACATGTGCATATATATGATATATGTTGTAGTACCTATAATATTCTCCCTATATGTATAGGTACACATATATGTATACAGTTGTTCAGTCATTTCAATCATGTCCGACACTTTGTGATCCCATTTGAGGTTTTCTTGGCAAATATAATGCAGTGGTTTGCCATTTCCTTCTCCAGATCATTTTACCAATGAAAAAAACTGAGGCAAAGAGGGTTAAGTGACTTGCCCAGGGTCACACAGCTATTAAGTGACCAAGGCAAAACTTGAACTCAGAAAGTTGAGTCTTCCTGACTCTCACCTAATTACATACATACATACACACAAACACATATACACATATGTATATATACATAAATACATGTATCTATACACATACATGTGTGTATATATCTATATACATATACATACACAAATATATATATCAGTAAGTCTAGTTATACATTCTCCTTCCTTTTAGCTTGTTAAAAATGTCTCCCTCATAATACTGGGAAATGGTTTGTGATATAGAAACAAAAGCATGAATAAAATAAATCAATATTTTTAAATCTTTCAAAGATGCAAATTAAAGCAACTCTGAGGTTTCACCTTACAGCCAGGAAATTGTTAGATGACAGAAAGAGGAATAGTCTATGCAAGGGGCACTCTAATACATAGTGGAATTGCAAATTGATTTAAAGATTCTAGAAAGCTATTGGGAATTATTCTAAAAAAGTAATTAAAATGCCTACATCCGTTCACTCATAGATACCATTGTTAGTTATATATAAGCCATACACATCCAAAAGAGAAAGAAAACCCCATATATACCAAAATATTTATATCAGCATTTTTTTATGGTAGAAAAGAGCTAGAAACAAAGGCAGCTTCATTTTTGGTCCACTAAAGTAGGAATGGCTTAAACAAATAACGATGCATGAATATAATGGAAAACTACTGCTCTGTAAGGTGTGATGAATGTGAAGAACACAGCAAAATAGAGAACATAAAGAATAATAGGAAAGTAATTAATGAATAAATTAACCTAAAATCACAACTAAATAATTTAAAATCAATTAATTAACCCTTAAATAGGCTATTAAAATATATACTTGAGTCTATTTGTCAATTTTGTTCCTTTCTTCTCTCTCTTTGGCCCCCTCTCCTCCCCCTTATGCTTGACAAACTTCACTTGACTTTTAGGGAAGAACCATTAAAGAAAACCAAAAAAGGGAACCCAAAACATTCTGCATTCTTTCCACCCTATTTAAATAGCATTTGGAATACATGCACCCATAAAACCTTTAAAGATATAAAACACAGTCTGGGCCCTCTCCACTGCTTCTCCATTAAAAACAAATGTTTGGGATTGGTTGTACTAGCACAACAAGGGAAAGCCCCCAGCAACAGCCAGACTTGTATGAACAAAACAATTATTTGTTCTATTGGGGAAAAGTTAATAATAATGAAAATGAGTCCATTGAGAAGGAGGTATTGTGAGGACTGAGCAGATACCACTTAAGGGGCTTACTCAGGGCTTTACCTCATCATTTCCCACCCAGGCAATCTCCTGGATCTTAAGATCTCCAGAAAATCATCATTTTTAAAAGATGAAATCAACTCTGAATGCACACTTCCTCTGATCATTTCCCACCCAAACTGAAGACTGCCCCTATGCAGGGTACCACCCCACCCCTACCCCCAGCTTCTTTTTATGCGTTGACTTCTCCCATTAGATTATAAGTTCCTTGAGAGCAGGAACTGTCTCTTGCCTTTCTATCCCCAGTGCTTAGCACAGTGCTTGGCACATAGTACCATAGTAAGTACTTGATGAATGTTGAGTAATTAACTATTCATTAACTAGATAGCAGCATCAAAGGCAAGAATCCACATGTTCTCCATCCTTCATAAAATTGGGGAACTTCTTCCTTTATGTGCCACAGTGACCAGAGTGGTTTCAGGTAGCATTTTAAAGGCTGAAAAAAACCTAAAGTGCATCTACACTACCATACACAAAGAAACACAGCTAGGAACAAGTAATTCAGGCCTTCTTATTCCCAATTCAGGGCTTTTTCACTGAAGTAGCAATATGATCCAAAATGTATGGCCAACAAACAGTTGTAAAAGTGGGGCTGGGATGGAAAGGAGAATAAGACAAAAGGGTGACTCCTATCAGAATTTCATGTGATACCTATTTTTATGTGGAAACACCTAATATCTTGTGCCCAGGGTCATATTAAGGGATGAATAGCTGATATTTCCATTATCACAAACTATGTTGAGGTTGAGGGTAGCACTAATACTGGATGGAGCTGCAATACTTTTAAAGTGAACTTAAGAATTGATCCTGATATCAATTATTTGTTCAGTTAATTAATCAATAAGCCTTTGTTGAATAGCTGCCTGTAGTAGGAGCTATATGGGCTACAAAAGAACTAACACTGTTGTAGAAAGGAAAGGACCAGCACCCAAGAAACTACAGAGGACAACAAAAGATTTGATGGTGTGATGCTGAGTATAAGTACAACTATGGCAGGTGGATGGAACCATAGTACATAGGGTTCTGGGCCTGGAGTCAGGAAGATTTATCTTCCTGAGCTCAAATCTGGCCTCAGACACTTACTATCTCTGTGACCCTGGGCAACTCACCTAACCCTGTTTGACTCACTTTCCTCATCTGTAAAATGAGCCGGGGAAGGAAATGGCAAACCACTCCAGTATCTCTGCCAAGAAAACTCTAAATGGGATCATGGAGAGTAGGACATGACTGAACCACCACCACAACATCATACGTATAAGAGCAGCTCATAAAAGGGAGCAATCAGTGCAGATTGAAGTAATAAGAAAGACTGAATGGAGAAGTGTGGCTTTGAACCAGGCCTTTAAGGATGGGTAGGCAGAAGGAGACAACTATTTTTGAACATGTAAATGTTGGAATTTCTTTTGCTTATCTATGCATATTTGTTATGAGGATTTGGTTTTGCTGGGGGTGGGGCAAGGTGAAGGGCAGAGAGAAAATTAATACTTGCTAATTAAAAAAAATAATGTTGAGGGCAGCTAGGTGGCACAGTGGATAAAGCACCAGCTCTGGATTCAGAGGGACCTTAGGTCAAATCCAGCCTCAGACACTTGACACTTACTAGCTGTGTGACCCTGGGCAAGTCACTTAACTCCAATTGCCCCACCAAAATTTTTTTTAAGTTCTTTTTAAATAAGTATTATTTGGTCAGGTGGAAAGGAACACTGTTTTCCAAATGACATGGGAACTCCAGACACAGGGAAGTGAAAGCTTTAGATAACGTTTTCTTCCCCCAAAGAGAAAAATTAGAGAACAAAAATATTCATCTTTCTGAGCCTCAGTTTCTTCATCTGTAAAATAAGAAGAGTGGGCAAGATCAATGGTATCAAACTCAAATAGAAACAGGAACCACTAACTCATACAGAAAGATCCCTGAGGGGTTCATGTTGATTTAAAAAAAAAAAACACATTTTCCAGTTTGATCTACAAATAGGATAATAGCACTATTATTTAGGAACGTCCAGTAGATAACACATGAAATAGGGGAAACGTATTACAAGCAACTGTACCAGTGTGGAGGTGGCTTTCAGCTGGGAAATTTAGCTGAGGAGAAAAAACCAGAAATATTGGCCAACAGACTGTTGTTTCCAGGGTTAGAATCAGAAGAAAAATCAGCATTCTTGTGAATTGTGGTTTTGTTTACACTTTTTGTTTTACTTGGAACTGTCCATGAGGATTCTTTATCTGATGGTCTCAGCTCTGCAGCACAATCCTTCCTGACAGACCCAGGATACATTACAAATAAAATTCAGATCTGCTTATGAAAATGCTACTATATGTCCATTAACTAATGCATCGAACCAAAGCAAGAGCTGTTACTCAAACTAGTGATTATCCTCAGGAATAAAAGTATAAGTAGACAAACCATGAATTTACTAATCAGCTTTTGGCACTAATCTTTGAACCAGGACATAAATGTTTTGGAGTATTCTGTGCCTTTCATGCATTCAACAAGCATTTCCCATTCCCTTCTCTCTGAGAAAATTTCTTTCTCTTGAACGAAATAAGTTGGAAGGAGCTCAGTGAGAATACCACCTACACCTATCTTTACATGCTGCACAAAGATTTAAGTTTTATATTGTAAGGTCTCATGCTAGACAACAAGCCTGAGCAATTAAAATGTGGTTGTTGTTCAATCATTCAGCCAGGTCCAACTCTTTGTCACCCTATGGACCATATTACGCCAAAACTGTCCATGGGGTTTTCTTGGCAAGATACTGGACCACTGTTTGCCATTTCCTTCTCCAATGGTTTAAGGCAAACAAAGGTTAATTGACTTGCCCAGGGTCACAAAGCTGGAAAGTGTCTGAATGTAGATTTGAACATAGATCTTCCTTACTCCAATCCCAGTGCTCTATCCATTGTGCTACCTAGCTGAGTGGAGCATTATCTACATATGTACAGAACAAGTCATCAATTACTCATCAGGGGTAAAGCCAGAATTACACTCGCTTGCCCTTGCCATCTACTTTATGTCCCCTGATCCCTGATGCTTCTCCATCAAACCAGATGCCCACAAGTCACAGAATCACAAAATGTTAACATTGGTATGCACCTTAGCTAATATCTAGTCCTCCAATCCTTCCCTCTCAATCTTCTGCAGCCTGAGCCACTTTCCCCACCAGGCACCATGATTACGCTAAAGCAGATCTCTCCCATGAAGCTTTGCAGCTATGTTTATAGACCCCGTGGCCTCTGTAAAGGAGATCCCTGAACAAACATTTCTAGGGCCATCTGTTCTTAGACTCTCTGCTAATTTCTGGGACATGGACCTGGTTGTATGTAGATTTAAAGGGCCAGGTCCATTTTCCTACCATGGATTCAGTATTTTGGAACTGAGAAACTTAAGAAGAATGAATAGGCAGAAACTGTCCTTTCTTCTATGCTACCCTTTGGGGACACTACAAACTCCCTACATGGTACCAAAAAAGGTATAATTACATGGTTTGCACCTAATTTAAATTAAAACTCACTCCTGACTATGTAGGAAGAAAAAGCCTTTGTTAAAAAGTTTCTAAAAATGCAGTTTTATTACATACTTACCCTGGAAATTAATAAATAAATACTCGCTGTCAATTAGCTTTTGTTAGCATGTAATCAAGAATAAATTAAAGCCAAGAGCATTTACAATCACTACTAGCCTCTGCATTGTTTGTATTCTGCTAAATTGTTTGTTGTTGTTTCTATTGTGTCCAACTCTTCATGACCCCATTTGGGGTTTTCTCAGCAAAGACGCTGGAGAAGTTTGCCCTTTCCTTTGCCAAGCTCATTTTACAGATGAGGAAACTGAGGCAAACAGGGTTAACTGTGCCACCTAGCTGCCATATACTATTGCTGAATTATCTTGCAAATAGGTTTTGCAAAGGGAAATTTTCTCATAGACAAATGATCACAAATTTTCAGTTTAAGTCTGGATGCTACTGTAGATTTCACTTAAGTTTGTAAATAAATGCACTTAAAAAGAATTCTCGGCAGTGGGCAACTCTGTCCCCTCTTCATTTTTTTTATTGCCTCTGTGTTCCCTTCTTCTCTGTCATAATAGTTCTCATTTTCATAGCATTTCCACATTGTGAGAAATTTTGTGAGGTATTATTATCCACATTTTACAGATGAAGAAACTGAAGTTCAAAAAAGCCTTGGAATCTTTTGATTCCAAGTTTGGTCCCCTTTTCACTAAACCACACTCCCCAGCCCCAGGGCACAGAGAAGAATGGGCCTAAAGAGAGCACACAGAAATAGATATCAAGGGAAGAGTCTCACACAAGAGGGAGAAGACGGAGGGACAAGAAGAGTTTTGTTTTGAACATGTTGACCTTGAGAGGCTGATAGGGCATCTTGTGGATATGTCCAGGAAATTATTCGAATCTTAAACTCTAGAAAGACCAAGGACAATAAGAACCAAAAAGGGACTTGTGAATTTGACCACTGATCTACTTCAGTAGAACAGTCTGTGGAAAATGGAGAGACAAAGATTGTGAATGAAGGCAGTTAAAAAAGAAGATCAGTGATGAAACAATGGAGGCAGGGACACATACTCAAGAATATGGTCTTGAGAGAGTTGGAAGCAAAATGTGCTATAGAGAGAAAGGTGCAGTAGATAACTGTTTTTAGTCATTTATTTATCCAACAAACATTTACAGAATGTTTACTGTCATGGGGGAAATCACTGATGGTGGGGGTCCTTAAGTATTCCTCTTTGAAGAATTACACCATCTCACACACAAATCCAATTAGAATAAAATCATCTTTTGTTTAGGTGCTAGAGAAAGGAGACCAAGAGAGAAAGAATTCTCTCCTCTCAAGGGGAGATGGTTCAGAGGCATAATTCTTTGAGATACCTATCTCCTCGAACAGAAGAAAGGCAAAAGTTTTTATAGATGGTAGATGGGATGACCACCTGACAAAGAAAACTTCCCTTTGGGGGTGGGGGAAAGCTTGAATGAGAAGTGGTGGTCCAGACTTCTGGAATTATCTCTTTCCCCTGGCACCAATCAGGCAGCAGCTACATCTAATAGGCTTCTCTCCCTTACTTCTCAAGGTGTGTCTGTCCTTTAGTGTAGCTGGCCAGTTTAAACTTTATTTATTTTTTTTTGTAGGTTTGGTAAAAAACGGAAGTTTTAGCTGAATCATTAGAGAGTTGAACAAATGCTACTGAAGCGGCTTTTGAAGGACCTCCTTTTTGGGGTGGAGTCCGTGACGAACTTCCAGCACACCAGCTTAAAACTGAGGGTGGAACGGAAGTTCAGTCTCTCTCTGGCTTTTCAGCTTAGCCGTGGTGGCACGTTTGGTGTTCGGTGCTGGTTCTTGGCCTGGAAGGCAGTTTGGGATTCAGTGAGTTTTATAAAGGAACATAGACTAAGCTTAGATCTAAGATTATTCATTTGTATTTCTACTTTTCCATTTCCCTAATTGGTATCACCTTTTGTTGTCTAATTAATTCCCAAACAATAAAAACTAATCCCTCACTGATTAAAGCTCAGAGGCTTCTTTTTCTTAGTGGTCTGGGAGATACATAAGGGAAAAGTTAAAGGGGGAGTTTAATGCTCGTATATTCAATTTTAAATCTCACGTAGGGCAGTAAGGGTTAAGTCACTTGCCCAGGGTCACACAGCCAGTGTCAAGCTTCTGAAGCCAGATTTTAACTCAGATCCTCCTGAATCCAGTGCTGGTGCTTTATCCACTGTGTCACCTAGCTGCCCCCTTAGTTTAAACTTTAATAGTGCCAGATACCTTGATATGTTCCAACCCCTTATCATTTTCTATGTCCTAGGTGTTGAAGGAGATGCAAAGATTAATGACAATTAGTGGTGATTCTACTCTTCAAGGAGCTAAAAAAAAGAGAGGGCAGATAAAAGTGATATTATGGGAAATAAAATTGACAGGTGGTGGTAACTGATTGGATGAGGAAAAATGAGGAAAGATCCAAGATGATTCAAAGGTTACAAGTATAGGTGACTGGGAAAGTGATGGTGCAATTACCAGAAACAGGAAAGAGTTGGTTTTATGGGGGAAATGGTAAGTTTAGTTTTAGGTATGTTGCCCTTGAGAGTCTGATGAGGCATCCATGTGGGTATGTCTGGGAAATTACTAGAAAATGGAATCTTGAGTTCAGGAGAGAGACTGGAGCCAGGGACAGAGACTTGGGGTCATGCATGGGGGTGATGATTGAAGTAATAGCAATACATGAGGCACTCAGTGGGGAAGTACATAGAGAGGGGAGAAAGAAGGGCAGAAAAGAACCCTAATGAAGAGCCCTTTCCCAGAAAGGGGAATGAAACAGAGATGATGCTAATTACAGTCCAAAAGGTGAAACTCCTTGAAACAAAGATAAGGACCCCACCTACTCACCATCTCCCAACAAGCCAAACCTTAACTTGGAAGGCAATGGACTCAGAAAGCCAGCGGCAGAGTCTTCCTGCCTCCTTCCTGTGCACAGTTGCTGAGTGTCCCTCACAAAATGTCGGCTCCTCTGTTGTTATTTTTGGAAAATAATCACTTCCTTCCAACTTTCTCCCTCCTGGTTAATTTCTGTGTTTCAAACGCTGTGATTCTGGACACATTAACTCAGATTTGTCAAGGTCTGAGATCGCCATTTTGTGATTTCCTTTCCATTTACTGATTTCCCTAGGAACTACTTAGTTAAGGCCCCGACCTCTGCCGGCCTGTATAATGTTCCTAGTTCTTTCTCTATATTCCTCATCCTGACCTTACCACTGCTGTTCTGGCACTCATCTCATCTCTGCACATGACAGACTTGTTCATTCCTTAACTGTGATCATTAAAGACAATATGATGCTGCTGCCACCAAGGCCAGTCCCTGGAAGAGACAGCTAGATTCTCCTCCCCTCCCTCTCTGCCTTATCAGTTTACCTAGCTACTTGGAGCTCTTGTGCATCTTGTGTATCTTGGGTAGATACATTTGCTTTAAAAGCCTACTTATTCAGAACCACAAGCTTTCCCTTGCTTATGCTGGCCCTACTAGGAAAACTCATAGACAAACAGAGAAGCTGAGACAGACACAGAGACAGAGAAAGGACTAGAAAGAACTTTTCTAAAAGCATGTCCTTTGAAGGGTGTGGGAACACCAGCTACAATTAGCACTTCATTATGGGTGAATAATTCTAATACATTATCATATAGGTAAATTCCTCTTTGCTTATTTGCCTAAACTCCTTTTACCCTTTGTTCACAAGAGATTCCTAGAATTGATCAAGGAAACATAGTCTATTAAAACAATACTTGAAAACACTATGCTACAAATGGAACTAGAGATGGGCCAGTACACATTCCCCTAGAGGGGACCACATGGACTAAGGATCCAGTACCAGATGGACCTAGAAAAAGAGATAGAACCTTGAAAGACCTGATAGAGGAGACACAGAGCTTTGATAAAAAGGGCAAGCATTCTAGAGATCACCTGAAGATAGGACAGGGAATTGGAGCTTCCGTCAGAGAAGGAAAGAAAGAAGATAGAAATTTTCTGCCTCACCTAGACTAAAAGAGATGCCCAAAGGGAAGGAAGTTTTCCCACTACAGGGAAAAGAAAAATTAATTGTACATATTCCCTTTTTGCTGATATTGTGAGTTATAGGGACAGTATAAGTCCCAAGGAAAGGTGGTACCTACCAGAAGGGAGAGGAAAGTTCTAATGATGATGCAGAGGCCTGTTCTACATTATTTTGTTGGATTAAATAAAAACTTGTCTCATACCCACTGTCTTCATAGCCTGAATATTTTCTGGAAAACTCAGAATACTTTGGGAATGAAATAAAATGAGCCAGATGCTGAATATTTAGCATTTCCCTGAGTGGAGATATGGGCTAGAGAGATATTGTGGGAGACGAGAGCCAGATATGAACATTTTCAGGGATCTTTGGGTAGAGGCATACACCATACTGACCATGTATCAGAGGCCAGATTCAAGGTCTATCATTGAGCAGTACCCGGGGGGGAGGGGGGGAGGAACAGGCTATATAAATAATTTAAGCACATCTATGCATATGACCTCAAGAGTCAAGACATCAATTCAAATCATCCATCCCTAAGGACCCTTGGGCCCACTTCTTAGCACTTCTGGATTGTTCTATGTGTCCTGCAGTTGAACTCTTTTATATATAGTCTCTTGTATAACTCAGAGGTAAGCTTCTTGAGAGCACAGACCATCATAATTTGTTCTCTTTATGTCCCTAGAACTTAGCACAGTGCTTGGGACATAGTAACTGATTTTTTTCATTCATTCATTTATGAAACCTTCTTTGAATTAGTTTATCTATCTCTGTTTCTTGACACCAAGTATACAACATTTAAATACACAATTTGTAATAATAAAGTTATAATGGCAAAGAGTATATATACAGTCATGGAGAAGGGGGTAGGATTTGGTTAGGAACAAAGAAAATAAAAACAAAGACAAGTGAGAAAAACAGAAAGATATGACAATTTCATAAATATATTAATCATCTAACCATCTTGATTACAGGTTACATAATAGCTTAGACAATACCTAAAATATAAATTGTAAATTCTAGCATACCTGATATAATGAGCACTTCATTAAAGACTCAAGTCTAATTGAAGCAGATATATATATATATATATATATGTAATATAACAGGGAAATCATGACGCCATTCTGACAGGAAAAAAAACATTTGAAGGCACAGAGGGATTGAGAGATGGAGGAACATGGAAGTAGCAAAGGTTATGGGGGGGAGTAAAGAAAAGAAGCTGGAAAGAAAGGAAAAAGAAAGTGAGGGAAGACTAGGTAAAGAATAAGGAGGGGAGAATAAGACACAGTTGGTGACAGGGGAGAGCTAGTAAAGGTAGGAAACACTGCTGAGTCTACACATACACATACCACATACATACATACATACATACATATATACATACATACACACACACACATCTACTCAAAGGATCATCCTGAGAAAGCAGAGTCACTGCTGTAGCCAGAGATTTGCTCACCTTCTTTTGGAGTAGAGGCCAGCAGAAAGGTAAAAAGAATACAAAAGTGAAAAAAAAAAGTGAGAGACCAAAAGAAAATCAGACATTGATATAAACAGAGGAATATAAAGGGAAAGATATGAGCAGGAGAGAATGACTACCAGATACCAGTAGCAGAAAGCCCTCGGTGGGGGAAATATGACCAAAAGAAATCTTGGTCAAGGGGAAATAGAGAGGGAAGCTAGCTTAAAAATAAGGATTCCAATAATAGAATGACTAATGGTCAATTAAGAAGCAATAGACTGGGGAATGCACTGAGCAATTAAAAACACTACAGACATACCCTCACTTAATCACTCTCCCCCCCCAAAAAAATTTTTAAATGACACTTTAAGGATCTGTTTAGTTAATATCATCTATTTATGTATTTGTTCAATAGTGATTGCTATCTCCATCTTCTCTTTATTTTGGCAGAATACATTCTCTGTTTTGAATTGTGAATACCTAAGGGCAGGAATCACATCTTTATAATTCTCTTTGTAAAATACTACCACTGTAGCATGCACAAGGAAAGCATGCATCTTGATGATGGTGATAGTGCAAATAATGATGATTCCCAGTGGTGATTGTGATCACCATGGTGGTAAGGACAATGGCAATGGAGATGTGGGTGATCATAGTGGTGGTGGCAGCAAGAGTGAGAGTCAGTGTTGATAGCTGTGCTGATCATAATGATTATGATTAGGGTGATGTTCTCAGTCATGATATTGAAGGTTATGGTGATGGAAGTAGGAATAGGGCCTTTAGCTTCATTAGTACAAGGAACTCTGCCCAAACTGGATGTCCCCTTGCTATCATAAAAATCCTTAAAAGCTACTGACAGACCCTCACCCTCAATAATATTTAATTAGCATATTGGTTCCCCTCTGGACTAGTTTCTTCTTACGTGTGAGACCTACTCTCAGTATTTGGTAGCCCATGTGATTGAAAAGGGCATGGATAATGGGGATATATGTTAGGAAGACTTAAGCAAAAAAGAACAGCAGCCTAAACTATCCCCATTCTAGAGTCCAGCTTCCCAGAGAAGTAGCTAGCAGTGGGGAGGGCCCAAATAAGGAAGAGGAGGGATAGTTCAATGTTTTGGGCTTCATTTCAAGCACAGTCCAGGCAATAGCTCTTCTTGCCCCCAGGAGAGCACCCAGAATAGTGACAAAGGACTCAAGTTGTTGTGTGCCACTAGCTTCTGGTATACCAGCTAACAGGCATCTGGGAAGAAGACCCAGCCACTATTCCCCAATCAGGGACACATACTCCATGTTCCCAGAGCCATGAGTATGAGTTTAATTCCACAGAGCCCACATCCCACTTGGCCTCATTTGACAAACCCCAACCCTCCCTCTGTCCAGCCCCCAGGCCCTCTCAGCCTAGAAGCCTGCCACACTTACTTTTTTGGTGGGGACTTTGATCTTCAGGAATTCAGCCTCTCGGGTCAGCACCTGCCATGGGGCGTGTATCCGGACAAAACTGGACCCCTGGCTCTTGTTCTGTAATGCACAGGATGGGGAAACAACAATGTGAGCATGAACAGGTGCTTAAGCTTAAAATCCCAGCCTTCCATTTCAGAAGCCTAGAACTAAAACTTGGATGTACTTCAGTAAGGGTGGGAAATGCAATGGTCTGGGAGCCAGGAGACCTATCTTCTAGTCCTGGCTCTGCCAATAACTAGCTGGAGACCACAGGCAAGTCAATTGACATTTGTGGATCTCACTTTCCTCCACAGTAAAATGAAGTCATTGGACCAGATTATTTCTCAGGTTCCTACCAGCACTAGCATTCCAGTTGCAAGATTTGGAATTAGAAGGGCTCCTAAATGTCATTCAGCACAAACCTCTCCTTTTGCAGACAAGGAAAGAGAAACTGAGAGACATTAAAAGAGTAGTTTACAGTCACATAGGCAAGTAAGTACATGTAAAAAAAGCCAGGATTTTAACCAGTGTGAAAGCAAGAAGGAATATTGAAGGTCATTTTGTATAACCTATACCTGAAGATGAATTCCCTCTACAATCCAGCAAGTCTCCACTTGAAAGTTTCCAGAGATTGAGAACTCATTCACTATCTCCCAAGGCAACCCATTCCATCTCATGAGAAACTAAAGGCAAAAATGGGCCAAATGAAGAGATTCATTTAGAAGTCCCCCTGTCTTCTTCCCAAGACTGGCTCAAATCCATGGAAACCCAGAGCTTCTCTTCTGGATCACAAGCTACATAATAAAGCACATGTTCATTCTTCTCCATCAAAATGGACTTAATTCAATTGAAATAAAAATAAAGCTTTATCTGTGATTTCATCAATGGGGGCCACCCTTACATCAAAGTCCATCTGAACCCCTCTCTACCTTGGTGGATGCCAAGTGCCACATCTTCCAGTGATAACTTAATTAGGTCTGATCAGATATCAGACATAGGAGCCTAGTTCCTACTCAAAGCTGTCCCTTCCAGAGCATAGATTCTGCTAGCACAGCCTCTAAGAACTTCTATATCACAATGAGGATACAAAGTAAAACTTTCTGAAATAATGAAATAAGGCTGAAGTAAATCTGTATGAGCAGATCTTCAACAATGAACAAGCTTTACTAATTCCAAAGTTTCTCCATAAATCACTGCAGCATACAACCAGAAGAATTCAAAAGACTAGGGGAAAAAAACACCCTTACAGAACTGGGAGGAAATATAACATTACACTGCAACACAGAAAAGCCCATCACACATAGTAGCATCTCTTTCTTTTCATTCCCTCCCTACCTTACCTCATATAAATCTCTTTTTTTTTTTTTAGTGAGGCAATTGGGGTCAAGTGACTTGCCCAGGGTCACACAGCTAGTAAGTGTCAAGTGTCTGAGGCCGGATTTGAACTCAGGCACTCCTGACTCCAGGGCCGGTGCTCTATCCACTGAGCCATCTAGCTGCCCCCCTCATATAAATCTCTTAACAAGCAATGGTGTATTTGAATAAGCTTATTTTGGTATTAGGCCAGTAAGCATATAATCCAATTTGATACAACAAGCATTGATTAAGTGCCTACTATGTGTAAAGCAAGGTCCTAGAGATAAAAGTGCTAAAGATAAAAAGACAAAGAATGAAAAACAGCTCCTATCCTCAAGTAGCTTACAGCCTTTTTGGGGGGGAGGAGTGGAAGGGGGGGTAAAAAGGGGACTGCAACATATAAATAAAAGTTTAATTACATTTTGGAAGTTAAAGTAGTCAGAAAAGAATGTTTCTTTCACCTTGGAGATATGGGGAGTGACTCTTTCAGAGATGGAGCCCTATAATCAATGCCAGAAGACTCTAGCAGAGAAAAGTTCTAGTGGTTCAACTGTTGTGAAATCATAGAAAGAGGAATATATTTGAAATTAATCAACATATGCGACACAGGTCCATTCATCTAAATTAAATCTAAAGAACACACCTAAGTCCAGTTGCATGGTTTCTAACAAAGATGGAAGATGACAATTTATTGGTAATACTTCAGAAGCTTTAGAATACTGTAGAACACCAGGCTGAATGGGGTCTTGTTGACCCATTTCCTCCAACAGTGTGCCTCAGGTAGACTGTAACAGCCTTTCAGTTTGGGCTTTATATTGAGGTTGATGAAGCACAGTGGTGAAAACTAACATCAGATTCCAGCACATGAATTCTAGTTCATCTGAGGTAAATGAAGATCTATGTTCCAAAACCACAGTGTCTAACAATCTTTGCGTTAAAAATAACTGGCACATAGCTGTAATTCTTGTATCAGAAGTTTGAAGTTGAACTAAGAAAACAACCTGCATGTAGTAGAGACCCATGGTTTTGTAAGCAATAACAAAAAGGAAATTTTTAGATGTTCAAGGGGAAGCTAGGTGGCACAGTGGATAGAGCACTGGCCCTGGATTCAGGAGGACCTGAGTTCAAATCTGACCTCAGACACTTAACACTTACTAGCTGTGTGACCCTGGGCGAGTCACTTAACCCCAGTTGCCTCACCAAAAAAAAAAAAATTTTTAAAGAGTAGTTCAAGCCAGTTTCAAAGGGAGCCTACAATAGTTAAAGAAATTATTCCCTTCAAATGATACTGTAAAACGAATGAGGCATCTGAACTATGCCTTCCTTGTCACCTCCTATAGAAAAAATAATTGCCGTTGGCAGGTTATGCATAGTAATTTAGTATGAATTGCATTCCTTACAATATTTCCAATATCAGAATCACTTCCAGGCCACCAAATGGAACTTCCAGCCAATAATTTTATGGGAATAATTACCAGATTTACACATGTAATTAGCCAAAATAACATGAGATCAACATCTGGAATAATGCAACTTCCCTTTAGAAGGCATCTTTCAATAGGAGATAATTCATGTTGATGGCCTTTCCACATCCTGTTTAAGGTAGAGATCTATGAGCTCTCTAAGTCAGTGATGTGATGTGGTTAGCCTAAAATGAGCAAGAAGATCTAATTTAAGAATTTCCAGCAGAAATAGAAGATAAACTAGGACCTGAAGTTGCAGGTGACTTCAAGTCTTCATTATCCAACATCACTTCTTCCAGGATTGTATAATGCTTATAAGCACTGCATGGGAGACTGCATACTGCCTACACGTTGACATAATTAGCCTTCTATTTATAATTAGAAAAGAATCCCACAAGAGGTGGCTGTGGAATTTTTGGACACCCAAGGAAATGATCAGGAATTCTTTGTAATTTTCCCCATGGCTCTATTTTGTTGGTGACATGGTGTTTGAGAGATACTGCTAAGGAAATATCTGTGTTGCTTCAGGGTCATCCAGAATTTTGTGAATAAGAATAGCTCTGACCCCTAGGTGAATAATAGAAAGTAATGATTTGGGGCAGTTTCATTTCACAAGTTCCCTCTCTTCCACCCCACCCCCTCCCCCATCAACAAAATGCAGTTCAGTTCCTTTGTAACTTCTGGCCACAGCAAGAAAGAAATACAAGAGGAAATTTAGTATACTATCCCATATTGTGTCTTCTCCACTATCCAAGGAGCTGAGACATAAATGGCTATCCCATAAACATCTGAAAGGATAATGAGGTTCAGGTGGTTGAGGTCACCACGGTGCTCAGAAAATTGGGAAGAGAATCCAGGTTTACAAAAAGAAATGTCTTCTATGTCAATTCTGTGCAATGGGAAAGTAAGGATATAATTGTCTATTGGCCATTCACCACAGCAAGATGGTTATTGCCAAGATGAAACTGGGCAAAGATCACAAAAATATTTTTAATATAAAGCCAGACATCAACAGTTTAAAAAGAAGAAACCACTGAGAAGATGTAAGAATAATATGTTCTGGGGCACAATTGCTTTAAAAAAATTTTAAAGTCAAGTTGTTGTTGTTGTTGTTGTTGTTTTAATGCTTCTTCAAGAAACAGTTGTGATATAGTTGAAAGAGCATTGAATTTATTATGAAAACCTGAGCTGGAATCCCGCTCTTCCATTTATTAGCTGTCTTACTTTGGGAAAGTCACCTAACCTTCATAAGATAGGGATAATAATACTTAGAATATTTATTTCCTAAGGCAGTGTGATAAGGATCAAAAGGGTTAATTGATACAAAGGATAACTACATGGCATCATGGATAGAATTCCTGGATTAGAGTCAAAAAGATATCTTCATGAGTTCAAATCTGGCCTTAGCTATGTGACCCTGGACAAGCCACTTAACCCTGTTTGTTTTAGTTTCTTCATCTATAAAATGAGCTGGAAAAGGAAATGGAAAACCATTCTAGTATCTTTGCCAAGAAAACCCCCAATGGGGTCATGAAGAGTAGAACATGACTGAAAATGACTAAAAAACAAGTTGAATAAAGCATAAAACATGAGATACATATCAATTATTACTAGTACAGACTCCAAACTTTAAAAACTCCCCAAGATTCCAGAAAATATGTTCAGGTACAAAAGTTCAACATCACAAAATTTTTCAAGTATGTGACAAAGAAGCTCAGTAGCATTTGCCTTTTCTCAAAGGAAAAAAATGGTGGAAGATGTAATATCCATTTGTCAACAAATATGATTCAACAAATATCTATTAAGTGCCTATTTAGTTTGGGTAGAGTAGAAATGAACAGAATGTGGTGATGTGATAGAAAAGGACCCCTGAAGTTCCAATCCCACATTTCTATTTCTTTTATTTCATTTGGATTCCTGAAGTGTTAATGAATAAGCAAGATAGAGAGCATTTATTAAGCACTTACTATGGGCCAAGTGCTGTGCTATGTTGTTGTTCATTCATTTCAGTCATGTCTGACTCTTTGTGACCCCACTTGGGGATTTTCTTGAAAGAGATACTGGAGTGATTTTTGCCATTTCCTTCTCTAGCTCCTTTTACAGATGAGGAAACTGGGGCAAACAGGATTAAGTGACTTGTTCTGGATCACACAGCTAGTAAGCATCTGAGGTCTGATTTGAACTCAGGTCTTCCTGACTCTAGGGCCAAGCATTCTATCCACTGCACCACCTAGCTTGTCCAATTTGTGCTGTGACTAGATCCAAAAAGGATACCAGTTCCCCACTTATGGATTCCAATTCCTCAGAAAACACTCTGAAATCTGCTGACAATTTCTTGTATTAATGGTATGAATGCCACTTCTAATCCAATATAACATCTGGAATCCTAGAATGTAAGGACTCCATGAAAAAAATGAGGATTTTAAGAGCAACGGAAGTTATGAATGGGTGATGAAAGCTGCAATAATACTCTCATCGGCAGTTGATAACATGAAATAGGCTGCTTCTATCCACAGGAAGAACATCAGAAATGCTCTTAGCTGCAGGCCCTGGATACAGGTAAACAGTTCAGAGTGAATTTACAGTTCCTAAAAATTTCACCTACTACTGAGTTTTGGGGCATAACTAGTGTATTTGAAGCTCCTGACCTCCCTTTTCTACACTCCCCCCCCACCCCCGTATATGAACTGGTTAAGAGACATCCTGCTTGATTAACTGCTGAAGTTCATACTCAATTTTATCCTTTAGAGCAGAAGCATGTTTCTACTTCTCTGGGGAATTGGTAATTGAAAGGCAGCATGATCATAGAGTCATATATTGGTGTAGAAAAGGACACAGAATTATCTATTCCAAATATCTCTATTTATAGAGAAGGAAATTGAGGCCCAGAAAAATGAGGCAGCTTGCTCAAGGTTCACCAGGATTTGAATCCTGATCTTATAAGTCATAATCCAGTAGTATTATCATTTTTATCATATTGGCTTAGCCTAACCATGAGCAATTAACATTTTTTCAAATTATTTAGACATCTTTATTTTGTAAAGTTTTGAAATTGTATTCATATGGTTCCTGTGTTTGTCTTGGGAGATAGACTCTCAAGAATTTTAAACTGTCCATAGTTATTTTAAATGAAATTTCTCTTTCTGGATTTTCCTGCTAGATTTAAACTATTCATACCCTTTGAATTAGTAATTCCACTATGAGGGCATACCCGAAAGATGTCAGAGAAAGAGGGAAAGGACCCACATATACAAAAATATTTTAGTAGCTCTTTTTGTGAGGGCAAAGAATTGGAAACTTGGAGGGACACTCATCAATTGTGCAATGGCTCTACATATTTTGATATATGAATGTGCTGGAATTCTTTTATGCTGTAAGCAATGACGAAGGAGATGTAGAACTACCCACTTCAGTTCAAAGAATTAACTTCATCAGTAAAAGATGTGAGGTATGGCTAGACAGAAATGTGTCTGAAAAAGCTGTGGAGGTTTTGTTGAAATGAAAACTCAATATTATTCAACAGTTGAGGGCAGCTAGGTGGGGCAATGGCAATGGATAAAGCACCAGCACTGGATTCAAGAGGACCTGAGTTCAAATCCAGACTCAGACACTTGACACTTTCTAGCTATATGACCTTGGGCAAGTCATTTAATCCACATTGCCCTGCCTATCTATCTATCTATCTATCTATCTATCTATCTATCTATCTATCTATCTATCTATCTATAACAGTGAGATATAGAAGCCAAAAAAGATAGTGCGACCTTAAGCTACTTTAAAAGATGCATAATGTCCAGAATTTGGGAGGAGAAAATCCCACAATGAGTGAAATGTTCTTTTCAGTTCTGGGCACTTCATGTTAATGAGGACATTGGTTATCTATAGAGACGGCAAGGATGGCAATCAGGACCATGAAGGTCTAGAGACTATACTATTTGAGGGGCAACTGAAAGAAGCCAGGGATGAGAAGATTTAAGGGGAAAATAATAGTTGTCTTCGAGTATTTGAAGAACCATCATTTTTATTGAAAAGGTTTTTTCTGCCTTTTTTTCTTGTTTTAATGGTGCAAGGTACACTGCAGGTATGTAATACTGCCAGTAATTAGGGTACAAAATATCTCACTCATTGACCCAAAAGGCTATCATGCAAAAGAAGGATTGAACTTGCTGTTTAGTCCCATAGGATAGAATAAGGAAGAATGGATAGAAGTTGCAAAAATGCAAATCTAAATTTGATATCAAGAAAACCTTCCTAAAAACCACCCCAAGATGGAATGGGCTGTCTCAATAGTCAATTGATTTTCCCTCACTGTACAGATGAAATGAATGAATGAGCATTTTTAAGCACCCACTAAATACCAGATACTAGAGATACAACACAAAAGTAAAATAGTCCCTGTCCTCAAAAAACATTTTTCTTAAATACAGGGAAGAGTGTTTTGGTCTAAAGATCCCCAGGAGTGGTAAGCATAACCACAGGACACTCAGCCACCACAGCCTTTTTCAGCAGCAGTATTAGTACTGATTTGGTTACTGTTGCCAGAGGAAGAGCAAGAGGTAGGAAGGGTACTTGGAGAACGGCACATGACAAAATTGCTAGGTAAGCCTTGTATTCCTGGTAGATGGTGGGATGGAATGTCAAGCATGGTGTGGGGCCAGCTAGATATGGTGGGTTACATAAGTTTTCATTCACTTGTCCACCAATTACAACAGTTCAAGCTTAGAGCAGAGTCCCAAAGCTGTGAGTGAATTAATTAGGGCAGAATAGAGGGCTAGAGAGATAGGGTCTGATGGTCCAGTCTGGAAGCTTGCTGTTCCAGATAGGGAGGAAAAGAGGGGACAGCAGCAGGGAAGATGGCAAGATGCCTATATAAGTTCTGGTTTCCTGGTAGCTGGATAAGATGTGGAGCATGAATTTCTTCAAACTGAGCATTTGGAAATATTGTGTAGGATATTTGTATTCATGTGTCAGTTGGGCTGGTGGCTTCTGAGGTCCTTTCCAATTCTAAAATTATGTAATTTTTTAATGTTCATCACAACAGAAATATGTTGGATGTTCACCATACAGCAAATGGAGTCAGATGCTAAGGAATCCTAACTTTCAGAGATGTTCATAGCATAATTACCCCCTACCAGAATCCTGACATCATTTTAATATCAAGCCTAATGGAAAGGGAAATTGAGAGTGGCAGGGTTTGACATCCTTCTTGGGTGGTAAATAACTACAATAAGATATAACCAACCACGAATAACCTCAAATTCAATAACCACATAGCCTCCAGCTAGGATAGTACAGCATCATTTTTTAATTCCTTTCATTACTTACTTTGAAAAAGGCCACACACACAGATAATTCAGTTCTATTCAACAATCATAAAGTACCCAGCACCACAAGACACTTTGTTAGGTACTTGGATATGAAAATGAAAAATTACCTACTACCTCCCCTCATGGAGTTTCTATTCTAGTAGGCAGACAAGACAAGTACATAAATGAGTATGACACAAGAAAGACTGTAAAAGAGGCAAAGGAAATAGCCAAAGTGCCCTACAAATTATTGAGAAGGGATAAGAGCTAAGTGTTTCTGATTAGCTTTTATCTTCTTCAATGCAGTTCCCATATTTTCTTTTTCTCGGTATCTTTTCCAATTCTAAATGTCTGCAATTCCATAATTCCTCCTTTCATTCCTTAAAACCCTCCTGGACACCAGTGTGGCATAGCAGAAAAAATGTGAGATGTGGAGTGGAAGGGCCTGGATTCCAATCCTGTGTGGAAATTTATTTTGATTTGGGGACCCTACCTTTAGGCTGAGATCAGAAAGCCTTAGGCCCTCAGGGTCTCTTCTGTGTGGGAGGTGCTGGTGCCCCTCCCCCTCTGCTTCAGCTGAGCCAAAAAGCCCTGTGGGCTGTACAAGACGCCACGTCAGACAGCTGGGGGAATAAAAGCCCCCAGCTCCCTCCGACCTGAGCGGAGCGATACGAAAGATCCTGGATAGCCTGTGCTGAGGCACGTGAGGCTGGAGTGCACCCCCCCCCCCCCCCGCCCCCACCAGCCGCAGCTCTGGCTGGGGTATTAGCTTGGTCTGTGGGGGCACAAGAAGCCCCGAGATTTGAGTGGAGAGTAGAAAAGGTATATATAGACCTGGGAGTTAGACAGCAAGGGGTTTGGACGGACAAGTCGAGGCAGAGAAGAGGTCAAGCGGCGGCTGACAAGATTAGAAAGGTTGGAGCATGGCCAACTAGAGATGGGCTACAAGGATGCAGGAGAAGATGAGAAGGACTAGGAGCAGGGAAAAGAGAGGCCGAAGGGCAGACCGAGGGAGCAGATAGACAGAAGGTCGGTGAGAGAGAAACAAAGGGTTCAGCAGTGGCAGTAAGGAGAGGAAAGTTAGAAGTAGGGGGATTTACAAAGTGAAAGGGTACAGGCAGAGTTAGTGGAAGTAGTTGAGCAAGTGAAAATACCCTGAGGCAGGAGGCAGCTAAGGCCCTTATTGTATTAAATGTCCAGGCCAGCAGGTAGGAAAGAGACGCAGTGGAAAGAGATGCACCGCAATGCAGTCAGGTTGTACATTTTATTTCCCTGTATTCTTAATTTTAAATAGTATCTCATAATCTCATAAATAAACTCTGCTTGGATTATTTAGTTAAGAGGCTTCTTAATATTTTGCTTATCAATTTGGGAGTGGAGCAATGTGGTGGAACTTTATAAACGGCCCATGTTAAATTAATAGCAGTCAGTCAAACAGTCAAAAGTCCCCAGATTAGTCCTCCACATATTAGTCCCCCCAAATTAGGCCCAGTCATTCAAAATATTTCTACACCTGCCTCTTCAGTTATTTAACATCTATGAGCCTCATTTCTTCATAAAAGGTATGGATTAAATCAAAAGTCCTTTCCACTTTTAATTCCTTGATGTTGTAAATTTCTCCTGTTATAAGGCAAATGTCACCAACATTCAAAGATTAAACTGAACAAAAGTTACAAATATTTATGTAAACGTTTATAAACTGAACAAAGGTTATAAAAATCACTGTCTTCTTCCTGCTGCCATTTCCTACTGTCTTCAACTAAGTGCCAGATTTTACATGGATCAAATCAGCACATGTTATATCCTGCCTGAACTTCTCTTCTTCCAGTTCTTTCAACTCATCCTCACAAGTCATCAGCTCAAGGCCCTTCACCAATCTGATTGCCCTCCTCTTAAACTATGGCACCCACATAAGATCTGACAAGGGCAGAGTAAAGTGGGATCAACACCTCCCTGTTCCTAGGAGCTATGCCCTACCTAATACAGTTTAAGGCTACACCAATCTGTTTTTGGGCAGGCTGCCACATCACCCCCTCCTCCTGATTTATGTTGAGCTTACAGTCCATCAAAACACCTAGATCCTCTCCGAACCAAGGATCTCTAGCAATGCATCATCCATCTTATATTTACAGAATTCATTTTTTGTACCTAAGTGCAAGACTTTACATTTATCCTTATTATACTTCTTATCAGATTCAGCCCAATGCTCCAGTACTTCAGTGTCCTTTCGATCCTGCCTTCATCATCCAGCTTAGGTATCCCTTCCAACTTTGTATCACCTGCAAATCTGATGACTAGACCATCTAAGCCTTTATCCAAGTCACCGATCCTTGTAATCTCCTTTCATCAGTGGATATATACACCTAATCTTGCAGTTACTCCTTTCTGACTTCTCATCCTGAGACTAGAAAATGACTAAGGGGAGGAAGTGGGATCAATCACGTTTGCATGAATCTGAACTATGATCAGATGAATTGAAGATACAATCCTTCAGGACTGTGAATCCATACACTGTGCATCTTCCATAGTAGGAAGAAAAGAATCTTTAAATTCAGAGTCTTGATTTTTCTTGGCACAGACTGACAAAGTAGGGAAACAAAAATTCAATAATCCAGGGGCCTTCAGTATCCATATCACCACAAACAAACATGTGGAGACGGTCAAACTGCAGCATAATAAAACTGTAGAATCTTTCTTCCTCTGAAGCTTAAAGCTTAAAACTTCACTAAGACTTTTGGGACACCAGAAGGATAGTGGAAAGAGGATTTCACTGGGAGCTAGATGACCTGGCTCTGCTACTTACATGTGACCTCGAGTATATCAATTAATCCACCTAAACCTCAATTTCCTCATCTACGAAATGAAGGGGTTATACTAGACAATCCTTAATATTTCTAAACTAATATTTATTAAGCATTTTAAGGTTTGCAAAGTGCATTGCATATGCTAGCTCATTTGAGCTTTACAACGGCCCTGTGTACTGATACTGCATTTATTATCATCCCCATTTGATAGCTGAGGAAAGGAAAGTCTCAGAGAAGTCATGTGACCTACTCCCCCGTTTACACAACTCATTTTGGAGGTGAGATTTCAAACGAGGTCTTCCTGACTCCCAATCTGGCACTCTATTTACTATCTCAAACTGCCTCTCCATGGTGACTTTTACTCTAAATACTGTGATGTCTATAACTGACAATGCCAAAAGCCAAAAGAACTCTTGAAGAAATAAGCCAAGACTAAAGGAAGTCAGACTGTGGACATAAAAATATTTTAACAAGAAGTTTTTTTTAAATACCCCGTTGTTCTTATATGAAGCTACTGATACCAGCTGACATAATGGTCCTATCACTGTGATGCTTTAAGGTGACAGACTGAATCTATCTGTAGAAGCTTGGGACAGGAAAAACAATCAGTCCGATATACTTTAAATAAAGACTTGCTCAGAGGCAGGGGAATGGATTAGATGGTTGCTGTTAATCCCTTCTGGCCTGAGAATCATGATTTCAGAATGATTATTACCATCTTTCTAAGAAAAAGTCTTCCTCTTCCTCACTCAGGGGGCATTTCTTCCAGCAGATGAAGACAAAGCCCGGTTTGGAACAATCTCCCCCTACTCGGCCAAAACATTCCTTTCTACAATTTCATCCTGTTGCTCCAAGATCTGCCTGTTGAGTTCACCCTTAAACACACCTCTCCCCTCTCTGTCCTTGGGACTGTGGTCCCTCCCCTTAGGCTTCTTTCAGCCGTCTGGAAGAGGGGGTGGTCAACAAGAATACTAATTAAATCTGCAGATGATAACAAACTGGGCGGTGTTGCAAACAGCACCAGAGAGGATGGGGAAATAAATGAGAAGGAGCCTTAGGGACTTTCAAAAATATGGGACAGGAAATAACAAAATGAGATTCAATGTGGAAAAATGCAAGCAACTCTATCTGGGGGAAAATAATCAGAAACATAGACACTGGAGGGGAAGGGGAAACTGGAAAAGAGCAGGGTAGAACTAAGGGCAATGATGGACAGAAAATACATGGGAGTTTAAATGGGAAGGATAGTAAAGAATAATACAGAGAGGACAGACAGAATAGCTAAAATATTTTCTTGATTTCCTATGATTACCAATCTTTAAGGGTCCAACTCAAATCCTACCCTCTCCATGAAGTCTGTCCTGACCAGTCAAAGCTACTTCCCACTCCTTTGAATTCCTATAGCATTTATTGTCTGTACTATTCATTTGGCATCTAATTGCTAGTATTGCCTTGTATCGTTGCTATCTTTTCCCATGTATATGTCTCATCTCTCCAACTAGATTGGAAACTCCTTTAGCTCATGAATTCTGAATTCTTTTAAAAATACTCTCACAGAACCTGGGACAGTGCAAAATATTTATTAGTTGATTAAGACACTATATTGGTTGAGCTAATTGTGAAATTAGAGTACTGGTATTAGGACAATGCCTGGCACATAGTAGGTGCTTAAAGTTTATTGCTTGACTGATGTAAAATCCTGCCACTATAATGATAAAAATGTGGGGAAAGGGGGACAGAGGAAGATAAAAATAAGAGGTTTTGTCGAATAAAAAAGTGTTAGACATCACAAGGACAAGCACAGATCCCCTAGTCCAGTCACCCAAGAAATTTGGAATCAATCCAACTATATTATCTTCTACTCTATGTCTCTCCATCTTCTCCATAAGAATACTACAAGATATTTTATCAAGAGCTTTGTTAAAATGTAGGTATAAAATGAGGTTAGTTTGGGGCATGCTTTGTTCTTGATAAAGCCATGCTGACTTTTTGCAATCACTATTTCCCTTTCTCAGATATTCAACAACCACCTCTTTAATGAATTAAACTGTCCAATAGATGGTTATATGTAACTGCAATGTGGGGGGACGGTAGGCTGAAATTGGACATAGAGATTGTCAAGTCATCTGCATAGAAATGATAATTAATCCACCATGACATCATGAAGCTACCAAGTGAGACAGACTAGAGGAAGAAGAAAAGAGAGCCCAGGACAGAGCCTGAGAATAGTCACCCTGAAGGAGTGTGATATGGATCATGAGACAGAAAAGGAGACTGAGACTTCTACCTGAGAAACAGATAGAAAGAGAAACAGAAAAGAGTAGTATCATGAAAACCCAGAGAGGAGAGAGCTTCCAGGAGAAGAGGGTAATCAAATGCAGCAGATAGGTTTTTAAAAAGACCAGGACTGGGGTAGCTAGGTGGCGCAGTGGCTAGAGCAACGGCCCTGGAGTCAGGAGTACTTGAGTTCAAATCCAGCTTCAGACACTTGACACTTACTAGCTGTGTGACCCTGGGCAAGTCACTTAACCCCAATTGCCTCACAAAAAACAAACAAACAAACAAACAAGACTAGGACTGAGAAAAACTATCAGGTCTGGTGATTAAAAGTAACATTGGAGAGTGCAGTTTCAACTGAGTGATGAGGCCATAAGCCAGACTCCAAATAAGTAACAAGTATGAGAACCAGAAGTGGAGGCAGCAATATGTACACAGCTTTTTTAAGGAATTTGACTGAGAAAGAGATGAAATATGTAGCACAATAGCTTTAGAGGATGGTAGAGTCTAGTGTGGGTGTCTGTGTTTAAAGATGGAGCAGGACATGTTTGGGGGAAGCTGAGAAGAAAACAGTTGATAAGAGGTTAATGATGGAGGGAAGATATTGCTTCTCAGATCCATGGGAGCTGGCTGAGTTCTTTGAGTCTTCTTGGGATGCCAGTACTCCCTGGAGATCCTGGGGACTACCCACCAGCCCACCTGTCCATATGTCTGTTCCCCATCCTCAGGCCTTCAAGGATGCACTGGAAGCCCAACTTCAGCTGGGTCAGCCCAATCTAGACTGCTTATGCCTCTGTGCAACAGTAGATCCCACAGCCCAGAAGGATCCACTGTTTTCTCATTCTTATAGTTTAAGCAGCAGTCACCTGTGGCCAATGCATTTGACTAGGTCTAGCAGAACAGCCTACCGAGTCATGAGAGGAAAGCTTTGTAATGTGGAAGATCCTCTTCTGCAGGCAACTGTAGCTAACAGCTTTGTGGCTCAAGACCATTGAGGAATTAGTGGAATCTGTAAGCTTGAAATGTGTTTTAACCTTCTTACCCTGAAAATTCCCTTCTTAACCCTTCCATCCTTAGAGAAAGCATACCTCAAGAGCGCTGAAGAACTGGACCATTTTCATGGCAACTCATGACCCTGTCCATATAGGAAGTAAAATATTTTGTGGTCCATCTGTAAGAAAATCTCTCCTAGAAGATAACTTCAATTCGAGTAACCCAAAGGAGGGTACTATCAGTGTAAAGACCAGGCTGAGACTTATATAAAAATACTTATCTCCTCCTCCATTAATATTATGGCAAGGATGGCCCTTGATGATACTACTACTAGACCCAGAAGAAGCTAGAGTTCTGGTTGAGAATCCATACTTCTCCCAGGAACTCATGGTCATACATTATATGAAACATTCCAATCTTCCCTTCCTGTGCCCTCCCATCCTGAGAAGAAACATGCCTTTGGAATAGACTGTAGCAAGGCTAGTCCTTGTTGGCACTACTAGAGTAAAAAGAAACTAGAATAACTCATACTGTTGAAAATACCTATTTGATATGATGATTCTTGGCCACACATTATATGAAATGGCCATATCTTCCCTTCCTGGCTTTTCCCTCCTAAGGAGAACCCTGCCATTGGAGCTAACTTGTAAAGCTTGGACTTTGATAGTACTACTGACTGGTCATTGTTATTTGTGCTCAAAGAGGACTAAAATGATATTGCTAAGTTGGGGTCAAAGTATAGTGTGTCTTACTGTGACCGATCAGACCAATGTGAGCCGGGAAAGCTCTACCAGAGATCAAGCACAAAAAGTCCATATGAACATTTATAATAGAGATGTCTCAAAATTTGTGCATCTCACATTTCTTTTGAGCTACTACAATTCTGCTTGGCTAATGAAGCACAATGCCTTCTCTGATTTGGGCACACCATGCTGGGCAGTCCTGTGCCACTGTCTCCCATGTTTCACAATTGAAAGTGTCCTTGTATCTCTTCTTTTGACTTCCATGTGAGCAATTGCTTTATGTGAATTGATACTACTACTAGACCCAGAAGAAGCTACTGGAAGTCAATATTGATGAGAATCCCTACTTATGGTCCTCATAGCAACACTTTATATGAAACACCCATATCAGCCCTTGCCCACCTCTCTCCTCCTGAGAAAAAAATTCCATAAAAGCAGACTATGGGAAAAACCAGCCCTTCATGGTACTATTAGAATGAGAAGAAACTAAAGCAATTCTTTCTGGTTGAGAATCCCTACTTTCTATGCTGACCGATGGCCATACATTATATAAAACATCACTATCTTCTCTTCCCAAGCCCTCTCTTCCAAGAGGAAACTATAGATGAGAGGACAGTGTAGAAATAAAATGACCAACTGTTTTCTGGCCAGTGTGGTTGCCTGCACAGAGGCAAGGAGATCACCTCCCCCATACCTGCTCCAGCAAAAAAAAAAATTAATTGTTTTAAGATCCCTCTAATAAAGATTACCCAAATTACTCAATGAGAAGCCACAGTAAGTGACTCTGCCCAGCCTAGAAATGCACAAAAACTAAGCCAGAAGCCCCAAAAGGAAAAGGTGCCAATAGCAAAATGCATGCAGGCATAAGTAAACAAGCTGGAAACCTTGAACCAAAGGAGACCAAGAAGAGACACATATATCATGTAGGGTTTAAAAGGAATCCAGAAGAGGCAATGATCAGTGCAGGCATGGCAACAATGAAACCAAGATATCCCAGGGTTCTTTTTTTTATTTTATTTTTTTATTTTTTCCAATTTAATGTAAAGATATTTTTTGAGTTCCAAATTTTTCTCCTACCCTCCCTTCCCTCTCCTCTCCCAAGGCCAGCAAGCAATCTGATATAGGTTTTACATTATAATTATGTTAAACATATTAGTCATGTTGTAAGAGAAGAATCAGAATAAAGGGAGAAATTTCAAGAAAGAATAAACAAAAACAATAACCAAAAGAAGCAACAACAAAAGTGGAAATAGAATGTTTCAATATTCATTCACACTCCATAGTCTGAATATGGAGAGCATTTTCCACCATACGTCTTTTGTCATTGTCTTGGATCATTGTATTGCTGAAAAGAGTTAGGTCTATCATAGTTAATCATCACACAATGTTGTTGATACTATGTACAATGTTCTCTTGGTCTATCCCAGGGTTCTAAAGTACCTACGACTCTATACTGAGATGCAATAAAAGCCCTTGAAGATTCAGTGGTTTGAACCTCAAAGATCCAGTGGAGCATAACCTCAGAAATATAGGTCAGCAAAAGAACTCAGGTGACCCAAGTTAAGACCAACAAGGGCCAATAATCCCATCCAAACACAGCAGAGAGCTAAGCCTGGTCATTACGAGTTCAAGGAGCATGGCCTGAGAGATGAGTAAACCAAAGAAAATAATAAGCACTGAAAAGAATGATTATAGGAGGATAGAGCCAAGATGGTGGACTACAGAACAAGACTCAGCTGAACTTTACCAACATTCCCCTCCAAACAACTTTAAACCAACATCTTAAATCAAATTTTGAAGTGGAAGAATGAACAAATGGTCAGAAGGAGACATTTTTCCAGCCTAAGACAACTTAGATGCACAGAAGAGGTCTATAACACCCAGGTGGAAGCAGGCCTGCAAAACAGCAGGAGCACCAGAGTTGGGTTTTGGAGGTGGCTGTGATAGCAGCAGCAGCTCTGGGAGTTCTCAGCCCAGAGATGATAAGGAGGTTGGATAATTGGTCAGAAAGAAATTACAGGGGACCCTTTGCTGGCACTGGGTATAGCTGGTGCTGATTAACAATTCTATTACCCATAAGCAGTTATAGATTGCAGTTCCAGGGCAGAGAGAAGTGCTTGGGATTGGTTACAAGAGAGAAGGAGCCCTCTTCACAGTTCCAGGACCAAGAGGAATGCTAACACTTGAGGCTGCAGGAGAGCAAGGGACCAAGTCACAGTCCCAGGGCCAAGAGTGCATGTGGCTGCAGGGAAACAGGGGCTTTTCTTGCATAAAGACCAAAGTACAAATGAGGAAAGCAATGACCACACCTCTACCAGGATAATACCACCTTGGAAACACTGAAAATTTGCAGGCTCCCAGAACTAGCTCTGAAAACAATAGCATAAAAAACCCTGAAGTTTGGAACAATGCCTCCCCAACCACAGGTGAGGAGAGCATAACCTTAACATAAAGTTCAAAGTCAAGAAACAGGCTGGAGAAATGATCAAAGAATGAAAAAAAAGAACTTGACCATAAAAAGCTTACAATGGTATCAGGGAAGAACAAGACCATAAACTTAGGGGAAAAAAAAACAAAACCATGAAAGCTATAAGCAAAAGCCTCAAAGAAAAATGCTAATTAAACATAAGCCCAACAAGAATTCCTGAAGCAGCTAAAGAAAGAGATATGAGTGGTAGAAAAAAAATTAAGAAATGAGAGTGAAGTAAGAAAATTATGAAAAGAAAGCCAACAGCTTGGTAAAGGAGGCACCAAAAGATACTGAAAAAAATAACAAACAGAATTAGCCTAACGGTCAAAGATGCACAAAAATCTACTGAAACAAAGTAGAATAGGACAAATGAAAAGGGAAGTACAAAAATTCACAGAAGAAAAGGACACCTTAAAAAGTAGAACTGGACAAATGGAAAGGGAGTCACAAAAGTTCATAGAAGAAAATAATTTCTTAAAAATTAGAATTGAGCAAGTGGAAGCTAATGACTCCATGAGACCTCAAGAAAAAATAAAACAAAGTAAAGCAAATGAAAAACAAGAAGAAAATGTGAAATACCCCATTAGAAAAACAACTGGGGGCAGCTAGGTGGCACAGTGGATAGAGCACCAGCCCTGGGGTCAGGAGTCCCTGAGTTCAAATCTGGCCTCAGACACTTAACACTTACTAGCTGTGTGACCCTGGGCAAGTCACTTAACCCCAATTGCCTCACTAAAAAAAGAAAAAGAAAAAAAAGAAAAACAACTGACATGGAAAACAAATCAAGGGGAGATTTTTTTCCTTTGTTTTTTTCTGGGCAATGAGGGTTAAGTGACTTGCCCAGGGTCACAGAGCTAGTAAGTATCAAGTGTCTGAGGCCAGATTTGAACTTGGATCTTCCCAAATCCAAGGTCGGTGCTTTATCCACTGCACCATGTAGCTGCCCCCAAGGGAGATAGGAGATAATAATCAAGGGGAGATAATTTAAGAATTATCGGACTACCTGAAAGCCATGATTTAAAAAGTAACCTATACATCACATTTCAAGAAATTATCAAAGAAAACTGGTCCTATATATTAGATCTAGAAGATAAAATGGACATTGAATGAATCCACAAATTGAATGAATCTCCTGTAAAAGATCCCAAAATGAAAATTCCTAGAAATATCATAGCCAAATTCCAGAATTCCCATATCAAAGAGAAAATATTGCAAGGAGCCAGAAAGAAGCAATTCAAATATCATGAAGCCATAGTCAGTATCAAACAAGATTGAACAATTTCCATGTTAAAGGAACAGGGGCCTAGGATGTGATATTCCAGGGGACTAAGAAGCTAGATTTACAGCCCAGAATAACCTACCCAGTGAAAGTTCATATAAAACTTCAGGGGGAAAAGGATATTTAATGAAATAGAGGGTTTCCAAGCATTACTGTTGAAAAGACCAGGCATGAATAGAAAATCTGACATTCAAACAGAAGATTCAAGAGAAGCATAAAAAGATGAACATGAAAGAGTAATTATAAGGGACTCAATGAAGTTAAATTGTTTATATTCCTACATTGGAAAATGACACATCTAACTCTTAAGAACTTTATCATTATTAGGGCAGTTGGAAGGAGTATATGGATATGCGTCAATTATGTTGGGATAATCTGAAAAAAGAAAAAAGAATGTTTGGGTAAGAAAGAATGATGCACTGGGAGAAGGGGGAAGGGAGAATTATTGGATTACCTGAAAGCAATGATCAAAAAAATGGGATAAAATTTTCTCACATAAGAGAGGTATACTCCCTTCACCCCCAGCAACCAACATGGCTTGCTTTCGGACCAAGGCCACGAAGAAGGTGGCATGGGTCATCATTGAAAAGTACTACACTCTCCTGGGCAACTACTCCCACACCAATAAACACATATACAAGGAAATCGCCATCATCCCCAGCAAAAAGCTCTGCAACAAGATCACGGGATATGTGACTTATCTGATGAAGCGCATCCAGAGAGGCCCTGTGAGAGGTATCTCCATCAAATTGCAGGAAGAAGAAAGAGAGAGGAGGGATAACTATGTCTCTGAGGTCTCTGCTTTGGATCAGAAAATCATTGAAGTGGACCCTGATACCAAAAAAAATGTGAAACTCCTGGACTTTGGTAGTTTGTCCAACCTGTAAGTTACCCAGCCCACAGTTGGAATGAACTTCAAAACACCATGAGGAACTGTTTAATGTTTACTTTTGCCTGCTTTCCAATAAACTTGAGACCCCCCCCAAAAAAAATAGAGAGAGAAGTATACAAGGTAGAATTTTTATAGTGAAAGGGAAAATGGGGGGAGGGGTGGCAGGCAATGCATGAACCTCACTATCATCAGAATTGTGTGTGTGTGTGTATACATATATATGTATGCATGTGTATATACACAAGACATAGAGAGACAGAGACAGAGAGAAAGAGAGACAGTGAGAGAACCTCAGTTGTATATTGAAATCTATCTTACCCAAAAGGGAGATGGGGGGGAAGGGGATAAGAGATAATGGAGGGTAAAAATAGAGAATGATAAAAGGAAAAGACACATAGAGTTAATATAAAGGACTAGAGCAGAATCTAATATGATTCAGCTGAAGTAAAAAAAATGGCAGGGGTAGCAATCATGATATCAGACAAAGCAAAAGCAAGAAATAGATCTAACTAAAAGAGATAATCCGGGAAACTACATTTTGCTAAAAGTACCATAGACACTGAAGTAATATTAAAAAAAAAAATTATTGCAGGATTCTCTGATCTCATTCCTCAACATATAGGGAACAGAGTCAACTTTATAAAAATGAGGTCCATTCTCCAGTTGAGGAGAATGTCAAAGGACATGAATGGGCAGTTTTCAGAAGAATAAATCAAAGCCATCGATTTTCATATGAAATAATGGTCTAAATCACTATTGATTAGAGAAAGGTAAATTAAAACAACTCTGAAGTCCACCTCACACCTATCAGAAATGGCAAATTGCTAGAAGGGATAAGGGAAAATAGGTACATCAATTAATAAACTGTTGATGGAATAGTGAATTGGTCCAACTATTCTAGAGAGGAATCTGGAATTATGCCCATAGGACTATAAAATTATGTATACGCTTTGACCCAGCAACACTGCTACCACTACTAAGATGACAGAAAAAGAAAAAAAACTATATGGACAAAAGTATTTATAGTACCTCTTTTTGTGGTGGCAAAGAATTAGAAGCTGAGAGAATGCCCATCAACTGGGGAGTAGATGAACAAGTTGTGGCATATGACAGTGATAGAAAACTATTGTGCTATAAGAAATGGCAAAGGGAGTGGTTTCAGAAAAATCATGGCAAAATCTATGTGAACTGTTGCAAAGTGAAGTAAGAAGAACCAAAAGATCATTGTGTACAGTAACTGCAATGTTGAAATGATGATCGACTATGGAAGACTTGGTTACTCTGATTAATACAATTAATCAAGACAATTCCAAAGAATTCATCATAAAAAATTATTTCTGCCTCCAGAGAGAGAACTGGTAAACTCTGAATGAAAAATTGAAGTATACATTTCTCACTTCATTTTTTTTTGCTTTTTTTCATGATATGGCTAATATGGACATAGGGTTTCCATGATTTCTCATATATATTTGATTTCTCAGTGGGTGGAGGGAAGGTAGGGAGGAAAGAATCTGGAACTTGAAAATTAAAAAGAAAAGAATGTTCAAAATAAATAAATAAATGATGAGATTTTTTAAAATGAAAAAGAATGATTGTAAACCAGAAATACTAAAAGATACAACTGAGAAGAAGAGAGCATCTCCATAACAACTTCAAGCAGAGACTCAAAATATAAAAACCAATTTCCTAGAAGGACTAAATGAATACCAAGAAATGAAAAAGATAACATAAAAAATAATATCTTTGAAGAGAAAGTAATAAACCTTGCCAAAGTAATAAGCCAAACAAAAATCAAAGACTCCATGAGACAGGAAGAAATATTGGAACAAAATCAAACAATTTTTAAAATAGAAGATAATATAAGATATCTGGTATCAAAAACTATTGGTCTGGAAAATATGTCAAAGAGATCATTTAAAACATATTAGACTTTTTAAAATCATATTAAAAAACAGGACATTATATTTTAAGAACTCATAAATGAAAATGACCTAGATCTATTAAAAACAGAGGCCAATGTGAAGATAGAAAAAAATTCACCAATCAAATCCTCAAAGGAACCTCAAGATGGAAGGTCCCAGGGATGTCATAGCCAAAGTCCAGAACTCCCACATCATAGGGGGAAAAAATTACTGCAAGTATCTAGAAAAGATTTCAAGTACAAAGAAACCACAGACAGGATCACCTAAGACGTGGCATGTTCTACTATACATTTAGCAAGAACTTGGAATACAGTATTTCAAAATACAAAAAATAGGGG
The DNA here is from genome assembly GCF_019393635.1 of Dromiciops gliroides. Classification (NCBI taxonomy): domain Eukaryota; kingdom Metazoa; phylum Chordata; class Mammalia; order Microbiotheria; family Microbiotheriidae; genus Dromiciops; species Dromiciops gliroides. Next base: position 190,250,095 of record NC_057865.1, read on the forward strand.
TTTACAACCAAAAACAACTTAACCAGAAAAGTTGAATGTAATACTCTGGGGATGGAGCGGGGGGAGGGATTTTAATGGAAGAGAGGATTTTCAAGCATTTATGGTGAAAAGACCAAAGCTGAATTGGAACTGTGAAATACAAACACAATGGTCATGAGGAACCTAGAAAAGCAAATTTATTTGAGCAATTCAAAGGAGCTGTATCATGATGAAGAGCTAACAATTTTATGGGGGAAAAGAAACAAGGGTACCTACAGAACCTGCAGTTTCACTGGTATAGGGAATTCTTTCCTGGTGAGGAAATGCCCTCTACCAATAAGTCCTAGATAGATGTCTTGAAGGCACTAAAAAATTAGGTGACTTAACCAGTATGTCTCAGATATGGGACTTAAACATGTCTTCTTCACTTAGAGGCCAGCTTCCTATGCAAGTGTCACACTACTTCTAAACAGTTTTTAAACCAATTGCAGACTATCAACTATATGAAGACAGACTTCAGATCACTGTTTATATGTATGTATGTATGCATACGTATATATACGTATATACACACATACACACACATATATATGTATATGCATTCAGATCACAGAAGTGTACATTTAAAAGGCTGTGAAGTTTCAGTTCACAACCAGCAAACTGAAAAAAATGGAGAAAAATTGGAAAGAATAAATGTTATTAAGGCATAGGAAGAGAAATACACTACTGGAAAAACTGGAAATTGACCCAACCACTCAGAAATAATTTGAAATTATGAAACTGTCCATACCTTTTGACCACATGTCCCATTATTGTACTGTACCCTAAAGAGGTTTTTTAAAAATCAGTCCGTGTACACCAAAATATTCAGAGCAATACTTCTTATGACAGAAAAGAACTAAAAACACAGTAAATGAGCACTGATTGGGGAATGACTAAAAACTTTACTTGGAGAGCATTCTCTCCACATCTCTGTCCACTGAAATCTTTCAAAGCTCATTTCAAGTACCACCTCCTCCAGGAAATTATGCCTCATTCCCCCTAGTTGGTGCTCTTTCCCTCCTCAGAATGTACTTATCAGTATACTTTAAATCTGCCCCTCATTAAAGGTTCTTTTTTTGCTATTTAGACTTCTCTTTTGTCCTTATTACATTCTACTTTGCATAATTTTTATTTGTTCATGGATTGTATCCTCCATATTAGATTGTAAATTCTTTAAAAGCCAGAGCTATATTGTTGGGTTTTTTCCATAAAAGTATTTTATTATTTTCCAGTTACATGTATAGATAGTTCTCAACATTTGTTTTTATAAGATGTCTAGTTTCAAATTTTTCTCCCTCCCTCCCCTCCCTACCCTTCCCCAATACAGCAAGTGATCTAATATAGCTTATATATTTACAATCACATTAAATATATTTCTGCATTAGTCATGCTGTGAAAGAAAAATCAGAGCAAAAATGAAAAACCTCAAAAAAGAAAAACAACAAAAACAATAGAAATAGTATGGTTCAATCTGCATCTAGATTCCATAGTTCTTTTTTTTCCTGGATTTGGAGAGCATTTTCCATCATGAGTCCTTTGGAACTTTCTTGGACCATTGTATTGCTGAGAAGAATCAAGTCTATCATAGTTGATCAACACATAATGTTGTTGATACTGTCTACAATGTTCTCCTGGTTCTGCTCATCTCATTCCACATCAGTTCATGTAAGCCCTTCCAGGTTTCTCTGAAATCTGCCTGCTCATCATTTCTCACAGCACAATAGAATTCCATTACATTTATATACCACAACTTGTTCAGCCATTCCCCAATTGATGGACATCCCCTAAATTTCTAATTCCTTGCCAGCACAAAAAGAGAAGCCATAAATATTTTTGTACATGTGGGTCCTTTTGCCTTTTTTATGATCTCTTTGGGGAAAAGACCTAATAGTGGTATTGCTGGGTCAAAAGGTATATATAGCTTTATAGCCCTTTAGGCATAATTCCAAACCGCTCTCCAGAATGATTGGATCAGTTCACAGCTCCACCATATTGTTGGTTTGGTTTTTATTTTTATCTTTGGATATCAGTGCCTTGCATATAGTTGCCCTGGCTAAACTTTTATTGAATTGAATTGAAGAACTTCCTAAGATGTCATAGCCATCTAGGGACAAGGCCATGATGGCAGCAAAAGCATCTTCGACTTGACCTCACTTTCCTCCACTCTTTGTTAATTAGCATTCTTCCTGAACCTTAATAATCCAGAGAGAACAGAGCCTATACTTCCAGACAACTTGTCACAACACTTTTTAGAATGAGAAGAAATTGCATTATGGGTACCCGTTCTGTGGAAATGAAGGAGGCATGCTTTAGGCCACATGAAATTTCAAGTAGCCTAAAAATAAAAAATGGGGTATACCATTTTGGGTAGGCTGCTTCAAACACAGAATGCTCCTTTATATATGCCTAGCACAGAGCTTTGCACATTACAGTAGAACTCAATAAATACTGAAAAATGGAGAAGGGGCCAGTGACCCCCACCAATAACCTCCAACCAACTGCCACACACCAGGCAGGCAAGCCAGTCTAGCTGAAGCAACAAGACACCCTGAGGGATAAACAGGAGGTAGCATGTGCCAGGAAAATCAAACCACCACTTCCAATACCACCTTGACCTCCATCTCCCCTCAGATCCTTTTGGAGATGTGCCAGGATCCTGAATCCAAGAACTTTTGGATGAACAATGGCTCTATCCTAATGGTTCAATCAGAAGTTGATAGGATTTTATTAGCAAAAATGACATTAAAGAGGATGTGTTACCATCTGTTTTGCTGCTGTACCCTAAGGACCATAGAATCTTTCTATTTAACTTGTAGTTGAAACCTCCCACATGTGTTGTGTCCCCATTGGAATGTGAGCTTCTTGATTGCAAAGCCTACCTAACTTTTTGATTGTATCCATAACATTTAGCACAGTGTTTTGCACATAACAAATATTTTCATCATTCATGAATTTGGGAGTGAATGAATGAATGGTGATAGAGTCATCCTGCAAAATACAGGTACGGTAAATGGTCAGCTAATGAATACACAGAAAACTCAAGCTCCTCCATCAACTTGCTCTGTTTTGTCATCTGTAAACTGAAGGAGTTGGGTTTTATGATATCTATGGTTTCTTCCCATTCTTAATCCTAGAGAGCCAAGGTTTTTAGCCTTTTCAATATCATGGACCCTTTTGATACTCTGGTGAAGCCTACAAACCCCTTTTCAGAATAATATTTAAGTGCTTAAAAATACATAAGATCAAAAAGGAAATAGTTTCCAAAATATTGTCTTCAAAAAGTTCACAGACTCCAGGATAAGAACCCCTGCCATAGAAATATGCTGGAAACTTGGTAGGTAGAACTGTCCTCAGTAAACCCATACTCTTTGAAATAAAGAATCTCAAAAATGGGAGAGAGATCACTGAACTTATCCAAGTCCAAGCCCTTGCTCAAAGCATAAATTTCATCTAAAATATCAGAATTGTCCAACCTTTACTGGAAGACAACTTTGTACTAGCTAACTGACTGCCCACTGTGGTGATTCATTTTATTTGGGGCAGCATTAATTGTTAAGAAATTCTCTCTGGTATTGGGTTAAAGCAGGTCATTTCCATCTCAGGGTCCAGTACAGTCAAGCAAAACCCATAAAATCGCTCTTCCTCATGAAAAACCTTCAAATATTTGAAGCCCGAAGACAATGCAGTGTGAACAATAACAACAGAATGTCTGAACAGGTAGCCAAGAAGTGGGAGAGGAACTACTGTCAGTCGGTGAGGATGGGCTCCCCCAGAAACTGGATTTGAAGTATTCTTTATCCTCAAAACTATTCCCTTAAAAACCTACTGCCTTGCAGTGGTATTGCTAAGTCAAAGGGTACTCATGATTAGTGATCTGGAGGACATGGTTCCCAATTGCTTTCTAGAAAGGCTGGAACAATTCACAACTTCCCAAAAGATCAAAGAAAGAGGAAAAGGGTCTATATGTACAAAAATATTTGTAGCATCAGCTGTTTTGTTATTGCAAAAACCTGGAAGCTAAATGGAGTGGGGTATAGTGTCCATCAGTTGAGGAATGGTTAAATAAGTTATGGTATATGAATGTGATAGTATTCTATTGTGCTAAAGTGCTAAAAGAAATGAAGAAGGGGTGATTTCAGAGAATCCTCTGAAGACTTGTATGAACTGCTGCAGGGTGATGTGACAAGAACCAGGAGAATAATTTCTACAAGGACATTGTAGGAACAAATAACTTTAAAAGATTGAAGAGCTCTGAACAACCATAATTCCAAATGATCAATGGTCACCTCTTGAAAGATACATTTTGGGGCATTCATTAATTTGTTTTACTCGATGAAGCTTTTTGTCATAAGTTTGTCGTGTTTTTTCCTCTTTTTAGGAGAGGGGTTTGGAAAAGATGAATGCTTGCCTACTTAAAAAATAATTTTTAAAATAGTCTATTGTCCTGTTGGATAGGCCCTAGGGGTGGTGAGGAGGCAGAAGCTATATGAACCTCCAGTAGTCAATAAGCTAACCAACAAAGTGCCCATGTACTGCTTTTAGAATTCAGAGAGCTTCTCATTGGGCTATAATATGATAAGCAGCCTCACCTGCACATCAGACCCTGGCCAGACTGTCTACTGACCCAAGAGCTGTCTCTGTCCAGTCACAGCTGCTCCTAGGCTTGAGCCGCCCAGGCTGCCTCAACTCGTGCAAGCCCAAGTTTTGGCAGTACAGCAAGTCCTGCTCCTGGCAGCTCCCCAGTGCTATGTAAGACAAGCCAAATTTGGATCATAGAAAAGACCAGAGGGATCCTTCCCAAGGAAGCGGGAGGGCCAAGCAAAGGAGTTTGACCACACCATGTTCAATGATTGGAGCCTAGTGTCTGAAGAAATTATCTGATAAGTATTATACCCTGATATTCTCCATGACTTGAGACCTTGATCTTCACAAAATGATCGAAGAATGGAGGAAGAAGGGAGGAATGCCTTGAGGAACCTCTGATAGATTTGGAGAGTCTATTTTTAAAAACTAGATGCCAAGAATCAAGTAGAGGGAACTCAGGTATAAATTATCTGAGCTGTTTGACCACATGTAGATATGTGCCATATCCAGACCCCTTTTTAATGAAAAAGAATGTATGTCAGAAGATTTGTTTTTCATACCATTATTTGAATATTTCTTTTGACACATTGACTAACCCAGACAGAAGAAGAGTGTGGTGAAGTAGCCCATGCCTCTTTACTTCCACTGTACCTCCAGAATTAGGGCCCTTACCACCATTGAGGGAAGTCTGCCCTAGACAGACCCATTCTTCCTTGAGAAAGAGTCAGATGTATTTCGGGGAGAGGCCAAAAGGGCTGCGATGTCCCTAGTGACTTATTTGTCCCTTAAAGTCAATGGATATTATTTAAGCTTGAACTAAATATCTGGGCCTCCAAAAAAAGGGTCCAGATAGAAGCATGAAACAGATTTGACTAGAAACCAGATCCTGGGTCTGTTCAAATAAAGGAAGGCAAACACTTAAAAAACAATCAAAAAAGACCCACAAAAAAACATTACCTTAGAACTTATAACCAGAAGTAGAAGTTGTACCTATTTCCATCCAGTGTCATAGAACTATTAAAAAAATACTTCGGGGGCAGCTAGGTGGCACAGTGGATAGAGCACTGGCCCTGGATTCAGGAGGACCTGAGTTCAAATCTGGCCTCAGACACTTAACACTTACTAGCTGTGTGACCCTGGGTAAGTCACTTAACCCCAATTGGCTCACTAAAAAAACAAAAACAAAAAAATCTTCAGGATTCAAGCACTCAGATGTGCAGGAGAATGGAACCCTAGTGAACTGATAGTTCCCCTATCCATGACCACATTCTCCAGTACCTAGTATTCCTTCTTTCATGTTCATCAGTACACTGCACCAGAAAATTTTGGAGAGTTTTTTGTAATTAGGACTGATTTATTAAAAGAAATTATCTCATATCTGAAATAACGACTTCAAGATCTTGTCTTCATGACCCCTTTTGGGATTTTTCTTTGCAAAGATACTGTAGTATCCTTTGCCATTTCCTTCTCTAGTTCATTTTATAAATGGGGAAACTGAGGCAAACCAGATTAAGTGACTTTCCCAGGGTCACACAGTTAGAAGTATCTAAGGTTGGATTTGAACTCAGGACTTTCTGATTCCAAACATGGCACTTTATCTACCATATTTCCTAGCTGCCCTTCAAAATCTATACCGGTTTAATAATTATAATAATGACCTGCCTTGTCTCACAACTATGCAAGAAAGTAAGATGTTTGCAGATTTTCATATGTGATTTTATGCAAGTTACAACTTCCCAGGGCCTCAATTTCTTCATTTATAAAATGATGGGTTTGGACTAAACTATCTCTAAGGTTCCTTCAACTCTAAATCAATGATCCTATGATATACTCCTTGCTCTTCATTGTCACTTCCAAACTTTCTTACACTGGCATCATTAAGCAACTTCTTTCCCATTGAGGTTCACAATCATTGAAGTGTCAGTCTTGTTGAAGTCCTCTGCCAGCTTCTAGGTCACTCTCCTTCCTTTCTGTAGGAGCTCAGTACCTGAGCAAGTCATCCTCTCCACCTTAAGCCCTACCATCCTGCTCAGGGGCTTCAATATATATTAGTTTTCCCTCAAACAGCCTGGCATCAACTTCAATTTATCTGCCTCCTCAGGTCCCATGAGCTATACCTTCATCCCACTACAAACAGTCACAGTGGTGATCACCCCTTCAGGCTCCCCATGACTCACAACTGGACAACCATCATGATCTTGAAATTCCCCATAAGATCATCAACTTCTGTCCTTTCATTTATCCCTCTATGTCATTCCTCCTAACCCTATTCTTCATCCTCACCTTATCCTCTCAAACCCATACCATTTTCAGTCTCCCCAATCTATCTCCTCTGTTCTGGCTTCACTTTTCCTCCCTCCACAGTATGAATTCTATAGCTAAACTCATCAACAACTCATTGTCCTTTACCTTTGGATCCAAATCTATGTGTTGGTGTTGGTGTTTAGCCATTTTCAGTCATGTCCAACTCTGTGACCTCTTTTGGGGTTTCTTTAGTAAAGATACTGGAGTGGTTTGTCATTTCCTTCTACAGATCATTTTACAGATGAGGAAACTGAGGAAACAAGGTCAAAGTGATTTGCCCAGTGTCATGCAGCTTGTAAGTGTCTGAGGCTAGATTTGAACTTGTCTTCCTAACTCCAGGTCCCAACACTGTGCCACCTTGCTACCCCAAAAATTGTTCTCCTGAACTCCAATCTTGAATCACCAACTGTCTCAGGGACCTCTCCACCTGCATATACCATACCACTTCAATTTCAGAATGTCTAAAACATCTTCCCTTCCTTAGTATCGTGTCTCAATTGCAGAATTTGCTATCCTTTTAATAATCTAGTTCTGCAACCAGAGTTATCTTTGACTCTTCCCCCTTCCCCACACCTCCATATTCAATTAGTTGTTCAGTCTTGCTTCTTACTTCACATCTCTCCCATCTCTTCTCTCCATTCCAATTGTTACTACACAAATTCAGACCCTCATCATTTTTCATATAGATGATGGCAATATCTTCCTAATTGGCCTACCCAATTCTAGGTTCTCCCTTTTCTAACTCAACCTTCAGAAATCTTACTATGGTATGAATCTCACTATGCTTCTCTAGTCAAAAAATTTTAGTGGTACCATTAGCCTCTTAAAATAAAATATGTGATTGCCTTGCAAAAAATAAAGAGGGGGCAAGTGGATGGTACAATGGATAGAACACTGGCCCTGGATTTAGGAGGACCTGAGTTGAAATCCACATCAGACACTTGACACTTACTAGATGTGTGACTCCAGGCAAGTAACTTAACCCTGACTGTGTTGGAAAAGAGAGAGAAGAGAAGAGAAGAGAAGAGAAGAGAAGAGAAGAGAAGAGAAGAGAAGAGAAGAGAAGAGAAGAGAAGAGAAGAGAAGAGAAGAGAAGAGAAGAGAAGAGAAGAGAAACAAAAAAACTTCTCAGCCTGCAATTTAAAACTCTCTACAATCTGGCAACAACCTTTCCAGACTTGGCACATCCCTTCATGCATTCCATGTGCAAGCAACACATGCTGTCTAACTTCTCCCAAGGATCAGCATTCCATCTCCCAAATAATGCTTTCACACAGGGTATCTTTACCCTGTTCCTGGAATATTCTCCCCGAGGTTATGTGCCACCTCCTCTGCAACTTTCCCTGATCCTCCCAGATGTTGTTATTGCTCTCTTTTCTCAAATTACCTTGCATTTATCCACATACAAATCATACCTGCCCTTATGTAAATTAAGGTCCCTGGGAGAAGTGACTGCTTATTTTTGTGTTTGTAGCCCTAGAACCTAAGACAGTGACATGCACAAACCACATGTTTGTCAAATTCAGTGTTTCTCCACATCTTCTCTTCCTTGTTCCTTTAAGCAAATGTTGTGTGGTATTTTTTCAAGTCCCCTTACCATCTTGTTAATCATTCTCTGCTATAATGTGGATTTTACCTTCTAAAATATGCCACCCTATATTCCAGGAAAGGTCAATGTACAACAAATGCATTACTGCCTTCATTCTGGATACCAGAGAGAACTGATTCCCCTAACTTTTAGATTATTAGCTCTGGCTATAGAAACATCACTTCTCTGGCTGGGAAATGAGTGTAGTTCCCCCAACTCCTTTTTCGAACAATGAAGCCTGGTGTGACTGAAAATATAATCCAGCAGTTGGTGAAAGCACATTGGTCTTCTTGGTCTTCTGGCACAGCAAATTTCAGACTGGAAAGCCAAGAAAATCTTTCTCATTACCCCATAAAAGACCTATTTTAATGCATCATCATGATGGTGCAAAAAGGAAAATTTGGTCTTGATATAAGAAAAACTTCCCAACAATTAGAACTATCCAAAGGTGGAATGAGCTGCCTAAAGAGGTACTAGTTTCCCCCTCAGAGCTCTTTGAGCAAAGACTAGATGACCAATTGTCAGCTGTGTTATACAGATAACTTTTTTTTAATCTGGTGAAGCTAGAACTAGATGGTCATTAAGGTTCCTTCCAGCTCTGAAATTCTGTGATTCCATAAGTGGAAGTGACCCTGGGTTCTAAAAGACTGAACTGGTAGTGCTAAAGCAAGGACAAGGTCTTTCAAACTGAAAAGGTTTATAATACATGGTCCCAGCAATTCATGGGTCTGTTGTCCAAGAACCAGACTACCTAGTTACAATTAGTCATTAGGTCATGAATTCTTAGGCCAGGGAAAATTAACGAACAACAATATATAAATACAAAATTACCTTCAGTTCTCTGTGATCTTTTTGGCTTCTATATCAAACGGTAGCAGAGGATGGAACAGGGAACAGAGAACAGAGGGCAGTGATATGCTGGAGGCAGTCCATACTACCTGAAGAGAGCTGATTATTAAATTTTCAGTGGGAACCTTTACACTTTGTAAATCAGAACATGTAACAAATCAGGACTCCTTGAGGGCAGAGACTGTCTTTTGCCTCTTTTTGCATCCCCAGCACTTAGCACAGTGACTGGCACATAGTAGGCACTTAATAAAGGTTTACTGATTGATTCATAACAAACACTCACGGCATACATCCCCTCAGAAAACAAGAAAAAGCTTATCTTTATCTGGAAACAAAATCTTTATAAAAATATAGGCAGAACATAAAGAAGCGTCTGATGTGGATTTGAACTCAGGTCCTCCTAAATCCAGGGCCACTTTTCTATCCACTGCACCACCCACTTACCCCCTCTTTATTTTTTGCAATGCAATCACATATTTTATCTTAAGAGTCTAATGGTACCACTAAAATTTTTTGACTAGAGAAGCATAGTGAGATTCATGCCATAGTTAGATTATTTTTTGCCAGATCTCTGGAGGTTGAGTTAGAAAAGAGAGAACCTAGAAGTAAGTAGGCCAATTAGAAAGCTATTACCATCATCTATATGAGAGATGATGAGGGTCTGAACTTGTGTGGTAACAATTGGAATGGAGATAAGAGAAGATAGGATTTGAGTTGAGTCTTGAAGGAAGCCAAGAAAGGAACAAGAGGCAAGAAATCTGGGTTCAAGTCTCTTTCTTCCACTATCACATAAAACTCTATGACCTTGGCTGCAACCTTGAGGCAACTGAGTGATACAATTGATAGCACACTGACTCTGGAGTCAAAAAGACCTGAGTTCAAATTTGACTTTAGCTACTTAGCTAGTCAATTAATCTCTCCCTGCCTCAGTTTCCTCAAGTGTAAAATGGGGGGTCAGATTAGCACCTACTGGAAATTTTTTTTAAATGAGGATCAAATTAGATAATATTTTTAAATGCTAAGCATGGTGCCTAGTACATAGTAGGTATTTAATAAATACATGTTTTCATTTCCCCTTCCTTTGGGCAAGCTAGCTAGTAAAAATGTTAGTAACAACATGTCATGACCTGCACATAGCAGTGTAAGCAGCAGTTGTTGCTATGGTAAAATTCATAGGAGGAAAGGTGGTACTACCAAGGTATACCCCAATGACATGGGTACAAACACCATCATGGCAGAAGTAATATTAGAAAGCTACTGAAAATCTGCAGAAAGGCATTGGAATGCTTTATCAATTCCAAACTAGTACACACAACAGAAAATTTTAATTAGAGGCAACAAAAAAAATATTCAGAAAAGAATATAGAAAACCAAAACATATCAGAGCTTCTATATTCCCTTAATCAGTAGTTGGAAGCAAAAATCAAAAGGTTGAGACAATACAGGGAGTCAGAGTAGCACAAAGAGCAAATCTACTTAACATCAATTAAAATCTTTATCTGAGACACTTAAGGAAAGAAGAATCACTGAAGGAAGGTATGGGAAATTTATAATAGTCTATATGGTCGCAATAAGTCCAATACAATGAAAATTCATCACATGATCAAAGAAAACAAAAAGCTTTCATATCACTAACATAGTGAACAGGTTACATCAAGGGGGATGACAAAACCTCTATCATCTATGAAAAGCTTGAAAAGAATCAGCTACTAAAATGAGAAATTAATAGCTCATTGGCACCTAAATTTTTAGCAAAGAATTTTACAAGCTCCAATTATGACATAATCTTGATTATAACTTTCTTAATATAAGGCATCAGGTGTCTATTATCAAAGCATGAGAAAACCAGCAACTCCTCTAAGTGTATACCAATTGCATGTTTATGTCCTTTGTATAGGACATTCAGAACTTGAATCATATGTGTATATATAATATATAAATATATAAAGACTTGTAGGAAAAATATATATTGACTAAGAAATAAAAAGGGTTCTTCAAAAGCTCTCAAGTGTATAAATAGCAACTTTTAGTAATTCAGTAATTATTAAATAGTCAGCCCAAAAGCACTGACATTATCTTTGTTGGTTACCACAAAGCCTTTAACTCTGTTCTGCACTCATGACTTATTCACGTACTAGAAATATATAAAACTGAACCAAGTTTAGTGAGGATGCTTGAATATTTTATGCCCACATAGAAAACAGTGCTCTATTTAAAACACTCGACTAATAGAGTGTCAAAAACAATTGATATCAAACTTGGCAGTGAGACAGTTTAAATCCATTATGGTTTTCCTGAGCAATAAACCCATTATTATTTTTCCTCTAGAACTAAATATGACTTCCAAATTAAAGAGGGAATCAAACTATACCATCTTATTAATCATTTGATGTACATGAATAACACCGAGTTATATGGCTCAAACAAAGAAAAATTAAGCAACTCAACCTTATAGAATCTTTCATAGGGCCCATCACTCTAAGGCAACTACAGCAAGATTAATACTTCTTCACCAAAGAAGATTGCTAATTATCCTCAGGGCACATTATAAACAGCTTTGATAAACAGCTATAATTTTTTTGAATCAACAAACCTCACTTTACAAAACAATAGCAAAGGAACACAACACTGGATTTGTCGAATATAACTAGAATCAATATATTTCTAGATAAAACCTATAAAATGACTAGAATAAGAGAGTAGAATTCATAAGCATAATGACATCCATGTTAACTCAGCCAACAATATCTTGACAAAGCAGTGTTGAACAAGTGACTGAGATTTGTTAATAGAAATTAAGAAGTTGATGATGATGACCCAGATTCACATCATTGTCCCCAGAAATTACAGAAAGGTTATCCTTAAGGAGTCTGGACTTAAAGATCAGTGCAGATTATATTTTTAAATTCTGGAAATATGCAGCAAATATTAACATTTACTGTACAACTAGGAAGACACAATTAAGTAGCCAGAATTATACACAAGAAGCTCACTATTCTTTATAAACCAACAGAAGACAAATCCTCATACTTCAAACCACACTCCAAAATGTCTTTAAGAAGTTGACAAAGACCTTTAGGCCACTATGCAAGGACCAAGAACATCATTACACATGAAACTGTTGCTTACAGCTGCCTGAGTTTAACACTGATTCACAAAAATTTAAGAAAAAGGTTTTCAATATATGTCTCCCTACAAAATACTCACAATCACCAAATTCCATGGCATAAAGAGCTTGCAAAATATAGAGACCCGCCAGAAAAGCAAATATTTTAACTATATGGAAACAAGATGAAGTATATGTAATCCTATCTGATACTGAAATGGTTCTGAAGATGTTTTTAATGAGTCTATGTGATATGAGCTTACATTTCAATATTCTCATTCAATTACAAAAAGCAGTCACTTTATCCCCCTGTACAATAGTCCACAGAAAATTAAAAATAAAAGAAAGAATAGGGGCAGCTAGGTGGCACAGTGGATAGAGCACCAGCCCTGGAGTCAGGAGGACCTGAGTTCAAATCCGGCCTCAGACACTTAACACTTACTAGCTGTGTGACTCTGGGCAAGTCACTTAACACCAACTGCCTCACCAAAAACAAAAAAATAAAAATAAAAGAATAATAGTAGAATAACAATTTGTCCTCTGACCATTTCTATATGAACATCAGAAAACATGAGAATGATATGATAATGATGAAAACAATAATATTATATTAAAGTTTGTCAATTGTTTTATGTATATTTCCTCATTTAGTCAGTTAATTTCTTTGATCCTAAGTTTAATCATCTGTAAAATGAGGACAGCAATGACCTAAAAATAGGGGCCTGGACTAGATGACCTCTTATGGTCCATCATGGATCTAAGATCTATTATTCTAAGCTTTTCCTGACTAACCCTACCCAGTTCCTGTGATTCCATTCAGTCCAACCACTATCTTATGTCTCAATATATCATATTTCCTAATGTTTTAGATGTTTCATTCTCTGCCTTCCCCATTTGAAGAAAAGTTTTTTTTTGAAGACAAGTTTTAAAGGGGAGCAACCATAGCTTCTAATCTATATGCCTACTCTGCCTAGTATAGGGTTCTGACTTGCCAGAGTAGACATTAAATTGAAAGCATTAATTCATGACTAATAGTAGCCCAATAAAAGTGGGTTAGTGGCTGTTTGCAAAACCTACTTAAAAGGTGAGGTGGGACCCACATGTATGAAAATATTTATAGCGAATCCCTTTGTGGTGGCAAAGAATTGGAAATCAAGAGAATGCCCATGATTTGGGAAATGGCTGAACAAGTTGTGGTGTATGAATGTAATGGAATACTATTGTGCTGTAAGAAATGATGAGCAGGCAAATTTCAGAAAAACCTGGAAAGATTTAAGTGGACTGATGCTGAGTGAAGAGAGCAGAACCAGAACAACATTGTGTGATGACCAACTGTGATAGACTTAGCTCTTCGCAACAGTGCAATGATCCAAGACTATTCCAAAGAACTTATGATGGAAAATGTTTTCCACATCCAGAAAAAAAGAATTGTGGATTTTGAATGTAGATTGAACCATACTGTTTCTACTTTTGCTTTTGTTTCTTTTTTCTGAGATTCTTCTTTCACAACATGACTAATGCAAAAATATGTTTAATGTGATTATATATATTATATATGTATATATGTGTGTGTGTGTATATATATATATATATCAGATTGCTTTCTGTCTTGGGGAGAGGGGAGGAAAGGGAGGGAAGGAGAAAAATTTGGAACTAAAAATTTTATGAAAACAAATGTTGAAAACTATCTTTACATGTAACTGGAAAATAATAAAATACTTTTATGATTAAAAAAAAGGTGAAGTGTCCTAAAGGTTGAAAGAGTATAGAAGCATGAAGAAACATCAGTAGTATTCCTAGATTGTCCAAAATGATGCTTCCAGAAGGAACAAAGTCATTCATTGGGGTGGAGAAGGGGCACCTCAAAGCTCACTTTGTAAAGAGCAGAGACAAGATATGAAACATACCTAACACATGGAAGTCTTAGTAATACATTAAATGAAAACTAGTTCTAACCATCTAGAGAATTGTACACCAAAGTGACCAAAGTAGGGAATTTTGGACCACAGAGAAAGCAAGTTGCCTTTAAATAGGAACATTACCAAGTAGAAAATGCACCCCCAAGATGGAAGATTTTTCAGACAACGCCAATGGGGCAGAAGGAAGGTCTTGTGCTTGACAAACCATTAATAACCAGATGACAGGGTAACAATTAAATATCTAGAGAAAGACTCCAACAATGTTATACACACATTCCTTCCTGCTGGGAGGTTAGATGGAGATATTCAGGAGATGGAGCTATTCTGCCAGAGATCTGCTTGGGATAGGGAATGTGGACCATACTAGCCAGGAAGGGAATGTACTAAAATCCGTGCTTGTTATTTACTTTTGATGTGATTGTTAATGATAACAATAAGAACTCGGTTATGTAAGAATGCATTTTCTTCAAAGCATCCTTGGAAGGCAGGTAGGGTAAGTATTGTTGTCTTTAATTTTATTTATTTTTTTACTATTATCTTTTACAGATGGAAAAACTGATGACCAGAAAAGTGAAGTTATGAATATAGGTTTGCCGAGGTCAAATCTGGTGCTCTAGCCTGATTCTTCTGGCCACAAAGAGAAAGGTTAGGGATGCATGGGTTGAGCATGTGGATAAGAAAATTTAGAAGCATGCAAAGTTTGTTCCCAGCCTGCTTAAGTCTTCTTTTCCCATTCTCATCTCACTCATGGGGAGGTGAGTTGATTGATAAGAGCTTCTTAAAATGTAAATTGTTTTATCAGTCTTTTCATTTTAAGCAAGATAAAAGCCTTAAGCTAGAAAGTCTTCAAGAGGAGCTAAGTGGAGAGGTGCATAGAGTAGCCATCCTAGAATCAGAAAAACTCATTCCTGGGTTCAAATCTGACCTCACTAGCTCACTTTACTGTATTATTATTTTCATTTTTATTTTGGTGGGGCAATAAGGGTTAAGTGACTTGCCCAGGGTCACACAGCTAGTAAGTGTCAAGTATCTGAGGCTGGATTTGAACTCAGGTCCTCCTGAATCCAGGGCCAGTGCTTTATCCACTGTACCACCTAGCTGCCCCCTCTCACTTTACTGTATTTGCCTTAGTTTTCTCATCTGTAAAATGAGCTGGAGAAGGAAATGGCAAAGCACTCTAGTCACTCTGACAAGAAAACCCCAAATGGGTCACAAACAGTTGGACATGACTGAAATGACTCAACAACAACAAAACAAATCAGTCCTATAGAGGAAAATCAGAGACATTCTTATTTTGCTGTGGCACCTTCCTGGAATCCCAGAAATCACGCCACACAGTGAGGCTGCACTACTGTGCCATGAGTGGAAAGCTAGGGAGGGAAAGTGGGAGGAGAGGAGAGGAGGTGGGAACTTGAGGAAACTGAAGCAGTGAGAAGTCAAGTGAGTTGCTCAGGGTCGCACAACTAGTGAATATCTAAGGCTGGATTCAAACCTGGGGGAAGACTAATATTAGACTAAAGTAATATAGTCCCCAGTCTCAATGGCTTTTCCAGAGGGGGGAAAAACTCATCCCCAAAGATGACGATTAACTGTACCAGCTCTTGCCCTCATCTTCAGACAACACCAACTCTGAGTAACCATCCAGCTGCATTGTATGGGGGAAACTGGATTTGGATTTCCTTGTTCTGTATTCAGATTCTGAATCTATTACTTAATTAGCTAGGTGGATGAGCAAATTGTTTCATCTGTCTAGATGTTGGCTTTGTCCTTTCTAAAATAAGGATGTTGGAGTAGTTGATCCCTAAGAACACTTCTATCTATAAATCATCTGATTCCAGAGTGTTTTATTTCATATACATACAAACCTGTTCTTGTTCCTTGATTCTTGCTTTCAGGCCATCCCCAAATTCTCATAAGGACACCCTCCAGGGTCTCACCCTCCACTATGACCAACATTTGATCTTCCTGACAGAACTTCAGGTACTAACTGGGTCCCTTGCCTTGCCCCCATCCAAATGTCCTTGTTCTGAATCCTATTCTTTCAGGGCCTTTAGGAAATTACAGTTTTGTTTTTCTTTAATCATGTGGTCAACTCTAGTTTAATCCCAGATAACATTCTTATATTTTAACCTACTCAATTGGTGTTTTAACTTAAGGCTAACAGTGAATAATGGTGGAATTTAGCATGTAGATGGGACAAATATTTGGGATCAGTGGGGCTCTTCAGAGCCAACAGCATTCATTCTATAAACATAGGTCATATTACTACAGAATGTGCTACTTCTCTGCCCTTCTCCAAGGGACAAGGACCACATATACCAGGCAAGTCGCACAAGATTCTGATTTGCCTTATTTTACTAGTGTCTTATGGCTGATTGACTTTTTAAATAAATCAAATTTAATGACCACCAGCTTTGCATTCTTATTTGTAAGGCCACTGCAAGTTCTTTTATAGCCCTGAAAGAAGGGATAAAGAAAAAGTGGTGAGAACTAAAGTCTTATAGAGGCTCTCCCAGAGGCTGATGAGTGTTCTATTTTTCCTGAGAGTGCCTACAATGAACTTCTTAGACAACTTGCTTCTCCTCCAGCTGGTATCCCTTAGGATTTGAATCTCGGCCCTGCATTTTTTTCTGGACATATCATTCCAACAGCAGAAGGGATGAAACCAGACGACGCTCAGTGCAGATGACAAACAGATTTGAGACTTTGTGGACAAATGCCTGTCAAAGTGGCTTTGCACTGCTTGGCGCCCCACTCCCCTCTGTCCCTTCTCCCAAACCCATGGTCTATCCCTCTGGAAAAAAATTTTATCTCCTCAGGGTTGCTCCCTGGTTCAGAATATGAAGAGAGAGGGGGGAAAAGAGGAGAGGGGAAGTGTCTGTTGGAAGAAGGGAGGGAAGGAACATTAGAGGTTTGGGAGAAATATCCTATAGGTCCAAGCTAGACTAGGCTTTACCGAGCTATGAAGTCTTCACTGGTTGTTCTTCTGGGCTTTCTGTCAACACAATGAGAGAAATGAGGTGTTTCTGTCATTCACAGAAGATGTATGTCATTCTAAACAGAACCTCACTGGGGTACCAGGGCTGTTTAGGAGATATTCAATATTTAAAGAGACTTCTCATACAGTGAGTGGGTGGTGGAACTCTTCAGAGGGATAGCTGGCTCTCTAGGTGGCCAATTAGTAAGCTGGGAAACTCAGCTGAACCTGAGCCAGAATTCCATGACTACT
Organism: Dromiciops gliroides; assembly: GCF_019393635.1. Taxonomy (NCBI): domain Eukaryota; kingdom Metazoa; phylum Chordata; class Mammalia; order Microbiotheria; family Microbiotheriidae; genus Dromiciops; species Dromiciops gliroides. The sequence continues at coordinate 190,267,695 of NC_057865.1, forward strand.
AAGGTCCCTTCCAGGCCCATGTGTACTTTGGGGAGGATATCTCACTGACAAATCCCAGGAGCTTGAGATCTGGCAATTCTAATCACCTCAAGGGAAGCTCATATTTGACCCCAAATGTCCTATCCCAAAAGCCCAACCCCTGAAGGTTAATTCTGAGGAAACCATGCTTTCTTTTAACCATATCCACACCCCTTCTCCACCCGTTACCCCCACACCAAAGAAGGAAGTGGGGTATACTGGAGGGAACTCTGAGGCTGGAGTCACAGGAGCTAAGTTTTTATCCCTGCTTTGCCATTTTCTAGCTGGGTTACTTTAATTTCCTCATCTGTAAAATGAGTGTTGGTGGACTAGATGGTTTCTCAGGTCCTTTCCTTTCTAAAATCCTAGGATCCAATATCTAGTCACTTTCTTTATGACAACACAGGCTCAAATCCATCCATTGCTTTCTGTCTTCATACCAGCCTGAATTACTGCCACCTCATCTTTCCAACCTTGTTCCTCTCCCCCATTCAAATCACCTTGCACAAGCTGTTGGATTCTTCCAGTCAGCCCATGCAGAGTCCCACCATGGTATTTGTCTAGCTCCATGCACCCCTCCATTATGGTTACCCTTTCCCCTTCTGGATAAAAACCTGATACTTTTCTTCAAACTTCTTCATCAGTCACATGGCACTGTAGCTGCCCATTTTTGTGGCTTCCATGACTACCCTTCTCCCTCTACTAGAGATCATGAATGTTTCTAGGCACTCCCCAAGTTCCTAGTACAAGACTAGGCTCTATTTAGGTACGCAAGAAAGACCTGTATTATTGATCTACCATGTATCATCCACAATCTATTCAACCTCAGATACTCAGTTCCTTTATCTATAAAATAAGAGGCATAATCTTCCTATATGGCAATTGTAAGGGGGGTGGGGGGGGAAGCTCTTTGTAAAATTTTTAAAGCACAAGATAAATTTGAACTGTCTCATTCTCCCAGGAAATCATTCCAAGGGGCAGAAAAGAGGAGAGCAGACTGACAGACAGACAAACCTGCATGGGAAGGTGGCTCAGTGCCTAACCTTAGCCACACAAGTTTCCAATGTACCTGCCAGAGAATGCAGAGAATGCAAAAGCACTCAGCTGGCTTCAGCTTCTGTTCTTGGAGGGACCTCAATCGTGCTACATCAAAAGGCGTACCTCCCCATCAAAGGCTTGGACCAGATGGCCCCACCTCCTGAAACAGCTCCCCTCCAGGGAGTGGGGTCAGCCTCCGGAAAGCTGCCATCTGGGGGAGCCGCTGCCAGCCCCTTTCATCTCAACCCACAACAGAGATGAGATCAGGAGGACCTTCAAGAGACCATACTGACTTCACCCTATGGACTGAGCCCCAGGGTACCCAAGTTCCAAGGTGGAATGACCACTGAAAAGCAAGTTAAACCAATCTCAAAGATGCCAGGTCACCAGGCAGAATTTCCAGAGGGTAACAATTCATTGCTATTCCCACACAAACACCTGGAAAAGCACATAAATTCTGAGATTCCCTCATAGGTCACAAGACAAAGGTCCCAATGTGCTCTGGGGTGGTCTCAGTCCACTGGTTTATTGTACGGAAAGCTTCACAATCTTACCCAAGGTCCTCATGCTAGTGCCTGTCTCAGTTTCCCCTCCAATTCCCCTGATAGCTGTGTGGGGCTGTTAGAACAGTGTTTTATAATACATCTTAAAATTAATAAAACAATGTCTTATACTACTTCTAATGTGTTACAAATAACAACATCATTATTTCATTTTATAGATGAGAAAACTCAGTGATTTGATCCACTGCAATTACATATGAGGGTAGCTAGGTGACTCAGTGGATAGAGTGCTTGGCCTGGAGTCGGGAAGACTCATCTTCCTGGGTTCAAATCTGGCCTCAGACACTTACTAGCTGTGTGACCCTGGGCAAGTCACTTCATCCTGTTTGCCTCAGTTTCCTCATCTGTAAAATGAGCTGGAGAAAGAAATGACAAACCGCTTTAGAATCTTTGCCATGAAAACCCTAAGTGGAGTCATGAAGAATCAGACACAACTGAAAACAACTGAACAACATTATTACATATGAATGCTAGAGGACTAATTGTAAAATCCCCTGACTTCCAAGTGAAAATTCTCTTCAATTATACCATAGTTAGGTCCTTGAGTTCTAACAAATGGAGCACGCTCAAACTCTGGCAAGAAAATAATATCATTTTCTCCTGAGAGAATTACTCAGTCCTTAATATTCTTCCTTCTTTCCTAAGATCTTTTCTCTGTAGGATCTTCCCTGAAAGACAAGAACCCACTGAGTTTCTAGGAGGAGTCATCTATTCTTACTGCCTCCTGTTCTTACTACAGATTCAATTCTCGACCCCTTACAATTTGATTTCTGAATCCATCACCTGATTGAAGTCGCTCTCTCCAAGGTTATCAACAGTTGTCAAGGATCGAGCATTAAACTGCTAAATCAAAGAGCTTTTTCTCAGACCTCACTCTCCTTGACCTCTGTGTGTATTCAGTACTTCTTCTTGGCCATTCTCTCTCCACTCTTGCCTTCCATGAGTCGGTTTTCTCCTGGTCCTTCTACTTATCTGGCTGTTTCTTTCTTGTCTCTTGTTGCTGGTTCATCATCCATCTCCTTCCCCCCAAATATAGGTGTCTCCCAAGGCTCTGCACTGGGCCCTCTCTCATTGCTGCCATGGGCTCAATTATAATCTATACAACTAATTCCTAAAACTATATATCCAGGCCTCATCTCATCCTCCACCCCACCCCACCTCCTTTCTTCCTTCCCTCCCCCCCCCCTCTCTCTCTCACACACACACACACACACTAAACAACTCCCTGTGGGATATCTTTACTTAGGTTGCCCAGTAGAATCTCAAACTCATCACCGGCAGATAGGTGGTACAGAGAACAGAGGGAAGGACTTGGAGTCAGGAACACCTGAGTTCAAATCCTGACTTGGACACTTAATAGTTGTGTGACCTTTAGGCAAGTCCCTTAACACCTCTGTGCCTCACTTTCCTCACCTGTAAAATAGAGGTAATAATTATACCTACCTCACAAGTTTATTGTAAGGATTAAATGAGTTAACACATATAAAACACTTTTCACTGCATAGAATTACATCTGAATGATATTTATTAACTATTATTATTGTACCAAATGCAACTATCATCTTTCCCAGACTTTCTCCAAACCTCCCTATTTCTGTTACAGACGTTATCATCCTACCAGTCACTCAGGTTTATAATTTCAGAGTCATCACTGATTCTTCCTTCTCTCTTCATCTGTATTTAGCTGCCATGTCTTACTGATTTTTGCCTGCACAATATATTTTACTTCTCTTCACTCACCACGACCATAACCTTACTTCAGGACCTCACCAACTCTTGCTTAAACTCATGCAATAGCTCCCTAATTGGTCTCCAGCACCAAGTCCCTCCCTTCTCTAGTCTAACCTCTATACAATCAGAAAAATAATTATCCTAAGGTACAAGGTCAAGACATGCCCATGCTCAAAAGTTTTCACTGATTTCCTACTGCTGCTAGAATAAAATACAAATTCTTCAACCTGTCATTTAGAAGCCTCCAAATTTTGGCTACCATTCCAGATGTATTTAACATAATTCCCCTTTTAAAAATAAACATAATTCCCCTTAACACATTCTACTTTCCTTATGTCTAGGTATCCCCCAGGTTCTATCCTGGGCCTTTTACTCTTTATACTCTCTCTCTCTTGTCTATTGCATAAGATTCCCCTGGGTATATTATCATCTGTACATATGACTCCCAAATTCAACCAACCTGGTGTACTAGCTAGTCCCCAAACTTACCATTCTATCATCCACCCCTATTAATTTGAACAAACCATTGTTGCTGCCTAGAATGGATTCCTTACTCACCTTTGCTTCTTAGAATCCTGATCTTCCTTTGAAGGTAAATTGACGCAACACCTCAAACAAAAAAGTTACCTGATTCCCCCAATTATTCTCTCTTCCTCCTCAAATTTCTTCATTATTATTTTTACACATATATGTTACATCCTTCCCAGTATAATTTAAGTTATTTAAGCACCAAACACAGTGCCTTACACGCGAAAAACCTTAGTAAATGTCTGTTAAATTCAATTTAAAAGAATAGGTTTTTAAAAGAGGAATATTTTAGCTCATTACAAAGAAAAAAATATTTCTATCAAAATGATTAAATGACAATTATTTTATAGAGCAGTGGATTTGGAGCCAAATAGCTAACTTTGCCACTTACTGTGTGACCTTGGGCATATCTCTAGGACTCTGTTTCTTCACCTATAAAATAAAGAGGGCTGTAATACATAATCCTTAATGTCCCTTCTAGCTAGAAATCTTTCAAAATAAAAGCCTATGATCCCAGCTCACTTTCATCACCTCAAAACATAAAAAATGTGACAAATAAAGCAAAAAAAAAAAACCAAAACAATGACTAAAAAATGAGGGGAAAGAAATCTCTACCGTGATTAGCCAGCAGACACTAAAAAAAGAGCAGAAAAAATCCTCTTGAACAATAAAGAAGTACTATAAGGCAAGAGAATGTAAGGCAAAATCTCCAGAAGACAAGAAAACTCTGCATCAACAGAAACAACTAAAGAAAATAAAACTTGAATAACTCCAAAAAAAAACACCTAATGAAAAATTAATGGAAGAAATTCAGAGTAAGGTCATAACTTTTTTTTTTTTTTTTTTTTTTTTTTTTTTTAGTGAGGCAATTGGGGTTAAGTGACTTGCCGAGGGTCACACAGCTAGTAAGTGTTCTGTCTGAGGCCGGATTTGAACTCAGGTCCTCCTGACTCCAGGGCCAGTGCTCTATCCACTACGCCACCTAGCTGCCCTTTTTAACTTTTAAAGAAAGTTTTGAAAGGAGAACTTAGAAAACTTTTAGTAAAACAGTGAAATTATAGAGAGACTGAAAACAAGACAATTTGAAAATTCAGTGATAAAGCAAAAAATAGTATCACAAAGCCAAAAGAGAGCAAAAACTGAAAGAGTATGAGATATCTCTACAAGTCAAGGAAGCTGATATTGAAGACAAAGGATAATCTAAGAATCACTACATTTCCAGAAAATATAATGAAACAAAAATCCAGAGGGCTATATTTCAGAAAACCACATAAGGAAATTCCCAAAAGGTATTAAAACTGACAGAGGGCTTGGATATGTGTGAGAATGTACTTCTTTACAGAGGAATACCTAAGGACCCCCACCAACTATGGAGAAAGTAGGCATTTATAGGCTCCATAGGATACCAACAAAGCATAATCCTAAATTTAACTCACTCAGAAATGTATTTTCTAAGCTCTAGGAAAAAGAGAAAAGCATATGAGTGGCCAGGTAGAAACAAATTACACACCAAGGAATGCCCCTCTGAATTACCTGGGATAACTCATCAACAAATGAGAAATAAAAAGGAAAGGCTGGAACAAGATATATCAAAAAGCATCAGGAAGTAGCTTGTTCCCAAAAATAAGTAATCCTGCTGCAGTTGAATTTAATACAATTGGGTGGGTGAGTAGGGGTGGGAGTGTCTTTAACCTAAGGGCTTCTGAGCATTCCTTTTAAGGAAAACACTGTAGCCTGAATTTTGAAATTCAGACCCAGCAGACAAAAGAAAACTAAAAAAGAGAAACAAATCAAGGCAACTTAAAAGTCTAGGTAGTGCAACTGTGCTTAGATACCAGAATAAAAACAATATTGTCTCTTGGGAACCCCACATTACCATGGGCCATTTCGGGGACAAAAAAGGTATGAAGTGTGTAGTGTGATCTATCATCTCATCCTCCCTTGAATAGTCCCTTGGGGTCATGCTAAAGACCCTTTAGGTTCATGCCACCCATGGGTTTACCACTAACACCACCCCCTCCCACTGAGGTCATGGGAGAACCCCTTTAGGTTCATGCCATAGCTAACAGGGCTATAATACCCCCACTTTGGATACCAGTGCCCCAGAAAAGGAGAGGGGAAAGTTAGGAAAGGGATTAGTATGATTTAAAGGCAACTAGCGGGGCAGCTAGGTGGTGCAGTGGATAAAGCACTGGCCCTGGATTCAGGAGGACCTGAGCTCAAACCCAGCCTCAGACACTTGACACTTACTAGCTGTGTGACCCTGGGCAAGTCATTTAACCCTCATTGACCTGTAAAAAAAAAAAGGCAACTAGATGGCACAGTAGATAAAGTATTGGGCTTGGTGTTAGGCAGACTTGAACCTGAATTCTTTCTCAAGGTCCTTACCAGCTGCATGAACCTGAATAAGTCTATCTGCCTCAATTTCCTCATTTGTAAAATGGGAGTAATTATAGCATTTACCTCACAGGGTTGTTTGGAGGATCATTTAAGATAACACATGGAAAGTGATTTGTAAATCTTAAAGTCATATGTATATGTACATACACATACATAGGTAGATACCTACATACATATGTTGACCATTAATATTATATAAATTGGAGTACACCAGGTCATGGTCATTCAAACAAAGAAGCCAGAGTAAGATAATAGGGAGTCTCATAAACTATATTTATCTGGAGAGGGCAAGGAAAATATAGAAATAAAAATAGAATAAAGTGAGAGGTGGATGGAGCTGAGAAGAAGAAAGAGAGGAGGAGTGTCTAAGTCTGAGGGAAGAGGGAATGAGGGGATGGTTTCTAACAAAACAAGTCACAGCTGTGGTGGGGTGATTACCAAAAAAGAAAAAAGTAAACGGGATGTGAAGATTTACTGACTTGGATATGAGGTGAGAGGAGAGGAGGGAAGGAAAGAACCTAGATCAGATTGTTCTCAACAAAATAAGTTACTGATAAATAGTGATGATATCTTTAAAAGGATCATATAATTGAGTTTCATGGAGGGACAAAAACAAATTTAACATTATAATCTCAAATATTAATGGGATGGATTCAACTTTATACAATGAATTAGAAAGGCAAATAGTGATCCACACAAGAAGCATATTCAAAATATGCATTCATAGAATAAAGTTGAGAGACTGAAGCAACATTTATTTTGCTTTAGCTGAATTTTAAAAGCAGTAGTGTCCAAAATGATTTTAAAGAATGTAGTTGTAAAATGGATAGTATTGAGACAGGGAAATATATTAAGCTTAAAGACATCATGAAACAGCACCAATATTATATATAAATATATGTATATGTATATTTATAATCTAAGTACTGAAAGGAAAAGTTAACTGACTTACAAAAAAGACTTAGTAAAATAATTACTGAAGGTGATTTCAACAAATCTCTTTCAGATATGTGTGTATATATATATATATATATATATATAACAAATAAAAATAAATAATGGATATGAACAGAAGATTTACATAACTAGATATGATTGGCTTTTCATGGTTATTGAATGAAAATCAAGACATATTATACCTTCACAAAAACTTATCATAGGTCAGCATAATTAAGTTTTGAATAAATGCAAAAATATTAAGCTTCTCCTAAAATACCACAATATGATATAATTACAATCAATAAGGGAAATATGAACAAAAATAGCAAATTTAAATGGAGACCAAATTACAGGAACATAGAGTTCAAAGGAACCTTATCAGTAATCTAGAACAATCCTCTTCATTTTACAAATAAAAATTCTGAGCCTTAGAGAGGGGAATTGATTTGTTTAATGGTAAGTATTTAATAGCAAATCTGGGATTCAAATCCAAGTCCTCTGCTCTAAATCCAGCCTTTTTTTCCCCAACTGTACCATGGTACCTCAAAGAATAAGACACGGAAGCAATGATCAGATTAAAGATTTACCAATTTTTTTTATACTAAAGCACTCCTTAGATGAAAATGTATGGTTCTGAATATATATTAAAAGAGGAAAATAGATCTAATGATTTGAGCATGCAAGTATAAATCAATCAGTAATCACTTATTAAGCATGTACTATGTACCAGGCATTGTATTATGTGCTGGGAATACAGTAATAAAATAAAATAATCATTGCTCCAAGAAATTTCCATTCTATCTGTAGAGATAATATGTATGTGTATATGTATATGTGTATATATATATATTATAATATATAATATACATATTCTTATATATAAAAATATATAAGAATACAGATGATAAATATATAAAAAATAAAAATACCAAATAAATGCAAAGTGGTTAGTGAGGGCAGATACTAGCATCTAAGGATCATAAATGGCATTGTGTAGAACTTGGTGATTGAACTTTATCTTGGAGGAAATAAGGGATTCTGTAAAGAGAAGGGGGTACATTACAGGCATTGGGGAGGGGCTTGGGACTAGTGCAAAGGGAGGAGTGAGAGATAAAGTGCCATATATATATATATATATATATATATATGGAACAGATGTTATTTCTTTAGCAATTTTTCAGCCATGTCTGACTCTTTGTGAGGTTTTCTTGGCAAAGATGTTGGAGTGGTTTACCATTCTCTTCTCCAGTTATTTTATAGATGAAGAAATTGAGGCAAACAAGGTTTTGCCCAGGGTCAACAGCTGAGGCAGGATTTGAACTCAGAAAGAGGTGTTTTCTTGACTCCAGGCTTGGCACTCTATCCATGGTGCCACCTAGCTGCCCATAAGGAATAGCAGAGGAGGCCAATTTGGCTGGATCACAGAGGTAGGAGAAGGGCATTATCATGTGCAATGAAGGATCGGGAAAGTGTGAAGAGCTATAAAAGCTCAGAAGCAACTTAGATTTAATTCTACAAGAAATAGGCATTGGAGCTTATTGAGTAAGGCAGTGACATGATCAGATTAGAGTTAGAGAAAACCATTTTGGCAGCTGTGTGGAGGGTGGATTGGAGTAGAAAACTACTTGAGGAAAAGAGACCAATAGGAGGCCATTAGTATAGACCAGAGAGGAGATGTTGGTCCTAAGCCAGAATGGTGGCCATGTGATGCAAGACATATTATAGAGGTAAAAATTATAATATGTAGCAACTGAGTAGATATGTGGGATGAGTGAGAATTAGAGTTAACTTCAAGATTCTGAACCTGGAATACTGTAAGTATATACAGAGATAGAGAAAGAGAGGATGGGGGGCAGCTGGGTATCACAGTGCATAGAGCACCAGCCCTGGATTCAGGAGGACCTGAGTTCAAATCTAGTCTCAGACACTTGACACTAGCTGTGTGACTCTGGCCAAGTCACTTAACCCACACTGCTCTGCAAGGGAGGGAGAGAGAGGGAGGGAGGGAGGGAGGGGGAGAGGGAGAGGGAGGAAGAGAGAGAAAGGGAGGGAGGGAGGAGATAGGGAGAGAGGGAGAGAGAGAGAGATCGATCGATCATGGTACTTTCAACAGAAACAGGGAAGTTTGGTAGACAGGAGGGTTTTAGGAGAAACATAACGAATTCTGTCTTGGATATGTTGAGGCTGAAATGTCTGGGATGTCTGGTTTTAAATATTCACTAGGCAGCTGGTGACATAGAACTAAAGCTCAGGAGAGATTTCAGATGGATATATAGACCTGAGTCATCTGCATAGAAATAATAATGAAACCCATGATAGCCAATAAGATCAATAAAATCACAGAGAGAAAAATAAAGAGATAAAAAAAGGGGAGGGGAATTGTACAAAAAAAATATTTATAGCAACTCTTTGTGGTGGCTAAAAACTTGGAATCAAGGGAATGTCCATCAATTGAGGAATGACTGAAAAAGGGATGGTATATGATTGTAGTGGAATGGTATTGTGCTATAGGAAATGACAAACAGGATGATCCCAGAAAAACCTGGGATCATCATATGGACTGATGTATAGTGAAGTGAGCAGAACAGGGAGGACATTGTGCATAGTGACAGCAGTATTGTTCGATGAGCAATTGTGAATGACTTGATTACTTTCAGCAATACAAGGATCCAAGACAATCCCAAGTAACTAATGATGAAGCATACTATCTATCCCCATAGAAAAAACTGATAAAAAGAGCACTTGTGGATTGTACATATATAACCTGGTTGCTGTCTTATGGAGGGGGTAGGAAAGGGAGAGAGGGAGAAAAATTTGGCATTCTAAATCTTATGAAAATGAATGTTGAAAATTACCCTTACATGTAACTGGAAAAAATAAAATAAATGTTATATATATAAAACAAGAGTTTTTAAAAGACCTTAAAATAGGGCAGCTAGGTGGTGCAGTGGATAAAGCACCGGCCCTGGATTCAGGAGGACCTGAGTTCAAATCTGGTCTCAGACACTTGACACTAACTAGCTGTGTGAACCTGGGCAAGTCAGTTAACCATCATTGCCCTGCAAAAAAAAAAAAAAAAAAGACCTTAAATAGGCATTTAATGAGACAGAAAATTTCTGAGTATTTGTTGGAATTTTGAAAGTTCAAACACAGGAGTTAAAAGAAACATAAAAAGTTAAATACAATTAAATAATCTAGGGATTAAACAAGGGACCAGATAAGAATAAGGGGCTAAGGGGCAGCTAGGTGGTGCAGTGGATAGAGCACCGGCCCTGGAGTCAGGAGTACCTGAGTTCAAATCCGGCCTCAGACACTTAACACTTACTAGCTGCGTGACCCTGGGCAAGTCACTTAACCCCAATTGCCTCACTTAAAAAAACAAACAAACAAACAAAGAATAAGGGTCTAAACAAGAATAAACTGCTTACATTCTAACATGAGGAGGTTATACACATGTTCCCCATCATCACTGGTAGTCATAGAGAGCCTAATTAGACACAAGGCCTGGGAGTGTTTCTGTTCTGTCTTGATCTTCAAAGAAGAATGGAAAGTAAAGGAAGGTTGGGAAAATTTTTCTCACATACTTGGAGTGAAAAAACAGAAGTCTAAACAAACAAGAAGGAAGGTGTAAGGAGAGTGACTGACACTTAAAACTAAAACAGCATCGCTAGAGACACCTGGACTCCGACCTCCAATTCCCTGTAATTCGCCAGCTTTGTCCTGAGGGAGGTGTATTCTCAGGGTTAGTTTGCATTAATCTGGATTATACGATTATGGTGCTCTCTTTCCAGTTTATGGGAAAATCCAAACAGGGTCCTGTCCTACTCAGTTCTAGTGAATCATGTGACAATCTGGACTCCCTAAAACAATGCTCACTAGGCAGCAGTTCAGGAGATGAAAGGTTGCATTAAGAAGGACATTGATAAATTGGAGAGCATCCAGATGACAGAAACCAGGACAGAGGTCATGCCATGAGGTCTAGTTGAACAAATTGGTAGTTTAGTCTAGAAAGCATGGTATTGTGAAAGAACACTAAATTGGGGGGCATAGGACCAATTTCTATCTTGGATCTTCCATTTACTATTGGTATGGCCTTAACCTCACAAACTCATCTGAAAAGTAAGGAGATTGAACCAGATCATCTTTAAGGTGTCATCTAGGTCTCAATCAATAATCCCAAAGTACTAAGAGAAGACATGTTACCTCGCCTCAAGTATTTGAAGACCTGTTGTACAAGAAAGGGACTAGAGTTATTCTGCTTTACTCTAGAACTTATTAGTTCTAGAATTTTTATTCAAATTCCTAAAAGTTATAAAGAGGCAGATAGCAATTAGATATGAAGAAACATTCCCTAACAGTTGCTACAAATAGCTATCCAAAAATGCATTGGGCTTCCTCAAGGGGGCACATTCACCCTCACCAAATGTCTTGAGTGATGATTTGTTGGGTCTGGTGTGGAGGAGATACTTGTAGGTACAGATTCCAGAAAGCCCCTGTGATTCTGTGATTCTCTGAATTGAATAGCATTTCTTTGTACTCCCTGTCATCCGTGTTGAACATTTCACTGACATAAACACAGAGGACTCTGAAGCACTGGAGAAAATTCCTCACCCTGAACTACATCTGTCAATAGATAATAGAAATGGAATTAAAACTCCAGACCAAAAAAAAAAAAAAAATTGAATGGCCCTGAGAAATGCTGTGGAATTTCTTTCCCAGAAAAATGTTTAAGAACAGAAGAGGTCCCACCCAGACCCACTAGCTGAATCTCTCTTGGATGAGCTTAGGACAATTCTGCCTGAAGTCAGAAAGATAGGCATGACCTCAGGAGATGCCTTCCAGAATGAAGTTTCAAGGAGTCTAACTCCATCTACTGAAAAAATATTCTAAACTCAGACAAAAAAAAGGGTTCATCTGTGGTCATTTCATCTATCCCCCTGTCTCTGGGCAGGATGTCAAAAGCTTAAGAAAATAAAAATAAAAATAAAACAAACAAAAAACCTACCATCAGTATCCAAAAGAAAATACATAAATGCACAGACTTTCCAGCAGGAAGGGAGGAGTAAGTGTGTCTATCCTGCCACCTCTTGGCTCCTGGCGGGGGTAATGGAAAAACACGTCATCAGCATGGCTGGCTGCCTCACTAGCTGAATGTACCAGGGGCAAGAGCCAAGTCTCTGTGAAATGCATTAGATCAAACCCAATGATCAATAAAATCAACAGGCATCCCCAAAGCCAAAGGAGTGGACTTTCGGAAGGGGCAATCCCATCATTTCTCTAGGGGCCATACTCATTTTGGCAAGATCCACAATTCTAACCAGTTCAAACCACTACTGAAAACAAGTCAGAGCTTTTGACCAGAGAAGAGGCCAGAGTCAAGGGATTAATGATATAGCAATTAGGAAAAACAGGATTTCCCCCCACCCACCACTCCTATCAGAAGACATCCAAGCCAAGAAGGAGGTGTTTAACCAATCAGATTATAAAATCAAATAGCCATAGAGTTCAACTGGAAGTACATTCCTTTGTTTAAAAAAAAATCTATCTGGAACACTCATGGGCTCATTGTTCCATTCCATACTAGAGACTAAACCTATAGAAATATGTTTGCAGCAATAATGCACATCCCTGACCTGGTCCTACTGGAAAGTGGGGACTTCCCAGCCAGCTGAGTTAACTCTTCCAGATCTTTGGTGTGGAACACGGGGAAGGCAGACAATAGAAATATTGCTGAATTTGGAGGTAGGATTAGGTTTAAATGTTGGCTCTGCTATTTAATACATTTGTGACCTTGGGCAAGTCATTTAATCTTTCTAGGCTTTGGTTTCTTGCATCTGTAAAATGAGAAGGGTAGACTAAATCTCTGGGTTTCTTTTCAGTTCTAATATTATATAGTCCTATGCAGGCATGTGCTGGAGCCAGCTCAAAGAGGCCCCTGAGAGTCGATCATTAAATTTTCAGCACTGAATCAAGAAGTGCTATAAACCAGGGTTTGATATATTGCTTTGTTGATTTCTAGATTTAAGAAAATGATAGAGAAAATGTTAATAATGCACATTAAATTTAAAAGTGTGTTGTGTGTATTTTTTTATGGGGCAATGAGGGTTAAGTGACTTGCTCAGGGTCACACAGCTAATAAGTGTCAAGTGTCTGAGACAAGATCTGAACTCAGGTCCTCCTGAATTCAGGGCTGGTGCTTTATCCACTATGCAACCTAGCTGCTCCTGTGTGTATTTTTTTTTTAAAGAGCCAGTTGTTAACCATTTATCAGTACACCAATTCTCCTATATGAAGAGTCTTTATCTCTTGACCTTATTCTTCAAGGGAAAGCTAATTCCCTTTAAAATGCATAGATATGATTATGTCATTGCTTTGGCTCTTAGTTTTCAATGGCATAAAGCTCAGACCCTTTTGTTTAGTATTCAAGGTCTTCCAAAATCTGCTACTCTCCTACCTTTCCTGCTTTATCTCCTATTCTCTCATAATGGTTCAGAAAACTGGACTACTCTCGGCCCTATAAACATGCCCTGGACTGTTCCCTATGTCCATAATAAATTCCTCTTTCCTTTCTCCTTTTTCCCCAATTGAATTCTTACCCCGACTTGAAGTCAAGAAAACCTGGGTTCAAGTGTTACTTCTAATATGATCTATAGATATGGATAAGTCTTTTAACCTGTATCAGTCTCAGTTTCTTCATCTGTAAAAATGGGTATAATAGCACCTATCTCAAAGTTGTTGTGAGGATCAACTGAGATAAAATGCATAAAGTACTTTGTAACCCTTAAAGTACTATAATAAATGCTAGGTATTATTATTAAAGCTCAATACAAATGCTAACTCATCCATGAAACATTCCCTGATACAGTTAGTCTATAACTTTCTTCTCTTCAGACCTTGAAATTGCTTTTTTAATTCCCTTTAACTTACTTATCATCTAATGGTATGCCTAATTGTCTATGTATACATCATACAGAAATCACTCTCCTAAGATAATACTGACGTTAATTGTAAGAGGCAGGATTCAAAACCAGGTTCTCAATCCCCAAATCTGGTGCTATTTCCACTATACCACATTCTCCCGATTAAGCAGTTCCATTTGACATGACCAAGAAGATCTTCAATACCTTGATTGCTCTTCTCTTGATGCTCTCAAGCTTATCAACCAAACTACAAGCTTCAGTAGGGTAGGGAACTGTTCTTATCTAAACTTTGTATGCCAGAGTGCTTTGTACACAGTAAATATTGAATAAATGCTTGTTCAATTTTCAAACTGAATCAACATTTCCTAATTTCTTTTTTTTACAGGATTACTAAAAGGAATGGAATGAAAAAAACATTTATCAAACATTCATTATGTGTCAACCACTGCTCTAAAAATTAGTCATGCAAATGGAAAATCAAGACATTCTTTGTTCTTAAGGCACTCACATTCTAATTAGGGGAGAGAATACACAAAAGAAGGTTCACATTTATGTTCAGTTGATTCTTGATAAGGTCATGTAGTACTTGGTCAAGGAAAGTAATAGAGCAAGATTCTCTATGGCCAAGCCAAGAGCATCTTGGGTAGATAATGATCTCCTACCAACATTATAGTGGGTTCAAGGGTTAGAGGAGACATTTTTCTTCTTTTTTTTTTCTGGAATGCCTGCAGTTTTATTTTTTTTTTATTTTACATATAAGGTATTTTATTTTTTCTGTTACATGTAAAGATAGTTCTCAACTTTTGTTTAAACAAGCTTTACAATTTCAGATTTTTCTCCCTCCCCTCTCCCCTAGACAGCAGGTAATCTGATATAGGTTATATCTATATATCTATATACATATACATATATATCTATACACACACACATATATATATATACAGACATTTTTCTTCTTATAAGTTCACATGGAATTCTTTTTGATATAGCCTTGACTGAAAAAGAAAGTCTCATCATTAAAATTACATTTTTTCCAATATAACCTTTGCATTGTCTTTCCCACGTAAAACTTTTTGTCTTGGGGGCAACTAGGTGGCACAGTGGATAAAGCACCAGCCCTGGATTCAGGAGTACCTGAGTTCAAATCTGGCCTCAGACACTTGACACTTACTAGCTGCGTGACCCTGGGCAAGTCACTTAATCCCCATTGCCCCACAAAAAACAAACAAACAAAACCTAAAGTACTGGTCACTTAAAAAAAAAAATTTGTCTTCATAGCAACATTTAGTAGCTATGTTTCTACTAGCCTTCTTTCTATCCTTCCAACTTTAAGAAGCCTACACCTTACTTTTAAATAACCAACTACAACCCAGTCAACTTCCAGCTGCAAGTTCCTTCTCTGCTTGTTTCCTGAAGATTAACTAGACTGTTCTGTCACAATTATCATCAGTTCTTGGTATTTGTCATTTTCAACTTCACTTGCCTTTGCATTTCTATTACACTAATTCTGTTGATTGTGACTTTGAATGATCTGAAGCATTGACTTCCTCACACTAATAGTGATTATTGAAGTGTGCTTTTTAAGAGCTACAACTTTTACACCATTCCTATTAATATCTGTTTAAGGTCTATTTTATAATAAAAAATCTATTTTTAAAACCACGAAACTAAAAATGCCACAGAAGAGAGCAACAAAATATGCATACAGCAGGAAATACAAAACTCAACTTATGAATAACTAATGGTGGGGAAAACAGCTCAACCCAGTTTCTACTGGTCAAGGTCAGAGTTCTGAGTCAGATACTATCAGTAGAAGCATAAATGCATGACTATTGCTGACACAAAATGAAACATATCAAAGTTATTACTTGTCCCAAGTAATTTACACACCAATACAGAACTATCCAAAAATATAATACACTCAAGAAGTGGCGAGTCGTCCTTCCTTGATGGTCTTCAGGGAGAAAATGGATAAACATTTGTTAGGTATGTTATAGTAGGAATTCCTTTCATGTATGTATGTCTGCATGGATTAGATTTCTGCATAATCCCCTTCCAAGTCTCAGATTCTATAACTAGAAAAGGAGTCTGGAAGTGTTTATGTTAATATTTAAGTCATAATAATATTTACAGTATTTAGTCTTTATCAATGAGACCTATACAGTCCAGTCTCCTATACCTAAACAAAGTTAATATTCAAGACTAATGCTGCCTCTCCACTCCCCAGAAAGAGAAGACCCCAAGGTCTTAAGAAGAGATTGGCAAGGGGAGCAGCTAGATGGTGCAGTGGATAGAGTACTGGCCCTGGAGTCAGTAGGACCTGAGTTCAGATCTGGCCTCAGACACTTAGCACTTACTAGCTGTGTGACCCTGGGCAAGTCACTTAACCCCAATTGCCCCACAAAATTTACAAAGAAAGGGAATTTAGATGCCATCTAGTTCAACACCTTCATTTTCCATATGAGGAAACCAGGACTTGCTCAAAGTCACGGGTATTAAGTATCAGAGGTAAGATTTGAACTCAGGTCGTCTCCCTGAATTCTCTGCCTCTGAAACAATGCTGGGAGAAGGGTACCATAAGTATCATAAGACTCATTTTATAGATAAAGAAATAAGGGGGCAGCTAGGTGGCATGGGCAGCTAGGTGGCACGGGCAGCTAGGTGGCTCAGTGGATAAAGGACCAGCCCTGGATTCAGGAGGACCTGAGTTCAAATCTGGCCTCAGACACTTGACACATACTAGCTGTATGACCTTGGGCAAGTCACTTAACCCTCATTGCCCAACCAAAAAAAAAAAAGAAAGAAAGAAGGGCAAGAAAGGTAAAGTGCCTTAACCCAAGGTCACACAGATGACAAAACTAGGAGTTGAACCCAGATATTTTGATTCCAAGTCTATCGATCTTTCCATTATGCTCCTCTATGTCTTCTTTCAATTAAGCAACTGACCAGCAAGGTGGTGCAGTGGATAGAGCACCAGCCCTGGAGTCAGGACCCAAGTTTAAATCTGGCTTTTCTTATACACAATGCTTCCTCTTCACACTTCTGAAACTCAAGCTGTCAGCTAGTTCATGCCAAGGAAAAAGATTCTACTAACTTAATCTTCTGTTATGAATTTTTCATCATCAGAGCAGCAGCTCTCAAAATGACCACTTGTCTCAGGTTTCTCTCAATACCAGCAGAAAGATGCCAGGGTTGCGGAGCTGTCCAGATTTGCAACAAACTGCCTTGCATTTATTAAATACCTTAGTGTCCTCATCTATAAAAGAGGACTAATAATACTTGCCATCTCACAGAGTTATTGTGAGGAAGTTGTTGTTTTGTCTTGTCCAACTCTCCGTGACCGCATTTTGGGGTTTTCTTAGCAAAGATACTGGAATAGTTTGCCATTTCCTTCTCCAGTTCATTTTACAGATGAGAACACTGAGGTATACAGGGTTAAGTGACTTGCCCGGGGTCACACAGCTAGGAAGTCTCTGAGGCTGGATTTGAACTCAGGAAGATGATTCTTCCTGACTCCAAGCCCAGTGCTTTATCCACAGTACCACCCTTTGGCAAATCTTATGGCCCTATATAAGCATGAATTATGTGTACAGGTATTTGCCCTCATACAATCTGCTTCACCTTCCTCATGTGTTGATTGGTCTGGATACCAAGTGCATCACTGAAATCAATTATTTCTTATTGCCCGAATTGATTATAGCCTTACAAGTGTTGTTGTTGTTCAATTGTTCAGTCATGTCTGACTCTTTGTGACCCCCTGGATCACAACACAACAGGCCCTTCTATTCTTCACTATCTCCCAAAGTTTGTCCAAGTTCACATTCATTATTTCCATAACAATATCAATCCATGTCACCTTCTGCTGTCCCCTTTTCCTTTTGTCTTCAATTTTCCCCAACATCAAGGTCTTTTCCGATGAGTCTTCTCTTCTTATTATATGGCCAAAGTATTTAAGCCTCAGCTTCAGTATTTGACCTTCCAGTGAAGAGTCTTAATTAAATTCTTCAAGCATTAATTGATTTGATTTCCTTGCTACTCAGGGGACTCCAAAAAGTCTTCTTCAGCACCACAATTTGAAAGTGTCAATTCTGTGACACTGAACTTTCCTTCTAGTCCAACTCTTACAACCATACACTACTGGAAAAGCCATAGCTTTGAATATACAGACCTTTGTCTGCAAGGTGATATCTTTGCATTTTACTATGCTGTCTAGATTTGCCATAACTTTCCTTTTAAGGAGCAAGCATCTTTTAATTTCTTTTTATTTTTTTTTGGTGGGGCAGTGGGGGTTAAGTGACTTGTCCAGGGCCACACAGGTAGTAAGTGTCAAGTGTCTGAGGCTGGATTTTAACTCAGGTCCTTCTGAATCCAGTTCCTGTGCTCTATCCACTGCACCACCTAGCTGCCCCCAGCATCTTTTAATTTCATGACTGCAGTTGCCATCAAGTTACCCAGTATAAAACATAGGAAATTAATACCAACCAAGATGAATGAAAAATTCAAAGGTAGATTACTATACAATATGATGAAAACTTGATTAAGTTCCAAGAAAGCAATGAGGATCTAACCCAATGACCTATGATCTAGCCTGTCTCCCAGAGCAAAAGTTTGGTCACCCTTGGAAAATGACTAGTCTAAAGGTCTTATATAAATTTTGGCAGTCTGTTTAGTCAAGGTCATCCAAGCCTGTCATCAAGATTCATTATATATTATGTGTATTATATATACATTATATAATTATACAATGTATATTATATATGTATTGTATAATTATACATATATATTATTTATATATTATATAATTATACAATGTATATTATATATGCATTGCATAATTATACATATATTATTTGTATATTATATAATTATACAATGTATATTATATATGCATTGTATAATTATACATATATATTATTTATATATTATATAATTATACAATGTATATTATATGTACATTATAATAAGATTCGTTATTTCCTAAGTCTTGCATCAAGCAAATGGTGTCAAACTATGGAAGCCATGTCAGATTTTATGTTCTTGGGCTCAAAGATCTGATGGTGCAGATAGTGACTACAACAATGAAATTAAATGATTCATGCTTCCTAGAAGGAAAGCTATAGCAAATCTGGACAGCATACTAAAAAGCAGAGACATCACCTTGCTAACAAAGGTCTGTACAGTCAAAGCTATAATTTTTCCAGTAGTTATAAATGGTTGTGAGAGTTGGACTCTAAGGAAAGTTGGGCACCACCAAATCAATGCTTTCAAATTATGGTGCTGGAGAAGACATTTGAGTGTCCCTTGAACAACTAGGCTATCAAGTCAGTTAATGCTTAAAGAAATTAATTCAGGGTATTCACTAGGTCAAATACTGAAGCTGAAACCTAAATACTTTGGCCACATAATGAAAAGAGAAGACTCATTTTAAAAGACCCTGATGTTGGCGGGGGGGGGGGGGGGGGGCGGGGGGGGGGGCGGGAATGGAGGCAAAAGGAAAAGGGGACAGCAGAGGATGAGATGGGTAGTATCATGGAAACAAGGAATATGAACACGGACAGACTTTGAGAGATAGTGGAGGATAGAAGGACCTAGTGTGCTGTGGTCTGTGATCAAAAAAAGTCAGACACTACTGAACAATTCAACCACAACAACAAATCTGTACATAACATTCCCTGTAGGCTGCAAATGGATTGAGTTTTGAAAATGTAATTTATTTTTGTCTGGTTGCATTTCTATTTATTTTGTTAAATGTTTACCAATTACATTTTAATCTGGGTTTTCCTACACTCCAGAGTGTCATGGATCACGGGTGCCCATGGGTCATGTTTTTGACACTTCTGGGGTAGTAGGTCAAGAATCCTAACTTAAGGGGCAGCTAGGTGGCGCAGTGGATAAAGCACTAGCCTTGGATTCAGGAGGACCTGAGTTCAAATCCAGCCTCTGACACTTGACACTTACTAGTTGTGTGACCCTGGGAAAGTCACTTAACTCTCCTTGCCCGGCAAAAAAACAAAACAAAACAAAACAAAACAAAACAACAACAACAACAACAAGAATCCTAACTTAAAAGACCTAGATTCAAATCTCAACTCATTTGCTATGTAACCTTAGGCAAGGCTCAACATTGAACCTCTCTGTTTCTCAGTTTCATTATCAATGAATGAGTTGGATTCGATGATTTCCCTGATTCCTTCCAGCTTTGAATACTATGCATCTATGAGTAACAACCACCGGAATCTTCCTCCACCCTCCACAACATTCTGCACTGCTGACTGCCCTTAGTCATCCAAATGAAAATTAAATCAAGGGGAAATGGCAGGAAGCACATATGCTGATGTGTAAGCCCACCCTCAGCCTCCAAGGCTCAGCAAAGATGGATGAAAATGGCATTGCAAGTCATACTCCTGATGGGAAATGAAGTGGCCCAGAGATGTGGACAACACTTTCCTTCCCATCACTACTCAAGACCATGTTCAAAAATCTGGTTCTAATTTGCTGCAAACTTCCTATCACCAATACCAGCAGGATGAGAACACTTTGAATTTTTGCTCTACTATTTCAT
The DNA here is from genome assembly GCF_019393635.1 of Dromiciops gliroides. NCBI lineage: Eukaryota > Metazoa > Chordata > Mammalia > Microbiotheria > Microbiotheriidae > Dromiciops > Dromiciops gliroides. The sequence goes on from NC_057865.1 coordinate 190,288,394, forward strand.
TCCCCTCCAGGCCCAGCCTGCCTTGGCCTCTTCTCAAGTTCATATTCACATGCTATGTAGTCTGGGCAACCCCATCGGTAGGGTTGACATCTCCAGTTGACATCTCCAGTGGTTTTCACTGCTTGGAAGCTGACAAAGGCAAAGGATCTGGCCTCCCCTCTCTGTATCTCTGGCCATGAGATGTATAATCATTCTGGGTACCCTCTGACTCATAAAAATGCTTATGAAGAAGGACTAGCACTTTAAAAGGCATCAAGCTTTTTCCAAGCTGTAGAGGCTAGGAAGTTTGCAGAGTATGGTGACTAAAAGGCCATATTAGGACCCCTTAGTTTCCTGTATTTGGTGTATAAATGACCAAGTCTGTATTAGGGAGGTAGCTGGCAGAACAGGCTGAGATCATTTATTAAAAATATTATTCAATTCAATCAAACAATTAAAAGTTAATTAAGGGGGCAGCTAGACGGCACAGTGGATAGAGCACTGGCCCTGGATTCAGGAGGACCTGAGTTCAAATCCAGTCTCAGACACTTAACACTTACTAGCTGTGTGACCCTGGGCAAGTCACTTAACCCCAATTGCCTCACTAAAAAAAAAAAAAAAGTTAATTGAGTATTTACTACCCGCAATGTACTTTTTTAAAGTCCCTGACATCACATCAAGGAGTTTAGAATTTAGTGGAATGGCATGAGGCCAGGGAAGAAAAATAATTACACAGACAAAAGAGAAACAACACTGAGTTAGAATCCAATGTAAAGTAATAGACACAAACTAGAGATCCTAATGCAAGGAACAAATGTGACTTTATATTTGACTACTAAGACTTGATAGGATGAGATCCATGACTCTGGATCCCAGGGACTAATACCTTATTAAAAAGGAATAACATAGGTAAAAAGAGGAAAGTATCATTATACACAAAGAAGATAACCTTACATGAAGAAAACTAGAAACCAGAAGTAAGAAGCAAGGTGGAAAGTATTGGATAAAGATCAACAAAGGTAGAAATAGAAATATGATATAGGGACCTGGACAGAAAAAGTTTGATGATGTGTTTGAGAAACATATCATAAGCCTGACATAGAAGGTAACTATAATAGACAGGAAAGATCACTATAGTAGTGACAGGAAATTTTAACTCTCTGAGCATATTTTGGAGTTCTTCTTCTGCCCAAAGCAGAGCAGCTAATAACGTATTGCTTTGTCTTAATATCATTTTATCCTTCAAAAAGTAGAAGAACCAATGGGAGCACCTTCTGTTTTGGAAATTATGAATCTGAGAGCTGGTACCAGAACCAAGAAGACATAGGTTAAAGTCTGACTTCTAACATATACTGACTATTTAATCATGGGCAAGTTGTTTAACTGCTCAGTACTCTAACTCTAAGACTATCAGTTTCAGAAAAGATTCCTACCTGCCTTCATGGTGCATGGTGCCTCCCTTGGCCACAGGATTCACCAGCAGAGCTGCTCGATTCTTATTTATCCTTGTATTTTATTTTCAAAGGAGAATGAACTATTATTAGACTATTATAACAACAACCACTACTACTAGTATTAGGCTATTAGATGACTGATTTTTACCAAAAAACCCGGTGAAAATTAACATGCATTTGTGAAACATCTATTTGGTACCAGGCACTAGGTTAGGTGCTGAGGGTTCAGGGAGAAAGAACGAAACAATCCCAACTTTCAAGATGCTTAGATTTTAATGAGTCACACAACAAGAATGTACATACAAAGGTCTATAGCATAAATAAAGAGCTAATACATACAAAGTAGTTAAAAATAAGGTAGTTGGGGAGGGAGAACATTAGCCATTGGGGAGGATCAGGAAGGTCTTCATGCAGAAGATGATACTTGAGCTGCATCTCAAAAGAAGAGGGAGAATCTATGAGGTGGATGCAAGGAGGGAATACATTTCAGGTAAGGAATGTCACTGGTACAAAGGGTCAGGAATGGCAATCTACTGTGTTATGTAGGAGGAAGAGAAGGAAGACGAGTTTGGATTGCAAGTTGCAGGAGAGGGAATAATGGCTAACAAGGCTGGAAAGGTAGGTTGTAACCAGGCTATGCAGGGTTTTGAAAGCTAAACAGAAGAGTTTACATTTCATCCTAGAGGATATGAGATGCCACTGGAGTTGACTAAGCAGGGAAGTCACATGATAAAATCCTGTGCTTAAGGAAAATTATTTCAGCAACAGCGTGCAGAATGAACTGGAGTGGTGATAGATGGGTCAGGGAGACCAGTGACAAGGCCATCCATGGCAATAATCTAGGTGAGAGATGATGAGGGCTTCAATTAATCTGGCAGCTGTGTGAATGAAGAGAAGGGACTGAATGTATGAGATGCTGTGAAGATAGAAATGGCAGCATTTGGCAGCTGACTGAATATGTGGGGGGGGGGGGTGAGAGAAAGTGGTAAGTCAAGGATAATGCCAAGGTTATGCATGTGGGAGACTGGAAGGATTGTGGTGCCTTTGACATAAATAGAAAATTTAGAAGGGAGATGGGTTAGAGAGGAAATATGAATTAAGTCAAATATATCGAGTTTCAAATGACTCTGGGACATACAGTTTGAAATGGCTAATAGGCAACTGCTGATGAGGGATTAAAGCTCAGGGAGAGACTGGGTATATAAATCTGAGTCATCTGCAAAAAGATGATAGTTAAACCCATGAGAGCCAATGAGGTTACCAAGAAAGTGAGTGAGAAAGGTCTAGGACAGAACACTTGGAATATTTATAACAAGGAATGAGGAGCCAACAAAGGAAATTGAGAAGGAGCAGACAAGTAGGAGAAGAACCCGGAAAGAGTAGTGTCAGAAAAATCCAAAGAGGAGGGAGTATCCAGGAAAAGTTAGGCAACTGTGTCAAAGGCAGCAAAGAAGTTGAGAAGGATAAGGTCTGAGAAAAGACCATCAGATTTGGCCATTAGAGATCATTGGTAACTTTGGGGAGAGTTGTTTCAATTGAGTGATGAGGTTGGAAGCCAGATTGTAAAAAGAAAGAAAAGAAGTAGAAGCAACAAGTATAAATGTCTATTTCAAGTAGTTTGACTATGAAAGAGAAGAGAGCTATAGAATGATGTGTCAGTGAACTTTGATACTACCAAATACTTTGAAACTACAGAATGGGAGGGGTGATATAAGATTGGAGGTGAGACTCCTGGTTTTCAAAGATGGGAAGAGAACCAATTCTGTAAATTATATGACAGTAAGTTTAACTTCAATTCCTTGAAAAATTCTAAAATGTGTTATTAAAGTGATGATTAGTGAACATCAAAAAGGAATATGGTGATCGGATGACGCCTAAATGGTTTTATCAAATAGGTCATGCAAATAGATCACCTCCTTTTGTATCAGGGCTTCTATCATAATCAAGGGATTGTTCTGAATGGATGAAATGAGAAAGTATTTACTATGTTCCTGGTGATGTGTTAAATTCTATAAATTAATCTAGATTTTTACCATAGCAGTTAACAAAATCTCTAACACTATTCTAGAGGACAAGAAGTATGGCTAGGAGTTAGATTTTAACCTGGTTGAGTAGCTGAATTCTAAGTGTATTTATTTATGTTCAATGTTCAAGATTCGATGTTAGCTTGGAATGTTTTTAGGGACCTGTGTCTGGCTCCCTGCTATGGATATAGCATGAATCAATGGTATGGAGAAAGACATCTAATCACTCCAAAGTAAAAAGTAATTAGCTGTGTCATTCTCTTTCTACTAGCATCAACCCCCACCCACCAAAAATTAGGACAAATAGTAAACTCCTTCATCACATGAAACCTCTCAATTCCAGGATCATTTGGTCAAAAGGGTGGTCTTTTCTTTACCGTGACAGCTCAGAGCAAGCATCATGACAATAATAACAGAAATAAAAATGATGAATGAAGTTAATGCCTCACATCTAAATTTGTAAAACTTTACCTCACTTGAACCTCACAACTATTCCATCAGGTAGGTGTTATAGATATTATTGTCATTTTTCAGTTGAAAAAACTACTCACTTCCTTTCTTCCTCTTACAAATCTCATCCATCCTTTTCAGTCTCCTTTACTGGATAATTATCCATGCCCTGCCCCTTATGTGTGGGTATGGTCATGCATGACAGAAAAATGACTGAACAACAAAAGAATATAAGCTTCTTGAGGTCAGAGGTTGTTTTCATTTTTGTCTTTGTACTCCAAATTCTTGAGGTAAGTGTAAATGATTCTCAAAGATGTAGAACCCATTCAGGAGTGGCAAGGGAGGAGAATTTCTCCTTGGAAAGAACATTAGCTTTTTTGATTTTAGGCTTGTATTGTTTTCTGACCTAGCCTCACTCTAAGAAATTAAATGACACTTTTTTGTGACCTGAAGAACTTCAGGTAATCACACTAGGAAATAGAGGTCTGATGGTAGAAAGAACAAAGACAGCATCAAAAGGAATTTAACTTTCTAAATGTGGATAGAAAGAAAAGTACTGGTGTTCTCAGGTGCTAAATCCCTGGGGCTCAGAGATTCCATTCCTTTATTTTTCCCTTTTTGTGCAGATACCATATGCCTGAGGGATATACACATCCAGCCCAGTGGTGATAAACTAGGAGTTCAATCTCACAGGCATTGAGTGTTTGGCAGCATGGAAAATTTTACCCATGTGATGGAATGAGGAAGGGGGGAGAGAGGCCTCTCGTGGATACTGAGCTAATTCCTCTAGTATAATAGTTATTCTCCAAACACATACAACTCAGCAAAAGGCCTTGGGCCAGACAGGAGTTTATTCTAAAACAGGGTGCCCAAAATGAGCATTGGAAGAAAGAATAGCAATACTGTTTAAGGTTTGAGGAATTTTACTACAAAAGACCCTTCACTACAATTGCACCCAAGGCAAGAACGCTCAGCTAAAAGGGAATCCTTCCTCAATTCACCCTCTCCTTCATTTCCTTAATCTGAGGCTGATTATGTTTGAGCTACAATGTCTTCCAAGATTCTCTCAAGGGGTCTCATACAATGGTATGTGATAAGATTTTTCACACGATTCTAATACTGGATGTGCAGCCCATTTCAGAATGCATCTGGATTACTGTGTTCAATTTGGAAGCAATATTTTAGAAAGGGTATTGAAAAAGTAGGGCTGTTCTACAACATTTGGGCAGCTACTTGTTATGAGGAAGGTTGGTGGCTCAGTGGATAGAGCTGAGCATGGGATAGGAACACTCATCTTCCTGAGTTCAAATCCAGCTTCAGATGCTTAATAACTGTGTGACCCTAAGCAAGTCACTTTATGCTGTTTGCCTCAGTTTCCTCATATGTAAAATGATCTAGAAAAGGAAATGACAAACCATTCTAATATCTTTGCCAAGAAAAAGGGGTCACAAAGAGTCAGACACAAACAAAAAATGACTAAATGACAACATCAAGATAATCTCAATAAAGTAGAGGCTGGTTGAAGAAACTATGAATATTTGGTATGAAGAAGACTTTAAAGAGGCACAACATTTGTCAATAAGATTTGAAGGATTCCTATATGGAAAGGCTTATTTTCCTTAGCTCCAGAGGGAAAAATGGGAACATGGGTAAAAGCTGAAAAGGTTCAGATAGTGCTTCAACATAAGAGAAAATGTCCTAACAATTAGCACTGACCCTAGGACAGGCTGCTTCAGGATGCATGATGATTTATTGGCAAGTCTCTAAGAGAGAATTCTTATTCATTTATAAGTTAAATTGTTGATGACCTTAGAGATACTTTCTAACTCTTGAGATCCTGGGAAATAAAACTTCTATGACTAAGACCTTCGAATGTGGACCTTTGCTCAAATTCTCTTCTCTGTTTCTTCACATTTATCCCTTATTTATGACCTGAATCCTCAAAATCAGAGAGCAAAAAGAAAAAAGAAGAGAAAGACAGTCAAGGGCAAGGGAGCAATAATGCCCATCAAAAACTTTTCTCAGAATCATTTTGAGCTGTTTGTAGAACATGGTACCTTCAGGTGAAAAGACAAACTCTTCTGATTAAAAATTCTCCATGGGTGCCTGTCACACACTAGGCAACCTGTACACTTTTTCCAATGGATCCCCCGACTCTGACTACAACAATCCAGCTGGGGGTAGAGATCTGTATCTTACCAAGTGTCCCTGAAATGTACAGAGCACACCAAACAGAAGTCTGAACTGAGACAAGAGGACAAGTAGACTGAGCTCAGAAAGAAGGTAAACAAACTGAGATGAGCCCTGGTAACATGTGAGGCTCCCTGAAAGGAAATTAGCACCCAGGGTAGATTAGAATCAGCCCCTTGGGTCATAGATGAGATTCCCAAGTGTAACACCATATGGGCACTTGCCCAGGTAGCTGGAGGTCTTTATGAAGAGAGGGGGAAGCAGAGAGGCCAACAAGGGGATTGTTCTATCATCAAAAAGTGTAACATATCCCCATAAGTGGGCACCCCTGCCCCATTACACATATCACAGGACTGATGGAAGAAGCAACATAATAGCTTAAAGTTCTTTGAACTACCTGAAGATCCCTAGATTCGATGAATTAAAGGGGGGACTCCTATAATTTTAGTAGGCTTCATCTTCAAAACAGCCTAGGGTTAGGTAAACCCTAAAAAAAAAAAAACTAAAAAAAATAGGGAAATCTAGGAGTAATCAAGGGCTAAAAAGACATGGGAAATTTGCAAACATGAGGCAAAAGACATTTGTCTAAAGCCACTGAAGGAATGAAGGCACTGACTAAGGGGCTTCATGAAGTAAGCCATGACTTTTTTCCATTGCTACATGTCTATGACTTCCCTTTTATAATATGGATTGGGTTTTGGTTAAAAAGAGGGACCAGTGATAATAACCTTCTGGTTAACAAAAATAGGCTTTAAATTCTAATGTAGAGCCCAGTGATATGGAGTCTAATTTGGGGGACAGCTGGGTGGCACAGTGGGTAGAGTACTAAGCCTGGAGCCAGGAAGACTCATTTTCTTGAGTTTAAATCTGGCCTCAGGCACTTACTAGCTGTGCGACTCTAGGCAAGTCACTTAACCCTGCTTGCCTCAGTTTCCTCATCTGCAAAATGACCTGGAGAAGGAAATGGCAAACCACCAAGCATACCCAAAATGGTGTCATGAAGAGTCAGACACAACTGAAAAACTACTGAACAACAAATTTACAGGTTAGGAAACTGATTCCCCAAGAGTTTAAGCAACTTGACTGAGATTATGAAGACAATAAAAAGTCGAGACAGAATTTGAACCCAAGTTATTTGACTACAAATCCTGAACTCTTTCCCTTTACCACATGATTTCTCATGTCCATGTATATCCTACAGTAAGTTACTAAAATCCTGCCCTGATTTGTGAAAAAATTTTCAGATATCTGGTCAAGATATTTTTGTGGGTCCTATACCAAGGTCCTTTAATGACAAATTATTTAACTATTACTGTTAGATGGGCTTTTCTTTACAGTAAAAGAGATAGTTTAGGTGAAAAGATAAATCTTTGCTTAGATTTAGAGAAGTTCCTTCTCTCTTCTCCAGTATGACTGTTGGTTCAGATTGGATAAGTTTCCTTTGAGCTTATAAGATCCATAATTATATGAGATGTAGCCTTACCAGCAATGTATCTTATATATAGTACATGTTCAGTGAATATGAGGCAGGGTAGTACATTGGGGGGCTGAAGGGGAGCACTGACTCTAGACTCAGAGAATGTAAGTTCAAATACTCTAATGATTACTATGTCTATCATTTAAGCAAATCATTTCACCTCTGTGGGCTTCGGCTTGTTTGTCTGCATAATAGGAGGAAGGGATATATTGAATGGTTTCTTCTAGCTCTGGATACATAAGCCTATAATGGATTTGTTGATTGACAGGATGACCTCTAAAATGTCTTCAAGCTCAAACGATCTGGAATAATCCCTCTAGTGGTCACTTCAGGTCATACATGAGCATCCTTGTTAGTAGCAAGATAGGGAAATTGAATTATTTTCATTTTACAAAAGAAACATAGCAAAAAGGAGATTAGTGATTGATGGCTTCCCCCCATCCCCCAAATCACACACTAGTGCCTATGGATTTCATGATGCTTAACTGGCTAAAACACACACAGACACAGAGGAAAAACCACACCCGGTAAAATGGGTGTGGAGGTTGCTGAGAATACTGAAACAGTCCTGCTTCACACAGAGCTCTAAGGGCTTGGTGCTTGGAGCTCTCCAGAACTCTCAAAAAAAATGTTTCTAAGGACCAACATCCCTCCTGCTTGAAGTCTGCCAGTTGATGGGACAGCTAATCCCTTTCCCTTTACACAGCGGTCTTCCACATAGCTTTCTGTTTCCTTATGAGTTGTGCTAGGGGAGGGAAAAGAGGGGGGAAAGGAGGGTAGGGGTGTTGTATGTGGATGTATTTTTCAAACTGCAGCTGTTTATTCCCCCAGATGGATTTAAACATTGCTCCAAATTCATCAGCATCTTCTTTGGAAGACTCCTAAATAGCATAATGTTCGGAAAGCCAAGAACAAGGGAGGGGGAGGGGGAGAGATGGGGAGAGGAAAAGGAGAAAGAAGGAAAGAGAGAACACAGAAGGGGAGAGAGGACATAAGGGAGGCAGGCACCCCCAAGATCTGATTTCATACTCTTGTGGTATTTACCCAAGGGTTCTGGCCTCTTCTAAACCTGTATCTCTTGATGCCCACAAGGGGGCAATCTGGTGTAATGGCAAAAACTCTGAGCGGGGACTCAGTTTCTGATCTTGATCCTGAGAAAATAAGTCCCCTACTCTAAGCCTCCCTTTTTCTCTCTGAAAGATGAAAGGGTTGGACAAGATAATCTTCTAAGGCCTCTCTTAGGTCTATGAAACTGAAGATAAAACTTTCATATGATTTTCCGTCTCTGGATTTTTGTAGAATCCTAGTGAATAAGCAGTGCCAAGGAATCAACTTAAACCTCTTGTTCTCATTCCTAATAAGGGCTGAAACAAGGCAAGGGGAAGGCTATAAAAAACAACTCATCTAAGCAAATGACTATGCCTAAGTATTCCTGAGCCCCTACTAGCAAGACTGAGCTCCCTTAGTTCCAAAATTTACCACCCCCATTATCAGTAGTATTTAGCATTTATTCATATAGGGCAGGGAGCCATTGTAAATACTTTCAGTTGAACAACAGAAGGTTTAGGATAAATTTGTGTTCAAGGTTTAAAGATCTGAAGACTAACTCCTATTTCTGCATTTGGAGGAGACTTGGCCCCACTTGTCCCACTTACCTCACTATCAGCATAGCCTTGACCAAAGCGATATGGACCTGATATGGAAAACAGCCCATCACAAAGGCAGCAACTATCCTCTATTCCTGCATTTGGCACCCATTCACTGCATCTGCCAGGGATTTAATTAGCATTAGGAATGTCTGTTTGGAAGTAATCAAGGCAAGAGGGTAGGAAGGTGGGCTCCTTGTTCTTGCACGTGAGACCAAAAGGAAGCCAAACAGCTGGGGCAGGTCTCTGTCCAGATCCTTTCCCAGCAGGTGGAATTTGTATCAGTCCAACATTCTCCTGGGAAGAGCCTGAACATCAGATGAGGCAGAAGTCCCTCTCGGTGGTGTAGAGGACTTCTTCCAATCCCATTCACCCCCAACCTCCCTTTAGGATGGATAAGAAGTCCATGCCAAGGGAGGCTACCATGGCAGGGAGATGTGAGCAACTACAAGCAGGAAGTAACAAGAGCAGATTCAACCTGGAAAAATGCAGTGGCTACATCTGGGGATAAATAATCAGAACACAAATATTCAGGTGGGAGGGAGATCCCTGGAACAGGAAGCAGGCAGACAGCAAATTGGACAGGAGCATGCAATGCGATCTGGTGACAAAGAAATTGCTGGGGGATTCAGGGGCTAGATGCACAGAGGTGATACCCTAAGGTGAAGGCAAAGGAAGTGGGGGGGGGGGTGGGGGCAAACAGCTGTTCTCCATTTCCCTAGAAGCCAGGACTGACTGGAATAAGGGTCCAGAACAACAGCAAGAGAGATTCTGGTCAGACACTGGAAAGAACTTCATTGCCAAAAAGCACTGGGAGCTGTTACTTGGAGAGATTGAGAAGTATCTGGAAAGGCTTTTGAAGACACAGGCCAAGTGCTTTCTGACCCAGGTGAAAGGGAATAGATGAGATGACCCCCTGACATCTTTTGTAAAAACCACTGAGGAGGCTATGATTTTACAGAATATTATGCATTATATCTTGACCTGGCCCCAGATGCAGGAATTAGTAGATGGAAGAACCCACTCTGGAGGGAAATAGTGAAATCCAATATCTAGGAGAAGTCACCTGATCTACCATGAGTCAGAAATGGAATTGGAAAAGAACACATCTATACAAGGCCTATTTCCTTCTCCTCAATTTCATAGAGCTAACTTTTTTTCCCTAGTCTCCCAACCCTAACCCAGATTTGAGTCTGAGACTGTACAAGGAAAAGAAATTATAAACAAATCCTCCCATTAGAACTGAGGAGAATCAATGAGATGGGGTATCCAATGGGCACTAGTTTGTAAGATAGGGAATGAGCAACAGAAAGAAGTCATCTTCTTGGAAATAACATAGGAAAAATCTTGCCTAGAGCTGTCTTTTATGTGCACAAGTCAACCTTCCACCCCAACCACCATCATAGCTTCTTTGACACATGGATGAACTACTTCAAAGAAATTCAATTTGTGCAAATCCAAATAAATCACCTAAGGACTCTTGATGGGATTTTTTAATAGACAATTCACAGAGTGCTTAAGGAAAAAATTATTTGATTTAAAAAATTTAGTTTCTTTCACCTTTTTAGGCACCCATGAATTTCTGTCTGAAACTACATCTAGTGATGAAGTGACTTCTATATATTCCTTTTCAGGCCACAAAATGTTGTAGTTCTAGTGATGACCTCAGACATCAAGAGCTTTGCTTACAAGAAATTTACTTTCAAGAGTTGTTCAATAGATATCATATCAAAAGTGTGAGATGTCCCATAGACCCATGATTATTCTTCTACCAAAGAAAGAAAGAAAGAAAGAAAGAAAGAAAGAAAGAAAGAAAGAAAGAAAGAAAGAAAGAAAGAAAGAAAGAAAGAAAGAAAGAAAGAAAGAAAGAAAGAAAGAAAGAAAGAAAGAAAGAAAATGACACCTAACACCAAAAATTAAACAACTACTGAGAGCATTCAAAACCAAGCCATATAGAAATGAATGCTTTTGTGAGGTAGAGGAAATAACTGTAATATTAAAGTGTTCACACAAAAAGCAACTGAGGTCCAGAAAAATTATAAGTGGTAGGAAAAGGGACTAGAACTCAGATCTTCTGGATCCTGACACAATATTCTTTCATAAGACTGTAGAATTCAGTGCTGGAAGGGACCTTCACAATCAAATTCTGCAGTGGAAAGTTCGATGAACTTGAAATCATAAGACCAAAGTTCAAATCCCAGCTCAGCCACTTAGCTATGTGACTTTGGATGAGTTTCTTAATCCCACTGCTCCTCAATTTTTTTTTTATCTAGAAAGAGGAAATTGAACTAGATAACCTCAAATTCCCTTCTATTTCTAAGTCTATGACCCCGTATTTGGGCAGTAGGCCTGGGAAAGGAAGAAGATACTGCCAACTTCCTTAAACTTAATCTGGGAAGTCTTCCTAGAAAAAGTAAGATTTAGGGACTTCTCAAATAACAGAAGAGAAATAGCACATAGGGTTGTAAAAATATTTTAACTAACTTGCTTGCCTAATTTGGGGGGACTAAACTGACTGGAGGACTTGACTGTGGGCTTTTGACTAATCTGTGGATGTTTGACTGCTATTAATTTAATATGGGCCATTTAAAAATTTCTCCACACTGCTCCCAAACTGATAAGTAAAAGATTAAGAAGCCTCTTAATTAAATAACCAAAGCAGAATTTATTTATAAAAATCAATGTAAATATAAGGGTAAAGAAATGCAAATTATACAACCTGTCTGCTTTTAATATAATAAGGGCCCCTTGCTGCCTCTTGCCTTAGGGTATGCTCCAGCTTTCTCCAACTTTCACTCTTTTTCTCCCTCACTCCAACTTCCCTGCACTTTCACTCTTTAACTTCTCTTTCACTACCGTAGTGATGAACCCCTAAAAACCCCCTTACTCCATACTGCTCCTTCCTCTGTCTTCTCCCCTCTTACTGTCTTCTCCAACCTCCTTGTACCATCTCCCCTTCACTGTCTCGCTAGCTCCCCTATACATATGTTCCTTCTCTCCCCTCAAACCTTGGGCTCTCTGTGCCCCCACACATGCCAAGCAAATCTGCTGGCCGCAGTAGGGCTGTGCCCAGCAGGGCTCGAGGGGTCCATGCCCCCTGCTGCATGCCTGGGACCTCCCCACAGGCTATGCTAGGGCCTGGAAGGACAAGCCTGGGATCTCCAGACAGCTCCCCTCAGGGCATCAGGAGCTGGGGCTTTTTTTTTTTTTTTTGGTCCAGCTCTGACCTGGAGTCCTGAAAAGCCCAGGGGATTTTTTGGCTCAGCTGAAGTGGAGGGGGAGGGGCACCAGCCCCTCACACAGAAAAAACTCCTGAGAGCCTAAGGCTTTTTAATCTCAGCCCAAAGGCAGGGTCCCCAAATCAAAATAAATAGCCACAGGGTAGAAGAGGAAGATACACCATTAAATTACTCAAGTCCCATAGAATACATAAGAGGAATCAAGACAAAAGGAGGAATAATAATTTTTTTCTCTTTAAATTTTTTTAAATTATAAAAACAAAGAGAACATTTCCACATAAAGGGGCAGAAAAAGAATTGTACAAAAAACAATTTCTATTATGCAAAACTTTAAGTGTTTAGTTAATTTAACATAATACTCACAATGCTCTTCTTGAATATCCCCTGCACTATTCTGACCCTCCTTCTGTATATATTTCTAATGTTTCATTGATATTCTTTTTTTTGGGGGGGTGGCGGGAATCATTATCACTGACCCTTTTCATTACCTCTATAACTCTCCCTCATAAAAAAACCACCCTCCTTTGTAAAATAGAGATAAAGATATAGAGAAATGATAGATAGACAAACTCAAACAAAACAAAACTACATATTGATCGTGTTTGAAAATGTATATCTCATTCATCAGATCTCTGCCAAAAGGTGGGAACCATGATTAATCATCTATCTTCTGAGAGTTATAATTGGTCATTTTATCATTTAGTATCCTTTGATTTTCCCCTTTCTGTGATCTGACTTCCAAGGCTAAAATTTGTTGTACTTGTGACTATTCCCTCCCTGACTCTTACCTTTCTTAATTTTCCTCTTCTATCACTATTCCTATTTTTCTGCAGAATTTAATTATTTCTGTACCAAACACGTGTACATGCATATGTGTTCCCTTGGCTCAGAGAAGAGAGTCATGAAATGTCTCCCCAACCCTTTTCCATGTTGACATTCTTTATATACTTTTTATATACTTATATACTTTATCCATGTTTGTATACTCTTCCTTTCATGTACCCCAATTATGATAAATAACAAGTCCCAGTTCCTCATTTCTTTTATATTATATTTCATGTTCCTTTCCTTTTCTTTCCTCTCTTAAAACTGACAACAAACCTCACTCAAGCCCTATGTTTGTCTCTCCTAAAACCTTTGAATACTGTGGAATCCTAGAGGGGCATCTATCTCTTCTCCTATTATAATGTAAGCACCTCATCATTTAGCCCCTTTCAAATGATCAAATGCACTTATCTTTCTAGGTTTCTTTTGTTTCCTGTGCTTACATTTCAAATATTTTATACAACTGTCATCTCTTTCATCATGAACACATGAAAGTCCTCTACTTTCTAAAAATCTATTTTTTCTTTTTATTTTGCAGAGTAAGTTATTCTTGGTTGTAAGCCTTTATCTTTTACCATTTGAAATATTGTATTCTAGGATTTTTTTCTCATTTGTAGTCATTTCTGCTACTCTTCTGTGATCCTGGCCATGGGTTCTTTGGTACTTGAATTCTTCCTTTCCATGATATTTTTTATTTCATCTAGAAGCTTTGAATTTTAGCTATGACATTTCTGGGTGTGTTCAATTTGAGGTTTCTTTCAGGATATGGCCAGAGATCCTATTTCTACTTTGCCCTCTGCTTCTAATTGTTCTGAACTTTATTTTGTGATTTTCTTAAACTATGGTATCTATTTGGTCATGGTTTTCAGAGAGTATGATGAACCTTAAATTATATCTCCTCAATATATTTCCCAGGTCAGTTGTTTTTGATATTAGATATATTTGTTCTATTTTTTTTCCAGTCCTCTGACTTTGTTCTAACATTTCTTGTTGCCTCATGGAATCACTGAGTTCTCTTTACTTCATTCTGTTTTTCAGACAGTTCTCTATTTAAAGCAAGGTTTTCCACCTCTGTACTAAACTATTTATTCCCTTCCCTTATAATATTTTCCTCAAGGACCTTACTTTCACTGAAGATCCACTTGTACTTGTTGCAGAGTTATACATCTCCTATGGGTTCAGCTTTTCTGTTGGCTTTTATCTCCAGCTTCAGTTTCTGGATTGAAGTTTTGTGCTACTGTCATGCTCTGCCCACTCCCAAGATCTTAGATGGGAGGGACAGACCCTGTTGATTCCATCACCCACATTTTTTAGAATAATATTCTAATGGGAATTCTAATTCTAATAGGATTCTAATAATCTTTTCATTGACAGGAGATGTTAAAGTCAGACATTGGAAATGAAACAACTTAAAAGTGTAATTTGATCATCAAAACATCAGGATTTCATAATCTCAAGTGCAAATCATTTTAAATTTGAGGGGCTGCATTGCAATACAGCAATATGTAGATTACTCTTGTTTTTTGCTCTTTTAATAAACTGACGGTAGTCCAATTTTAAAGTTTTTTCATCAATAAAGCATAATGCTACTAAATTTGATTTCCTTGTTTACCAAACAAAACAAAACAAAAAATTAACTATGCACATAATATGACCAGATCATTTTGAAAATGTTCCTCTAAGTAGGACCTCTTTACTTTTTATCTCCTCTGTGGTAAGATTTTAAGATTTTCATAATTACTTAAGAGTTCTCTTACATTCTTATGACTATTACTGCTTTTTTGAATAAAATTTGTTTTACCATCCTATTCAAAGCACCATAATAATTTCTAAAAGGATTTCTGCAATAGGATCAAGGGGATTAGAACAGCAAATCAAGTGGGAATTGGGCGAATCACACTGACTCCATCTTATGACTCAATTCTGGAGCTAGCTCAATTCCCTTTCTATTCAATTATGGAACTAGTTCAATTTATGTCTTGTGAGAAAACTTTATTCAACTGTAGGAATTTTGAGAAAACCTTATTCCATTGTTTGAACCTAGCCCTGTGTGGCTGGGAAGTTGGATCACTTCAACTTATTGCTTAGAGACCCTTAACTAAGGACCTAGGTTATGCTGACCAGAAACCTGGTCAGATCCAAAGATTGATGAAGACGTTTTCTCACAGTTATACATCTCAAGCAAACCATATGTCTTGTCTGAAAACTGGTCCCATACTGGTCAATCAAGTATTGTATTCATGTTGCTTTGATTGAATACAAACACTTTGGGGGGAGTGGGACACCTCTTTTTCTGATATCAGGGAATTGCACCTGGTTGCTCTCCCCTCCCAATCTGGAAAGTCCCTAATCTTTTCTCCAATTAGAAATAAAATTACCTAATTGTATATCCTGGTAAATTTCCTTTTGATTAATTGGTCTTATTTGATTAATTATTTTTAATTATATATTGTATAAAAATCTGTCTCTTCCTGTATTCAAGGTCCAGTGTCAAAACTGAGGAACTCTGATCCCAGATTTTTGGGCAATTGGCATGTATTGCTTAATAAATCAATATGCTCAGAAGCTCAAATCTTGGTTTGCTCAGTCACTTCATCTTTTTCCCACCACAGGATTACTGCTCTGTATGCCACTTCCATTGAACTTGTGGATGTGGTGACTAGGACCAGGTTCCACCCCCTTCCACAATCCCTGGCTTCTCCCTACACTCCTAAAGGTAGAATCTATATGGGTGTTGGCCTCTGCCCTTCCCTGTTTTCTTCTCCTTTATATGATCCAGCCAGGAGTTGGTTCCATCTCCTGTGGACCTGACAGAATCTAATGAAAAGTTGGAGATCACATTAGATTCAGGCTGCCTGCAGGTCCCCAAAGCAAGTGGACTAGCTCATTTTACTGGCCTTATTTCTTACTTAGGCTTGGAGTGCTCAATGATCAACCATGATTCCAGAAGACTAATGATGAAGAATGATACCTACTTCCTAAGAGAAAAGTAATGGATTAAATATGCAGAATGAGACACATGTTTGGGGGTATGGTCAATATAGAAATTTGTTGTACTTAACTATGCGTATTCATTACAAAGATTCTATTTTTCTTTTATTTTTTCCCTAGTGCTTAGGGATAAGGATTTGGGAGACAGGAGAGAGAAAAAGTAAATGTTCAGTAATAGAGAAAAATTTTTAAATAAAACTCATAAATTCTTGTGCCCTCCCACCCCCCAAATTAATACATGATATTTAAACTTCCAGTTATGGGCCTCAAGGATCTAAGTTGAGTTGGTCCTCAGACAAAAGACAAAGAGAACATTTCTGGGTCTACATTTGGAGAGAGAGGGAGGGAAGGAGGGAGGGAGGAAAGGCTAGAAGGAAGGAAGGAAGGGAGGGAGGGAGGGAGGCAGGAAGGCAGGATTAAGTGCCTACAATGTGCCAAGTCTTCCTGATTCTGGAGCCAGTGCTACATACCTGCCCTTAGGAGGACCAATTAGAACTGTGGCTATATTTTCATATATCATAGCCTTTGAGGGCCTAAAGTCCTATCCACACCACTATGTATCATCAAAGCAGGACTTCAGTGGAGGCCTCTGTAAAATTAGACAGAGAATTCTCTGTAACATAGATAACAGGGTCTTAAATGCCTGGGAGTGAACCAGATAGTTTATGGGTTCTTCACATTCAAAGATCTAAATTAATAAAACTATGATTGGGGCAGCTAGGTGGCACAGAGGATAAAGCACCAGCCCTGGATTCAGGAGTAGCTGAGTTCAAATCCGGCCTCAAGACACTTGACACTTACTAGCTGTGTGACCCTGGGCAAGTCACTTAACCCTCATTGTCCCGCAAAAAAAACAAAAATTAAAATTAAAAAATAAATCTATGATTTACTTTTCTAGAAGAGATGGCCAGGAATAGCTAACTACCCCTTGGAAATTCTGACTTATGGTCTGGGTCCCTATTAATTTATACATTGTGTTAAAGAGACTATCTCACACAAATGAGAGTTCACCCATATAGTCCAGGCCCAAAGTCTCCCCAGCCCCATGCCTTGATCAGAACTTATAAAAACATGACCCAGGCTGCTGTCACTATGTTTTGTTTGTGAAGTACCTCATTACTAAAGACCAAAGGCCCCAAAGGGAAATGGGCCTCACTTAGAGACTGCTGCAGGGCGACTGGAGCTAACACCAAACATTGCAAGAGACAGCCCAGTCCCTGGAAACCTAGATGTTGCCTTGCCTCTATGATTTATGACAAGTCTCTCAAACTCTCTGGGCCTCTCAGGAGCAAGCCTGTGAACTCTGCAGCAATGATAATGAAACATGAAATCAAAGAATGCTGAAACTGGAAGAGTTCTGAGAAGTTAACTCAAAGTCCTTTCATTTTAAAATTGGGGAAACTGGGGCAGCTAAGTGGCACAGTGGATAAAGCACTGGCCCTGGATTCAAGAGTACCTGAGTTCAAATCCGGCCTCAGACACTTGACACTTTACTAGCTTTGTGACCCTGGGCAAGTCACTTAACCCCCATTGCCCTGCAAAAAAAATTGAGGAAACTGAGGCTCAGACAGTGGTGGACAGGAATGCTTCACAGTAACTGCAAGGAAATTAAAAGAAATAAAGCACTGACTAACCATCAGGGACCATCTCTTTCAGATTTTCACAGGAATCAAAGTCAAGCTCATTGGCCCATAGAATATAATCCAATCTTTTCTCTCCCCTAGACTCCCACCTTTTTCTGCCTGAGTATAGAGAGAAGAACTAGAAACAATGGGTGGAGGGCCCAAGGAGGCAGCTTCAGGCCACTCTATGAGGGAAAAGTTCCTAATAATCAGAGCCATCCTGAAGTGGACCAGGTGGTAGGCTACCCCTAAATAGAGGTCTGCAAGCAACCACTAGTTGAGAGGGCAGTCAAGGAGATTCTTGTCCAGAGGCAGGCTGAACTGGAAGGCCCCTGAGGTTCTTCCTAAGTCCTAGATTCAGTGACTTCCCTTTTCCTTTTGGGCAAGGATTCCCAAGTGCCCCGTACCCAGGCTTTGGGGGCTCTAAGCCTACCCCAGGATCCAGTAAAAAAAAAAAAAAAAAAAAGCTGGCTTTTCCCAGATCCTGGCCTTTCCTGGCGATGAGCTACCTCTGCCTAAAGGCTGGCTATATACCACAGGCCCATTTTCAGGGTGACTTCCTGGACAGCCTTCTTGGGTTCTGTTGTTCTTGCAATGTCATCACGCCGGCTCCAGGGATTCCCCTACCCAAGCGCAAGCCTCAGGCCTTCCCAAAACAGTCTCTGAGGCTTTCAGAAACAGATTAATAACTGCTGCAAACAAAGCCCATTGATAATTTAAAATGTTTCCAGGGAGCCAGGATACAGCTGTCCAAGCAGCCTACAGCTGCCCTCTTACATTGGCCAATGTGGAGAGAAAAGATGTGTGGTTTTGTTTTATTTTTCCGAAGAACGTCCTCCAATTCAGGGCACTGAGTTTAAAAAACTGCTGATTATTGAAAATATTTGTTTTATCCCAAATTGTCACTAGCTAGCTATGGGACTTTGGGCAAATTATCCAGATTTCTAAACCTCAGTTCTTTCCTCTTTATAGAAGAATTTTTTACATTGTATAATGAAGGGATAGGATCAGGTAACCTTTAAGGTCCCTTGAACCTCTAACATATTATGTCTCTAATCACCTAAGCAAAACACCTTGGACATAGAATGGCAAACGCTCATAGATCCAGGGTCAGTGAGCAGAGTAGTGTCCAATACCTAACATTCCTGATCGTCTCTGTCCTCCTTGAAAGGGGAGGAGAGTATATGTTTCCCCCACAGAACACCAGGGAGAAACCAGATCCTGACATCTTTCCCTACCCTTTCACTGCCTCTGCCTATATTCCTCTTTCTACAAACAAAGCTTCTCTCTGCCCTTTCCTCTCAGTGCAAGAGGCCTGAAGGTTTTTGTGGCAACTCATCTCTCTTCCCCAGTTGGAAAATGAGGAGCTATTCCCTTTCTGCTTCCCCCTACACCCCAAGGGCAGAATGAGAGGTGGGAAGAAAAAGGTGCTACTATACAGGAAGTAGACAGGAGAATGGTGCTGTGAAGAGTAGAAGAGAGAAATAAATATATTCTAAAGCAATTCTAGAATGAAAAGGGACAGATGAGGCAAAAGGTAGTAGGAGTTTAGGTTTCCAAGGAGGAGGGGGAACATGGAGGCTGGGAAAATTCTACTTCCTCAGTGAAGTCTTCCCTGACCACTGCAGTCAATCTCTCCCTCCCTAGAACTCCTGTGACACTCATTTGGCACCTCCAGTATACTGCCTTGTGTTATCTATCCATGTATCAAGAACCATAGAACTGGCAAGAAACTTAAGAGTGGAAGGTCATGTCCAGCCCCCTCAATTTGCACGTAAGGAAACTAAGACCCAGAAAAGTGACCTTCCTGGCATGAGTGAAAAACCCAGACCTCCTTACCCCCAGTTCAGTCCTCTTCCCATCATGCCCAGACACTGGAACCTTACATGCAGCTAACAAAATCTGAGGAAAATCCATGCTCTGATTGAACTAGGGGATGTGTCAGAATTGTGCATATTTTTTCCTGGGTTCCAGCACCCTTCCCAATCTCCAGTGTTGTGTCAATGGCTATATAAGGGAAAGAATTCTCCTAGTACCTGGCATATAGTAGGTGCTTAATAAATGTTTATTGACCAAGAGTCTGACAGTTATCTTCCAGCCTAAAGACCTAGCATTGACTCCAAGCTTTGCTACTTATTATCCCCAGCACCAGTTTCCTCATCTGCAAAATGATAATGATAATAATCCTCATCCCTCATTGAGGTGCTGTGAAGAAAGCCCTTTGTGAACCTTAATGCACTGCAAAAATGACAGGGTATTTGTTTTTTTCAGTGACCTGAGTTTCTAAACACCAGTTACAGGGATCTATACCTGCCCCCCACACACACACACACACACTCCCTTTCATCCTTCTCCTGGGTCTATGATGATGTGAACAACTCTCCAATCCTACAGTGAACAGTGAATACATAGCAACATGTACAACACGGTTACCAGGGAGTGGTGGGCCGTGCTGGGAGCCAGAGCAAGAACCCACACACACACTCCTGGGGACTGAAACGCCTTGCAGGGCAGGGGGGAGAGGAGGAGTTGTGGTTACTGACAATTGACAAGAGGTCGCACATGGACAAACCCCAACAAAATTTAATCCTTCGACAGCTTCCTGTTCCTAAGAAGGTGCTAAAACCCCACAGGCCCACTTCCAGGCCTGGGATCTCTCTGATCCCCAAACTGTCTGTTCATGAACTAAGTATAAGTGAGACCCACATGGAGAGAGGATTTGCTGTGGAAACACATAAGTGGGCTGGGGAGGGTTCCTTAAGAGAAAGGAAAACATGGGGTTGGTAGATAAATCCACACTGCACCTAGCAAACAGAAGTCCCCCCGGCAAAGCACCCCTGAAACACTTAGAGACTCAGAACAGAGACAATCACTATCTATGGGACTCTCAGCAAGTCCTTTAACCTCCGTTTTCCTCAGTTTCCTCATCTGTAAAATGGGGATAATATAATAATTACCTATCTCCCGGGGTTGTTGTGAGAATCTAATAAGATAATATTGGTAAAGTGCCTAGCACATAGTAGGCTCTTAATAAATGCTTGTTTCCTTCTTTCCGTCCTTACTCTGGGCAAGGTGCTACCTAAGTGAACCCAGACAACCACATGGCTCCTACTGGTTAAAGTCCTCCAGAAAGAGATTTTGAGCCCCTTCCTTGTCTTTCAGCACACCCACTTTCCTTGTTAGGTTCATCTTCATGTCTAAATCCACTAGACCAATTCTAGTTCTTCATGTTTTATTCAATGGGGATTGCAAATAGTGGGTAACTACCTCCTGTAGAGCCCCCAATGAGAGACCTCACTATAGTTGTTCCTCACCTTTTTCTTTTTGGGGGTCAATAACACTTACTCTTCTAAACCCTCATTGCCACTAAAAGGCCTTTGAGCAAGAGGTGAAAATCTGCCCATGCCCGCCATCTAGCCTTTACCCTATGCCAGGTTTAAATGTTTTAAATTACCTTATCACCAATTCAGAGTAGCAAGGAGCCTGAAAGACCACTTGGTACACTTTGTACCAAAATAGGAATTTCTTCCATAATATAAAAAATGTTGGCTGGCTGACAACCAACAAGTGGCCATCTGGCCTCTATTTTAATTCATCAGAGAGAAGAAACCAACTACCTCCCCTTTCATTTATTACATGTCTGAATGAGTCTAATTGTTAGGAAGTTTTTCCTTTCACCAAATAGAAATCTGCATCAAGAGGCTAAATATGTATGTGTATACACACATATTTATATACTTATATATTTATATATGGCATACACATATTCTGTATCTCCTATCTCTATATCAAGAGTAAGAGAGAAAAAAATCTTTCTCTTCTTCTTCCTCCTTCTCTCCCTCACTCATCCTCCCCACTACCACCACCCCCTCACCTTGGTGGTCACCATCAAATCCAACTAATTAGAGGAGAAAACCCCAAAACTTAACTACAGAGAAAATTACATGTGTATGAATGGCTGGCCAGAGAAAAGCAGAATACCGAGGCAAACTCAAGCCTTGTGTATGGTCTGCATGGAAATAATTTTCTATTTTTCCTCGTAGTCCCTGGTTCCCATCTCTGAGGGTAATAGTTCTGTCCTATAGTGAGAGAGAAGCCATTTCTTTTAGGTTAACAGAACCAGGGTGTTGGGTTAAGAGTCAGAACCCCTGGGTCCCATTTCTGGCTCTATCCCTTGATCTTTTCCCTTAATGACAAGAGACAGAATGCCACAGTGGAATGAGCATTAAACTTA
Organism: Dromiciops gliroides; assembly: GCF_019393635.1. Taxonomy (NCBI): domain Eukaryota; kingdom Metazoa; phylum Chordata; class Mammalia; order Microbiotheria; family Microbiotheriidae; genus Dromiciops; species Dromiciops gliroides. The sequence continues at coordinate 190,310,525 of NC_057865.1, forward strand.
AGTCCTGTCTCAGAGTCTATAAATATATATTAATGACTCTACCCAAAATTTCTTATACTCTCTTAACTGCTAAAGCTGAAGGCCTTTTCTCTCAGTCCTCATTCCTCTTGACCTACCTGCTTCATTTGACACTATTGATCACCCTCTATGGCATTCCCTCCTCTCTGGGTGTTTATAACATACAACCTTTTCTCGGCTCTTCTCTTATCCCTCTGATTGCTCCTTCTCAGTCTCCTTTGCTAGGTTATTACCCATACATGATCACCTAACTATGGGCATACCCCAAGGCTCTTTGCTGGTCCCTCATTTCTTTCATTGTGTGACCTCATCAGTTCCAAAGAGTTCAATAATCATCTCTACACAGAACATTTTCATCTATTTATATCTATGGATATATCAATATCTATGGCTCTAACCCTAGGCTCTCTCTTGAAGTTCATTTCCACATCAGCGACTAGCAATTAGACATTTCAAACTGCATTCCTGTACACACCTTAAACTTACATCCAGAACTGAAGTCATCACTCCTCTTGCCACCCCCAAACCCCTCTCTCTTCCCAAGTTTCTCTTTCCCAAAAGGGCATCACCAATCTTCTCAGTTCCTAACATGTGTCATGTTCTCCTCATTCTCCTTCATACAGAATATCCAATTAGCTGCCAAATCTTATTGATTCTACTGACGGAACATCTCACTAACCAATCCTTTTCTCTCAATTCACACAGTCACCACCCTAGTTCAGGTCCTCCATCTCTTCCCTAGACTATCACAATAGTCTTCAAATTGGGCTCTCTTTATCAATAGCTAGTAAATATTTATATAGTGCTTTAAGGTTTGCAAAGTGCTATACAAATATTATCTCATTTTACCTTTGCAATATCCCTGGGAGTGGGGGTGGGGGGGAGCGGTCAGGGATAGGTGCTCTTATTAACCCTATCTTAAAGATGAGCAAACTAAGATAGAGGTCATATGATTTGCCCAGAGTCACACAACTGGTAAGTGTGTCTGAGGCAGGATTTGAATGGAGGTTTTCCTGACTCTACATCCCCTATTCTATTCACTGTACCATCTAGCTGCCTACTAGTCTCTCTCCACTTCAATCCTCCTTCCGCACAGATTTTAAAGTGATTTTCATCAAGTAGAGGCCTGACCATTTAACTCAATAAATGTCAATGGTACCTTACTACCTCTAAGATCAAATATAACCTTTCTTTGTTATTTGAAGCCCTTCACAAACTGACCTTGGTCTACTTTTCCAGGTTTATTACACTCTGCTTTCTTCATGCACTCTGTGGTTCAGACAAAATGGCCTACCCATTGTTCCTCCTTTACCACACCCCAGCTCCTATCTCCATGCCTTTAGCCATGGTTGTCCCCATGAAGGCAATACTGGCCAGAGCATTCCCAAACCACAGATGATTTAAGAACAGGGAGAGTAAAGAACACAACGTGGATGTCAATGCTGACCAAAAATCTAAGAGAATACTCCCTCTAAAACCCTATCCAGCAACAAACTGGGGTCTCCCTCCCCACCACAGTATGGTATATAACAAAACCTACCCAGTTTGACTGGGATCTCAAGTGATTTTGGAAAGAAGATAGGTGATTTTAGCAGAACAGCTGTCCTTGTTCAGTAAAAAGCTTTAAGGTAAGAATTCAAGTAATACCCTTAGTAAAACACAGAAACTATTCTTCCAATCCCTTCCTGTAAACAGCAGTTTGCTTTTACTCATGACCACAAAGACTAAAACAACAGAAATTCAATATATCATGGGATCTGTTGCCTTTGTTCAAATGTTCATTTGCTCTGAACATAGATTATTTAGACATCTAAAAGTAAACAGCATTACATCCTGTAAAGAATCACCACCTGGTAGTAAAAACAAAACAAAAAACAAAAACAAACAAACAAAAAAAAGCATAGCACTTGTATTTGACTCTGAGGCTTGGCATTTAGTAGCTGTTTAACAATGGACAAGTGACTTAACCTGCTCTGAGCCTCAGTTCTGTCATTCATAAAATGGGAAAAATAATACAAACACAGAATTTCCACCTGGGGTGGGACTTTAACAGCCATGCATTCCAACCTGTATCTGAAAAAAAAAAAAAAACTGGGTGTAACAAATAGTCCTCCAACCTTTTCTCAAAAACTTCCAATGAAAACCACCTACCTCTGAAGGCAACCCATTCCACTTTATGTTAGCTCTAGTAGTTAGGAAATTTGTCTTTATATCGAGTCTATTCTTGACCCTTTGCACATCTACCCATTCATTGCTCCTTGTTCTGCCTTGGGGGGCTAAACAGAATGTATTAGCACTTTGGATTCTGGAAGATGGCTATCATGTCTTAGCCCAAGTAATAGCTTCCCCAAGCTGAACATCCCTAATTCTTTCAACCAATCCTCCTATGACATGAATTTGATATCCGGGTTGACCTCCTCTAGACACTCTCCATTTTATCAATGTCCTTCCTAGAATGTGGCACCTAGAATTTAAAACAAATGTTTCTACCACATTGGAGTACAATGGTTCTGTCACTTCTTTATTCCTAGACACTCTTCTCTCTTAATGCCAGCTAATAGTATATTAGCTTTTTTACTATTCAGATAAATAAAGGCAGTAGGGCATAGTTGATATAGAGCTGGCCTCAGATTCAGGAAGACCTGGGTTCAAGTGTATAAACTACTAGCTATGCAACTTTCCGCAAGTCATTCTCTTGCAAGATGCTGATCTGCATTGGTAGAGAGTTCTTTATGCAAAGGAAACCACTAGTTCAGGCCAAAAAAAATCAAATATCATTTTCTATAATATTACTCCATGAAAAGGAAGACAAACTAGCTCTCCATTTTGGATATATGTTTCTCACCATATTAAACAAAGATTCTTCCATGCCCAATGCATTTAAAGAATTTAACATAAATGGATACTGTATTTCACTGAGGCTTTTTTTTTCTGCATCTATTGATATAATCAGGGGATTTGAGTTGCTTTCTTAGCCATGTCTTTAAGCATAATGTGGCCTTCCTGCTTGTCTCTCTTAACAGCATCATTTTTTCTGTCTGAATATCATATTTTACCATCATTTGTGTCAAAGACAGGATTTGCTATTGTCATACCTGAAATCATGATTGCAAGTCATGCTTTTTTAGAATTGTCTGCAGAACAATTAATTTTGTCATAGTCCCTCATTGTAACACTTTGTTTGTCTTTATGTTTTAGCTGCATGACTGCAAATTGTTGGGCTTTGATTTCTTATCCATTCTGCTATTCTCTTTTTTATTGGTGAATCTAATCTCTTCACATTCATGGTTAAAATTGTCTAGGCTGGATTTTCTCCACCAAATTCTGTTATATATTTTTTCTCCTGGTTTAAATCAGTACTAGGAAGGAGCATATTCTTTGTTTTGTTCACACTAATCTCATTTCAGTCTTCTAGAAAATCTCCCCCACCTTCCCATTATTCAGCCTTAGCCAAAATTCCTTGAATCTTCTTTTGTTAAGATGTAGATCAAACATCATCTTTTGTACGATCTTTCCTAATTTCTCTTAACTGCTCATTCCTTCTTGAGCCAAACTACATTGTATTTAACTACCACATATGTATGTATGTCACATTTATCTTATTTTTTTACTTTTATTTATTTGCCTTACATTTTTGTTGTATATATATATATATATATATATATATATATATATATATATATATATATACTTGTTGTCTCCCCCCATTAAGATGTAAACTCATTGTGAACAGGGATTGTTTCATTGTATATGTAGCCCTAGCATCTTGGCACAAATTAAGATCTTAACAAATATTTAATGATATATTCTCTCCCTCCCTTCAATCCTCCCTCTCTCTCACAGTTCCCTTTCTTATGCCATATAAGAGTACTACAGAATCCTCTCCACCCACACAGCTACAATAATCTCACCTCATTTTACATAACATTCATCTGTCATGCTCCTTTCTGAGAAAGATTTTCTTAGTTGATCCTATTCTTTACTCATCTCCTCTTCTAGAATATTCTATAATATGAATTCTATTCTTGGGCTTTACATAGTGGTACATTGACTCAAGGATGAGCATGTAATTAGGAAGACCTGAATTCAAGTCCTGCCTCTGACACATAATAGCTATGCTACCAAAAGTAAATTAATCACTTAACCTCCACTTACTCCCAAATAACTCTATAAGAACATCTAGTGAACTATATGAAAGAATGTTCTGAATAACTAAAAATAAGATAGATAAAAAAATCAAAGCAATATGGTTTCATTTCATATTTGCCATTACATTGGCAAAGACAAAAATGATAAATTTTTAAAGGGTTATAGGAAGACAGACACACTATTGGTAGATCTGTGAATTGATCCAACCATTCTGGAAAACATTTTGAAATTATATTAGTTCCAAATTGTAAATATCTTTTGACTCATGATAATACTAGTTGACATATACTCCCCATGAGGTCAAAGACAGAAGGGAAAGTTCCATACATACAAAAATATTTACATATGCATTTTTGTGCTTGCAAAAATGTGGGGGGAAAACATTATTATTCATCAGTTGGGGAAGGACTAAACAAACTTCGATTTATAAATATAAAGAAGCATTGTTGAGCTTTATGAAATGATGAAGATAAAGAATGGAGAGAAATTTGGTAAAAACTTAGATGAACTGAGTAAACAGGACCAAGTAAAATTTAGAGTAAATGGGAGCAAGAAAACTACACGATGACCACAATAAAAGTCCAAAAGTGAGCTAATTATCTAAAAAAAACAACCTTCCCTCTTCCTCATTTCCCTATTATTGTTAAGGGTACCACCATTGACCCAATCCAGGCATTATCCTCAAATCCTCATTCTCTCATCCTCCAAATCTAATCTGTTGCCAGGTCTTATCAATTCTACCTTTATAACGTGTCCCCGCCACTTTTCTGGTCTTTTTAACACCTTATACCTCACCCTCTTCTCTATATGCTCTTTGATCAAGTAACACTAGCCTTCTTTCTTCTCCCTGAACAAGACACTCTTTCTGTCCCACATTTCTCCCTCTTCATCTCTACCTCCTGACTTCCCTGACTTCCTCCAAGTCTCAGCTAAAATACCCCCAGCAGAATGGGTGGATGAGAACAATTTTTTCTAACATCTATGAAGGCAGCTGAAGCAGGTGCTACGGAGGGCTTAGACCTTGATCAAACATCAAAGATACCAGGGTCATCGACTGCATCCTGGGCCATCGCCAGTTGTCCCGACTTTTGTCCTGATACTAAACTTCAAGGACTCAAGAAGAGAGGGTGAGGCTGACAGCTTTGTGCAACTCTGTCTCACTTAAATCCAATTCACACATGAGTTAAAACATCACCCATGATGGTCCTCTTTGAAAATGGAGGAGGGGGGCAGATAGGTGGCAAAGTGGAGAGAGCACCGACCCTGGAGTCAGGAGGACCTGAGTTCAAATGCGGCCTGAGATACTTGACACTTACTAGCTGTGTGACCCTGGGCAAATCACTTAACCCCAATTGCCTCACCAAAAAAAAAAAAAAAAAAAAGAAGAAGAAAGAAAAAAAGAAAAGGAAAGAAAAGAAAATGAAGGATGAACAACAACAAAATGCCACCTCCTACAGGAAGCCTTTCCCAGTCCTCCTTTATCTTAGTGTCTGCCACAGATGGGAGGCCTTGTGAATGGAGGCTAATAATAACAACTATAATTTATGTAGTACTTTAAGGTTTGCATAATACATCCATAATTTCATTTGAATCTCACATGCCTCTCCTACAAATTGGTATAATAGTTGGTTGTTGATATGGGACTAGAGCTCAGGGAAGAGTGGACACAGCCTGAAAATATAGATTTAGGAATCAAAAATGATAATTGGATGCAGGTGATCTTATCAAATTTGCCAGAAAGAATATAGAAACTGAAGAATATCCAGGCTAGAGCCTAAGGGGATATCTATAGTTCAATGGGGGAGGGAAGAGTTGTAGCTAGAGATACGGCAAAGGAAATTGAGGGGTAAACAGAACTAAGAGAACAGTCACAAAAACTCAGAGAAGAGAATATTTTGACAGGAGAGGATAGTCGAAAGAATCAGAGAGATCAAGAAGGATGATTGAGAAAAATGCCTTCAGTAAGAGACCCTTCTAACACTGGGGTTTGCCTTTTTTTGGTCAAATTTCTTCAGCTCTTTGGGTCTCAGATAGTCCGTAAGGTGCCTATAGTCCTAAATGGAAATAAATCCCGTTTTTGCAGGTAACATCATTGCTCATTGTAACTAACAGTCTTTTCTTATACCTAAGGTTCCTCTTACAGTCTCTCTTGAACCTTTACCAAGGATCAAAAAGGCTCTCCAGGGTCACCATCCCCCATACCATGAGAGTAGAGCCTCTTATAATTTCTCCTTTGTGCTTTATAATACTTTGCTCTCCTAGGCATATAGAAGGTGCTCAATAAGTATGTATTGCCTTATCTCCTCTCTTTCCCCATGAGAGAGACCCCCAGACATCCAGCTCCTTACCTTGGGAGTCAGTATAATCCTGGTTACTAAATCATTAAGCTATGTCATTTTCCTAACTCAGACAAGTAAAGACCCAATTTCTTAAATACTGCCCATTAACATTTCATAGGGTATTTTATCAATGATCTTGAGCATTATGGGTAGACAATTGGCCAACAACAAAACAAAAAATCAACACCTGATCTTTAATGATGGACAATTTCTGAGATATAAATGCTCACACTGAAATTTTACCAATCAGCTCTCAAGATAAGTCTGGCACAGCACTTAGTTTTAGGGAGAAGGATGTTTCTTTATAAAGGGACAAAGATGGGGCAGCTAGGTGGATAAAGCACCGGCCCAGGATTCAGGAGGACCTGAGTTCAAATCTGGCCTCAAACACTTGATACTTACTAGTTGTGTGACTCTGGGCAAGTCACTTAACCCCCATAGCTCCACGAAAAACAAACAAATAAAGGGACAAAGATTTCATCATCGCAATTTTATTGGCCCAGAGAATTAAGGTTTAGACCATTAGAATTGTTTCCTCATGAGCTGAGGCATAAAAAATCCCAACAAATGGACTGGTATTCCTAAGATTTAGTGAAATTCCTACTACTCTATGGGAACATCTTTGTGACCCAGTACTATGAATTCAGGGACAGAGGGTTGCAATTGTGACCATTTGAATTAGTAAATTGTATCTTTTTCACCTTTATATTGTAAATAATTTTGATTTCTATGGTTCACAGGTCTGATTGAGAATGAAGACTTTTCAAATTGAGTCTTAGCCATCAAAAACTTGATTTGGTTTTTTTCTTTGTTTTGTTTTTGATCAAAAGCAGAACTTGTTATCTTTCCCCTCTAAAGCCACCCTCTTCTAAACTTGCCTATTTCTGTTCAGGACACTACCATACTTCTAGTCACCAGGTCTACAACCTTTCAGTTGTCACTCTCCTTCACCTCATATATCCAATCAGTTGCCAAGTTGAATCTACATTCACATTTCTCACCTCCCCCCCCCCTCTCTCTCTCTCTCTCCACTCACAAGACCACTGCCCTTATTCAAGCCTTCACCATCTCATGCCTAGACTAGTGTCCTAATTGGTTTCCCTGCCTTAAGTCTTTCTTCTTTTCAATCTCCCCTCCACATAGCTGCCAAAGTGATATCCCTACAGCACAGTACCTGGCAAGTATCAGGGTACTGCTAATTACAGCTAGGTGGCCCAGTGGATAGAGTGCTGGGCCTGGAGTAAGGAAGATTCATCTTCTTGAGTACAAATCTGGTCTGATATTTACTATCTGTGTGACCTTGGGAAAGTTACTTAAACTCTGTTTCCCTCAATTTCCTCGTCTATAAGATGATCTGGAGAAGAGAAGGGCAAACCACTTCAGTATGTTTGCCAAGAAAACCCCAAATGGGGTCATGAAGAGTCATATTATTACTAATTGCTACTGATTAATAAATAGTTTGTTGATTAATTGAAGGAAGTTGCCCTCCTGGGGGGATTATAAGAACTCAATTCCCCAAAGAGCCAATGAAGAATAAGGGTCCAGCTCCATGTTTAATATCATAATGATTAGTGTTAACCAAGAGTGAAATGGGGACCTCAGAAGAAAGGAAGATCTCCCCTTACTGAGAGTCTAAGGAAAGGCTGGATGATCACTCATTAGACAGTCTCTAAGGTCCTGTTCATCTCTAAAATTCTGTCTGCCAAGTTAAAAAATATAAGGGCAGCTTGAAAACCACCTCACCTTATTTTAGCCTTAATACCTTCACTAGGTGAGAATCCAGAGTAAGAATGGCTTTCTAACATATTCCTGAGGAAGAAACAGCTTGGGAGAAAGGAGAGGCCTTGACTTTGGACTTATTTCCTCTCAGCTCTTCCTTTGACCAGAGAATCCAGAGAATGTTGGGCTTCCTCTCTTCCCTTTCATGTTATAGAGATGTACCTGGCACCTGTGAGTATCAGGAGCCAAGGAAAGATGGATGTAGATCCATTGTGCTTAAAGAGAATTGGAGAAAATGAAACTTCATGAATTGGAAAAAAGAAGTTCCTGAAACCAGGATCTGTGAGTTATCTCTTTACCACACATGCCAGAAACCCTGAGGGTCATCCCCTCCCAGACTGATTCTTTTGTGAAGGCAAACCAAACCATCTTTTTGCCTCAAGTCTTACATATAGCCTTAAATCACTGACTGGGCATTGCCTTAGACAAACTGAGACCTGGGAAAGACCTTAACTTAAAAAGGCCAAGTTCTGGAGCAGCGAGGCGGCACAGTGGATAAAGCACCAGCCCTGGATTCAGGAGGACATGATTTTAAATCTGGCCTCAGGTACTTGACACTTACTACCTGTGTGACCCTGAGCAAGTCACTTAACCATCATTGCCCTGCAAAAAAAATAAATAAATAAAAGGCCAAGTTCTCCCACTGCATCCTGGGCCATCTCCGGTCACCCTGACATATGTCTTGCCACTGGACTCAGTTGACTCTGAAGAAGAGAGTGAAGCTGATGACTTTGCACAGCCCTGCATCACTTAAATACAATTAATTGCAAGTCATGACATCACCTTCCTGATATCTTTGGTCCTCTTTATGAAGGAAGGGTGAATAATAATAACACATGCTCTCTAAACTTGAGCCAACTTCCCCCTGGACTCTGTATATACTTGTGGGAATGTGTGTTGAGGCAACCAGGTGGTTTGATGGATAGAGAATGCTTGACCTGGAGTAAGGGAGACCTGAGTTCAAATCTAGCCTCAAGTACTTACTACTTGTGTGATCCTGGGCAAATCAGGTAATCTCTGTTTGTCTCAGTTTCCTCAACTGAAAAGTTGGGATAATAATAGCAGCTGCCTCATAGAGTTGTTGTAGAATCCAATGAAATGATATTTGTAAAGTGCTTAGCACAGTGCCTGGCATGCATGTAGTTGTTGTTTTGTCCTTCCTTTCAAAAAGGATCAATGATATCAAGGGGTGATTTGGATTTGGATTCAGTTGAGGCAGAGTTGCACAAAGTCATCAGCCTTACTCTCCTTTGCAAAGTCATTGAGTAGCAAGACAAAGGTCAAGATGACTGGGGATGACTTGAGATGCAGCTCTTAAGCACTCCATGGCCTTGACGTCTTGATGTCTGACCAAGCTCTAAGTGCTCCACAGTACCTACTTCAGCCAAATTCATAGAATTGGAACAAATTGTTCTCATCTGCTCACTTCACCAGGGGAAGGCTTCACATGCGTGGGGTAGACATGCCCCAAACACACCAAGGGGCTTGAGGCCCATCAGTCACCCTCCACCTGGTTTAGCCCATCTGTCAAGAGGGTTTTTACCAGGATATAACTCTATATTACACATGCTACAGCTTCTTGGAGACACAAGTGAGAGTTGGGTGAAGGTGGATCAATAGCAGTAAAAATAAAGCAAGAATTAAGTTGCTAATTCCATGGGACTTAAGGATAAATGCAAAGGGAAATAGGACAAGGCCAACAGACTCACAATCTTTTCTCCCTCACTTAACCTCTCTTCTGGTCTTTTACCAGGTCAGTTACAACAAAAAGACTGGAAATCTCAGGGTAATCCTTAGTTCCTCACTCTCTCTCTCATTCCCTACATCCATTAAATTGCCAGTCTTTCTGATTTTACCTCCACATCTTTTGTATGTTCTTTTCCCTTTACTCAAACAGCCACCTACATGGTTCACAGTTGGGCCATGGATTCAGGAACTGTGCTGGGAGGTATAAGCCAAAAGTGTGTAGAGGATATTCAGACTAGAATTCTACTCCCTATGAACACTCAATTATACATACTAACACAGTGTAGATGAACCAAAAGAATAAAATCCAAAAATGATTATAATTTGGCTTTGGAATACTATGCGACATTATATTGCATTATAGACTTATCACCATAATTGCCCAATTGGATATTGCATTAGATTTTTAAGATTTCTTCTAGTTCTAAATCTTATGATCTTAATAAGAAAAAGCCTGACTCTCTTGGGCACACACCAACAAGAGCAATGGAGGGATAACAACTTTTTCCATGAATATTTTCCACCAAAAAGTTATAACTCTTTGATGTATTTATGGTATATACTATATACCTTATCATTTTATCCTCCCCAATGACCCTAAATAAATATAAATATTATCATACCTGTGTGTAAATATTGATACATATAAATATTATAATCTTTACTTTATAGATAAAGAAACTGAGGTCAAGAGAGGAGAAACAATTTCCCCAAGTCTACACAATTAAAATAAGTCAGGTCACACACCCAGGTTTTCTGATTCCAAATACCAAGACTATCTCTTTTATACAACACAATGGACTCTGTTCATCTCTGCCTTTCAATCAAACTGAACTATTTGATGTCTCCTGTTCCTGTCTTTCTCAAAGAAGTTAGAGCTAGAGGAAACCTTAGAAAGAATCTAATATATAATACTGCCTCTCAGGTGCCTCTTCCTACATAGAATCTTCCTTGGTTGCTCCAGCTACAAATGATCTCTTCTTTCTCAGATTTCTTCTAGCACTTCAGACCTCTCCTTTGTTACTTAGCATATGTATGTAATTTCCCCATTAGATTAGAAACTCCTATAGGGCAGGGTCTGTGTCCCCCTCATTTGACAGATGAGGGAATGGAAGCCTAGTAAGTGACTTGCCCAAGGTCACAGAGCTAATGAGTGGAAGAGCCAGGGCTTGACCCTAGGATTTATGATTCAGAAGTCAGGGTTCATTGCACTGTGCCATGCTGCTTATACTCTTGCCACCTCCCATGTCTGAAATTGGCTCCTCTATATCTCCTGGAATAGCCATCATGAACTGGTACCTTTCCCCTCCTCCATCTCCCTCTTTAGTCTTCAGAGGAAAAGTAATAAAGTAAATCCTGCCATTACTACTGGGAGAAAATAAAACAATGTGACAAGTGACTACCCACTCCCAATCCATGTCACTCTCCATACCAAAATTCCTTTAGATTTGTTTTATCCTCCTATGACAAATAAAAGTTCCTTAAGCATAGGGACTATGTCACTTTTATATTTGTATTTGCAGCACCTAACCCGTTATCTGACTTATAGTTGGTGCTTAATAAATGCGTGGGGTTTTTCAATCATTCATCCCATCTTTTAAAAATATCTCCCTTCTTTCAGGGCTCCATAATGATAGTGACAAATATTGTGACAGTACTTTAAGGTTTACAAAGTGCTTTACATATTATCTCATTCCTTCCTCACAATAATCCTCTAAGTGTTATGATTTGTCCCCATTTTACCCATAAGGAAACTGAGGCTGGGAGGTTAAGTGATTAGTTCAGGGTAAGTGTCTGGAGTAGGATTTGAAGGCCAGCCTTCCTGATTTCAGGTCCAGCATTTTATCTGCTACCCTATACTGCCTGTCCAGTGCCATTTCCTCCATAGAATCTTCTTTGATTACTCTAGCTAAAAGGAATCTCTTCTTCCTCAAACTTCTCCTAGTACTTTAGGTCTCTCCTTTATTACTTACCGAAGTCTGCTTTCATCATGGTTATTAGCACGTGTGTATATAGCTTCCCCATAAAATTGGAAACTCCTTGAGGGCAGGGTCTGCGCCTCATTTTTTCTTTGTTATCCAAGAGCCAGTGCAGTGTCTTATACATAGTAGGGACTTAATAGATGCTTACTGAATTCAAATAAAATGAATTTGTGGTATGGACAAGAGAATAACAAGGTACACAGAGGTATATAGAGGTATAATCCATAGGATGGTATTGAGTTAAAGATGAGCTCCTACCTCACTCTCTACCTCTCATCAATGAAGGGCTAAGGTCAGCCACCCTTCATTTCCCCTCCTGACTCTCTGGACTTCAATACTATACCCTAGTGAGCACATTTCCTTCCCTCCCCAATTTCAAGTTCCTTTTTCATGTTAGTGTCTTTCTCTATTAGAATGCAAGCTCCTTGAGGGCAGGAATTCTCTTCGCTTATATGTGTATCCTCAGTCCTAAGCATAATGCCTGTCCTCTGCCTGCATACTGCCCCCCTCCCCAACCTTACCTCCAAGTCCTTCTCCAGCTCCAGCCCAGCTTCCATAAGGTTACGCTCAAACTCCTCCCTCTGCTCCTTCCTTTCCTCCTCCAAGGCATCCAGGGGTCCCATTTCAATCATCATGTCCCCCTGCCCAGCAGCATTGGGCTCCTTGCCCATCTCCCCATTGGAGATGACAGCCAGGGGAGCCCTGTGATGACCAGGAGAACCATGGCCTGGGGGGGCTCCCCTCTTCCGGTAGTGATAGGCTAGGACATAATCAACCTTCCTCTGGTTGTCGTGGAAGTGCATGCGGCTCTGGCGGGCCTCCGCTAATGTTGGCTCATTGGGATCAAGGAAATTATTGATAACCTGGCAAGAGGGAGAATAAGACAATAGGAACAGATGAGTGAAAAGTTAAATCACAACAGGGGTCTTGAATACATGGATAGCTAAATACAGAAAGGACACAGGGTATGTCCAAAGAGAGTCCCTTGGGGAGAAATCAGATGCCCAAGATAGGAATGTGAAATTCAAAACTGATTTAATCCCATTATCTACTCCTTATCCCGACCCCACACTGGCCTATTCAACTCCAACCTATATACATACCCTGCATATAAACATATATGCACACAAAACCACACTCACATCTGCACACACATATAAACACACACACACACACACACACACACACAAGTCATTCAATCAATACCCACTATATACCGAGCACTAAATTAGGCCACAAATAACAAATGAATATATCAGTATAGACAACATCAGCATGCATATGCGATACACAGAGTCACATACCCACATATATGCACACATATACAAATACATATGAAATAAATATGCGGTGATTTTGTAGGAGGGAAATCAGAAACTATGGGGATCAGGCAGGGCCACATAGAAGACAGTGTTTGATCTGAGTTTTGAAAGAAATTATGGTTTCTGAGAACCAGACAAGAGGAAGAGTGTATATTCAAGGCATGAGAGACACCTGTGAACACCCACTCCTGCATGCATGCACATATCTACATACTCACACATCCTGGTATCAGTCCACACACCAACTTTTATAACCCATCTGAGTGTACACACAGATACCTTTGCCATATACATGCACAGTATACTCACAGGAAGATTCTCTGGATCCATTTGAGCAAAAATCAATTCCTAGCTCTACCTTGCCTACTCCTCTGTGCCCCCCCAACCCACACGTGTTTACTTCCCACTATGCTCCTCACAACCCCACACCATCTTCCTCCTCTGCTTGCTAATAGTGAAGACCCTGGTCTTCAGAGCTGACACCTGTTTCTCTCACCCCGCCCCCTAGTTGTGGGAAGCTTCAGAAAGGAGGAGGAGGAGGAAGGTGGAAGCAAGGGAGAGACCCGCCTCCCTGCCTTTGGGTGTTTCCCTGTTTATTATTGTGGGCTTGGTACCCAGCTGCCTCAGCAGTCACCTGAGAGGTCACCTGGGCAACCAGATGAAGCTCTGAGCACAGGGGAGAGGTATGAGGGAGGCCTGAAGGCACCACTGTGAGAGAGAGAAAAAAAGAAAGAAACGTGCCATCTTCAATATAGGGAAGTAGAGAGGCTGCAGCCCCCAAAGTGGGGTCATATGGCCTCTCCATTTCTCTCCCTCTTCCTCTTGCTAATTCACCATCCTTTGAGAAGAAAGCACCCACCCAATGGAAAACAATGAGCCAGACAGATAAAATGATGGCCCCTCAAAATCTGGGCAGAAATGCCAACATCTTTAGAAGGGAGAGTTATCCTTGGGCTCCTTCTCCTGGACCCACTAGCTAAGTGACTCCCTGTAGGCCAAGGAGAGGAGTCCAAGAACATCTTTCTATTCCCTATTTCTCCTTCCTCATTAGAGAGATGAGAGCCTGTAGTTCTCCCCCATCCCTAAGTCAATACTCACAGTACTGCTGGTGGGACTCCCACCTAGGGAGTCATGTTGCTCAGGGGCTCTGTTGATTCGGCTCAACTGGCCAGGGGACAAAGGGGGAGGCACCGTGAGGTAAAGTCCACTGTGCTTCGGGCAAGGGGTCCCTTGGGTTACTGTTCGGGAAGGCAGCCGGCGTGGGGAGCAGGGGAGCCTGGGAATGTCTAGGAGAGGGGAGAGACCTGTGGAAAGTAGAGGGAAAGTCAGATAAATGGAAAATCCTGGGAACTCTGAGAGGGGAAACTCCAAGTCCCACAGGGAGTCTTAGTTAGATAGCCTGGGGGGAACCCCTAATCTTTACTTCTCCCTGGTTTGCCTGTCACCGTATCTCCTTAGTGAGACATTCACATTTTTAGGTGCCTGGCACATAGTAAAGTGCTTAGTGACTAGTTGGCTGGTTGGTTAATTGATTTCTCTGGGTGGATGATGTTGATGGGGATGGAATGGAAAAGTAAAGGATAGAAGGAGAGGAGACCTCTGGATTCCTAGTCTCTGCAGCCCTCCCCACCCTAGGGCTGACACTCTGACCCTGACCTGGTAAGCTCCTTCACGTTCCCAGTTCACACTAATGCTATTATCTTTGAATAGGAGGAGGGTAGTAGTTTCATCCGAGGGAGGGGTTAGCTGGGAATGCAGCTGGAGAGGCACCTTGAATTAGCTGCCCAGGGATTATACTTTAAACCCATCCCCCCACAGGGCCAGCCTAGCTAGTGTGGAGCCCCTCCCCTATTCCCAGCCCCTCTGTAATGCCCCAAGTCCTGCTCAGATCTGGCCAGCAGCTATAAGAAAAACTCCAGCAAGGCTCTCTGCTACCCAAGTAGAAAGAGACAGACAGGGAGACAGACAGACAGAAGGGGTTATTAGTCCAAGATATAAAGAGGTCTAAAAACAGTCCTGCAGTCTAGGAGAGGAGCATCAAAAAATAAATAAATAAATAATTCCAAACCTCTTTTAAATTGACTAATAGCTCAGCAATATTAGCCTGTCTTTTAAATTTCTTGCCATACAGTTCTCCTAAAGCTCCCCACTGAACAACACTTCGACATTTCAGAAAATTCAGGCATCTAAGGACAAGGGAAGGGGGAGGAGAACCTAAGGGTTGAAAAATCATAACTTTAGAGTTAGAAAAGACTTTCTAGAGAACAGCAGTGCCCCCTCCAAACTGCTAACCCCTCTTCTAGCCTGACCCACAGAGCTCTCATCTAGGAAGCCACCCTGGTAGAGGACACCACTATCCCTGACAGCAACAATACCAGCTATCAACCAACCACACACCAACACGGCTGCCAAGCCAGCTTGGCTCAAGCAGTAAGGCATCCTGAGGGAGACACAGGGAGCAGCATATCTTATACAGGGCAAACAACTTGACTACTATCTCCATCAGGAGGGGAGACAGCGTAGGACACTGTGCTCAAGAACCCTGAGAATATTACCATTCCCCATAGCACCAGCCTCAATTGCAGCCTAAGCCATCACTTTAGGGGAGGAACCTTTGTGAAGATTTGACCTTTGGCCTCTACAGATGCTTCAGCCCCCACCTGCTCGGCAGCCACAGCTATTGAAGATCTTAAAAAGAAAGTTCTTACTACCAAAGTCCTTTACACCATCAAGTGGCTCATTTTAGAAACAGTTCTTATCCATGGTAGTGACATCCAGGAAGATGAATTGCCTTGTGTTTTTTCACCGCCCTAAGGACCAAGGGGGCTTTCCATTTGACTTACAGATGAAACCTCCTACCATATGTTGTCTCCCCCCCCCCCCCCCGTTAAACTGTGACCTTCTCAAGAATAAGGACTGCCTTGCAGTTTTTATTTGTATCCCCAGTGCTTAGTACAATACTTTATGCAAATTAAGAGCTGAATAAATGTGGTTTCATTAATTCATTTAGTCCAGTCCCCTCCCTCATTTGCAGATAAGAACACTAGGGGGCAGAGAAAAGGGACTTGCCCAGGGTGGGTCACACTCTAAGTTAGTGGCAGGGTCCATTCCCCTAGGCTGGACTTCCCTTTCATCTCTCCCATGCCCCATTACTCCCTGAGAGGAATGTCTCCCTGCTGTTATCCTGTGATTTAAGAACTTCTCTTTAAAAACTTGAACACTCTGGTCAAAGCATAGATCAACCTTGACTTCAAAAAATTAAGTAACCAAACTTTCTATAGTCTTCGTTCTTATTCCTCTTTGAACAATGACATGATTTTTGCTTGTTGATGGCTGTTAAAAGCACAATAAGTTTTTTTTAGTTTAAAGAACATTGGAGACCATTTTAATAGCACTTTCCCTGGATCCTGTCTTAACTAAGAAATTTGGTGACCACTGAAAACTTGGTGGGGGTGGGGGGGCTGACTCCAGGAAGCTCTTTTGGGAAAGAGACCCCAGGCATCTTTTCTATAAGTAAGAGAAATGTTACTAGCACCCCCTGCTAAAAGCATGGCATGGGTCCCCAGGCAATCTTTCTAGGTCAAAGTCATGCTTAGCAAGGAGGTAGACTATTACTTATAGAGTCTAGCCCTCAAAATCCTGGCATGGGCAAGGATTGACTACCAACTCTCAGGGGGAGGAAAAGGAAAGAAGTTGACAGGTATGGGAGTATGAGCAAGAAAGGCAAGGGGGACAAGAAAACATAGTAATAAGATCATGGAGCTAAGTAGCTTGGGAACTGAGCCTGAAAAAGTGTATAGATAAATAGTGATAGGGATGTGGATGCTTATACCAGATAGGGATGGGGATGGAGATGGAAACAAAGACAGGGATGGGGATGCTTTGACCAGAAAGTAATGGAAATGGATATGGAGAGATGGAGAGATGGAGGTAGGGGTGGAAAGGAGGAGGGGAGAGATGATAGAGACAAAGATATACAATAGACGTTGCTCTCAAGGGGTTACAGTTTAATGGGAGTGATAAATAATACAAGGGAGGGTGAGATAAGTGTGAAGAATACATGCAGAGGCCTGACAAAGGTTGCTTGAGTGGGGCTTCACTACAGGTTGGGGCTGAAGTTAGAGGGTGTTAAATTGGCTTTTTACAGGCCAATAATGTTGGTGGCCCTGCCCCTCTCTTATAGTGATAAGAGAGGAGCAGAACCACCAACACTAGAGGGTCTAACCCCAACACCTCCATCGATATTGGGGAATCTGGAGCCAATTATCTCCTCTTCCTGAAGGAAACCTCAGCTCTAATACCCTAGATGACTCCCACATGAGCTAAATCCAGGTGGGAGTGTAATGATTGGAATGACGCCACCTACTGGAGACTTACTATAGGAAAGCTCCACCATGAGGAGAATGTCTCAGAGGGCAAGGCCATGTGGCTTTTCCTTGGCGTCAGGAAGTGACTTTTTCTCATGGGTGCTGTCTATCAAGGCTACCAGCCAATCAACTTGAGGAGCCTCCTATTTTCTGAGAGGGGACAGGAAGGAGGAAGGAGGGCCTGCACGGAGAGCTCTGTCTCTTTTTGGTTCCTGACTTGATGGTGGTGGTGACTGCAGAGGACTTCACAGGAAATTTTAGGAAAGATAGGAATGCCAAGCTGTTGGAATTCTGTTCTCAATCTTTCTCTTTCTATCTTTCAATAAACCCTTAAAAACCTAAACTCGTTTTATCAGTGATTTTAGTCAGTTTCCTCCAAAACTGAGGGAACAGATTAGAACCCACATTTAGAATCTTAAATTACACAGGAGCATGGAGATAAAAATAGCAAGTGGATTCTAATCTTTAAACAGTGAATAATGATGTCCTTCCACTTAGTTGTATACTGGAGGTTTAACATGCCACCTTTCTACCTCCCTTCCTCTCCTACCCCACCAATGGTCAATTCAAGGCAAGAGGTTGGGATGGTGAGGGCAATAAAAATAACCAGAAGCCCCATTAAAAGAATGACATTTCAGAAAATTCAGGCCCATGGGCCTAAGGTGGTACAGTGGGGAGAGCCCCAGACAAGAGTCAGGAAGACCTGAGTTCAAATCTGCCCTTGGTTACTCACTATCTGCATAACTGTGGGCAGATCACCTAACTTCTTTCTGCCTCAGTTTTCTTGAGAATAGAACTTACCTCCCAAGGTTTGTTATAAGGATCAAATGAGATAATATTTGTAAAGTGCTTAGTACAGTATCTGACGCATATTAAGTTGGTGTTTAATACATGATTCTTTCCTTCCTTCTTTCCTAAAGAAGATGAAACCCTATGAATTCTGAGAAATACACCTATAAATAGGGGAAAACAAACTACTTGGTCACAAGTTCTTAGTTTTAAGAAATACAGCCAGCTCTCAGTTATGTGTGTTGCTAAAAGAAAAAAATACCAACGGGCTGTGTGGAGCAAAAGTTCAATCCATCCCCCAGGCATCCCCTAGGGATCCCCCTTGCTACCTTATTCTTCCCAAGGTTTAAAAACTATAAAATATTCTGGGCCTCTAGGAACCAAAGGAAGTAGAGAGCTAGCAGTGATTTTATTTATCACAGAAACCTAGAACAATGGGAGTTCTGATTAACCTATCATTTCCCATGCTGTGGGAAGCCTTTTATCAGCTCCTGCTTCTACATACATCGATACAAACATCCTCACCTTCTTCTCATCCTCCCATTATTCTCATCCCTAGCCTCTTCAGCCCTATTCTTCCACTGTCTCACTCCTCCTCTGTCCTACCATTCAAATGCTTTTTTCTGCAATTCCTGCTTTGTTGTTAATAAGTTCCCTTTTATCCTAATCTCTTTAATTTGTGCTCATCAACTTCTTGGCCTGACAGAAACCTGGTTCTCCCCAGAAGACCCTGCATCCTGGTCACTCTCTCAGATATTAAATAATACTTCTCTTGTGTCCCCTGGAATAATAAGCCAGAAGGAGCAGAAAGATGCCTTGTTCTTCACTCCCATTTCCAAACTGTCCCTTTGCCACCATCTCTCAATAAACATCTCCTCTAAAGATCAGGATCAACTGGCCTAAACCTTGTTGAAGTCATCTAATAATCTCTAGATCAATCTCCCTTCTTTTTCAACTTTAATACCTGTTTCACTGTCTTTCTTTCCAACCCAATTCCTGCCCTTATGCTTGGGAGCTTTGATATACAGATTGATTTCTCCTTGACTATCTTGGTCTCCCAATTATTCAATCCCCTATATTAACACAACTTCCATCTTTTTTCTACTTCTACCATGCACAAGGATCATCACCTATGACAACCCTATCTCCATGACCCTTAATCCTCATATTCCATTCTATGATCACAACCTCCTATCCTTCCATCTTTTCCTCTTCCTCACTCCTGCTAAATATATTCTTTATATTTATTCATTATTCATCTCTTCATCTTTCAAGTCCAAGAGACTCATCTCCCAGTCCATTCATTATTATTGCTCTGGTATCAATCTTCTCCATTCACAGAGTAAATCTCATAACTGATCATGGACTATGCTCTGTCTTGTACCTTTGAAACTTTGGCCAATCTGCTGACCATGCCTTCCCAAACCTCAGCCCTAGGTTACGCCCACAAGTCACCTTGCTTAACTCCTGGTCATGCTGTTAAACAGAGCAGAAGAAGGTTACTAGATTGGTAACTCTGTGATGGGGAGGTAGGCACAAACATTTCAGGAAATCAGGAACACATTTCTTGAATTAAGAAGGGGCACTTGAGCTGAACCATGGAGGGATTTAGGGGTTTCCAGATGTAGAAGTGAGGAAAGAGAGCATTCTGTATAAGAGAGACAATCTATGTCAAGGGCAAGAGATGGGAGGTCCCAGGTAGGGAGAAAAAGTAAGTCGGCTTGGCTGGAGCATGGTGTATACTTGGTGAGTTAGGGGGCAGAAAAGAGTAATGTACACATTTAATTTACATATTAATATACATATTTAATGTACATCAGCCTGGAAAGGCAAGTGGAAGCCAGGTTGGGAATAGCTCTAAATGTCAAACAGAGGAGTTTATCTATATCCCAAAGGCAATAAGGGATCCCCCAAAACATCTCAAGCATGGCAGTACACAGTCAGAACTGTACTTTAGGAACACAGAACATCCATAGTGACTCCAGACCGTGATAAACCGGCCTGGGATGTCCTCAAGCTCAGAGAGCCAAGACAGAAGTGTCATGACCATTCGGCCAGTGACCACCCTTAATTATGGTGAGACATGGAGAGAAACGCAGGGCAGTTTTCCGATGTCCTCATTGCGGCAGGAGCTGCGGCTCCTGTATCCGACTGCACAACCACACTGTGGCCTGTGGCTCTTCAAGGAGCTGATCCATGGTCATTCACGACTGGCAGAAGCCTACTACTACTACCCTAGTCACCAGATGTGCTTCATATACAACTGCAACATATGTGATGTGTTGTAGGTAGCACGTTTTGTTACAGAGTATACTACGATGGTTGTTCTTGGGCATCACTGATACATATTGTATATTTATGCTTCCTTGCTATATGTCAACATGACATGTCACATGTGCATACATGTGATATATATCTTATATATAATTATATAATATATTAATATATAATATATTATAGATCTTGCAAATATTTTCTGTTTGTGTTTTTATGCACTGTTATCCTATGTGCATTTGATTGTGAACTAAGTATTCTTGCTGTTGTGAACAATTGTGGCATTTATAATGTGACTATGTACAATGCCATTAGAATGATTACACAAACTGACTGTTACGTATTCATTCTGGTGTTTCTTATGTTTCTGATGATTGCTTGTTATGTACAGTTTTGTGTACTTCATATCATTTGCTGTCGCTTCAAATTATTTACTGAGAAGGGAGTGTTGCTGTTGTTGTTGAGGCACATCTGACTCTTCATGAAGCCATTTGGGATTTTCTTGGTCAAAGATACCGGGGTAGTTTTCCATTTCCTTCTCCAGTTGATTTTGCAGTTGAGAAAACTAAGGCAAACAGGGTTAAGTGACTTGCCTAGGGTCACACAGCTAGCGTCTGAGGTCACATTTGAACTCGGGAAAATGAGTCTTTCTGACTCCAGGACTTGCATTCTATCCATTGCACTACCTAATGCCCTGAGAAGGGAACACAAAGAGACCAAAATAAAAAACAGATCCGGCTTTGTCTCCAGGGGAAAATGGGACACAAACTTTTTAATCATCTTCAACCAACCCAACCCTTTTAATTTGTATAGAATGGATTATAATGGGTGGAACCTGAAAGAAATTTCTTCACCACACTTTCACTCAGCAACTTTTCCCTTCAAGGAAGTAGAACTTTCTGGGAATACTTGTGTCTTCCAGGAAGTATGAAGAGAACTAAGACATAAAATAAATTTCTGACCAAAAGTCAGATGAGAGTTGAACTGAGAAGAAAAAGAAGAAGAAAAGGAGAAAGAAGAGAGACTAGTTCAAAGAGCAAAGAAAATCTTAGCCTGGGTATTTGCCACCTTTTGGTGTGAGCTGGATGAGGGAATGTGTACATACACACACATGTTACATATATGCATATTTATATACACACATGTATGTATATATATATTTTTTTGGTTGTTCTTTAGTGGTTTGATTGTGTCCAACTCTTTGTGACTATATGTGGAGTATACTATCTACGGGATTTTCTTAAAGATATTGGAATAGTTTGTCACTTCCTTCTCCAGTGGATTAAAGCAAACAGAGGTTAAGGGGCTTGTGCAGGATCAAATAGCTAGTGAGTATCTGAGACCAGATTTGAACTTAGAGCTTCCTGACTCCAGGCCCAGCACTTTATCCACTGAGTCACCATATTATGTGTGTACATATTATACTGTTTGCCAAATATCTTCAATTTGATGCCAGGTAGACAGTGAGCATGTATTGAACAATGCTAAAAGTTGAAAATACAAATACAATCAAACAATGGGAGAAGACAACACATAACCAGGAGCTAGAAAGTGGAAGGAGGGTGCCTGCTAAGGGGCAACACTGCTGGGGAGGATATAGAAAAGAAATTCTGGAGAAGAACTCAAATTATGAGTCAAGTATGGCTGAGGACTCTCTTGCAATACTGATCTGGGCTAGGAAATCACTACTCTGGAGATCAGGCATCAGGGCGTAAGCATCCATCCCCAGGGTCATTGCCAGTGAGGAAATGAAGAAGTCCAAATTAAAAATATTCAGAATGAAATTCATATTTTCCACATGTATATATGTGTATACACACACACACACACACACACACACACACACACACACACACTCACTCACACAACCTGATAAAGGAGGCCAAAAAGGGTCAACAGACAACCTAAGACCTGAGCTCTAAAAGGGTCTAATAGATAACCTATCAACTGCAGCTAAAAGGGGTTAACAGATAAACTAAGGCTTGAGTCCTTATCAATAGTACCTTAACAGGGAGACTAAATTATGCGTTCTTATCAACACTACAGCGACCAAGAGGGTTTGAGTCCCTACCAACCCTTACCATCAACAAAGACAGTAACCAGGGTTCATTAACCATTAATAGCTATTAATATTCCTAGCTGACAGGATACCTAGAAACCACATCTTAAGTTAAAGAGAGATTAAAAACACAGAGACCCTTTGGGTCTGACAAGTTTAAGCATGTCTTTGGGAACATGCACAGAAAAAGTCCAATGTGTCCTTAGGTTCAACTTATAACAAGTTAACCCCAAAAACACACCTCCAAGGAAAAAGGTACCCCACTTGGAGGATGTCTTAGGATCCTGGGAAGTCCAAATTAGGATAAAACCTCTCACAAGAAGGAGACTAAGATAATGAAGAGATAACCTACTTCTCTCACTATAAATATAACCATTTTCCTCTCCCTATTGGAGACACCTATCTCCTTTGGGTGCTTCTCCCTGTGGCCTCACAGTATTTTAATAAAACTTAGGAAACTGAGTCACTGAGTCTTGTAATTCTTTTAGGATGCCTCACGATCAATTTGATCAATTAAATTCATCATTACTACTACTACTACTACTACTACTACTACTACTACTACTACTACAACAAACCCACCTCCAGTGTGCCCATTTCTGTGGTGGTCACCACCTCTCTGTTAGTCACCCATGTTCAGAACCTCAGAGTTATCCTGGGTTTTTTCTTCCCTCTACCTCACCCCTCATATCTCCTTTAATCAGTTGTCAAGTGTTGCCAATGCTACACCCACAAGACCTCTTGGAACTCTTCTCTCACATGACTTCTAGCTTAGTTTCAGACCCTTACAACGTTTTGCCTAAAATATTGAAGTAGCCTCCTAATTGGTCTCCACCTCTGCTAGTCCCTCTCTTTCCAATCTATCTTCCACACAGCAGCCAGTTTGATATTCCTAAAGACCAGCTTTGACCACATCACTCCACTCCTTAAAAATCTACAATAGCCTCTAGGATGAAATACAAAATCCTTAGCCTGGCATTTAAAGCTCTTCTCCACACAGTGCCTACTAACAGCCTCTTCTTTATGCACTCTCCATTCCAGTCCAACAAGCCTCCTACCTGTGCCCTTTATGCAACATTCCATCACCCATGTCTATGGCTTTGTACAGGCTGTCCTGCATGTTAATGTAACCCAAATCCTAAAGTCCATTGGTATGGGACTCTCTCCTCATTGGTAGAGATCAATGTCCCATGCCTGTGTGAGGGATGGGGTGGAGTTGGTCATTCTCTTGACTATCTTCAAGTCTTTTTAGCATCTCTGGTCTGGCACATAATAGGCCCTATATAAATGCTTATTCCCTTCCCCTTCAGGCTCAGCAATTGTTTCAGGTGCTTCTGGCTTCCATCTTCAAGAGAGAAGATAGACAACACCAACATCACCTCAATCCGCTAAAAGTAGAATAAGACTCTGGGACATGAGAGGACCTGGCAATCTCCATCATATCTCTGATCCAGCTTGCTACACTAGTGCCTTCAGGGAATTTCCTCAGATAGGATCTGGGACCTTCCTCCTTGTTCCTTTGTCCCAGTGGGAGAGCTCCATCACTCTGCATTGTCTGGTATATATTCTCCTATGTATACTTTCACTGATTTCTGTTTTGCTACTGAATTAGATAAATGGGTTTCTTTGTTATTTAGCACATGTGCGTTGATTGTGGAACTGATATTTGATAGGAAAGGGGGTCAAGATGTAGAGCTTGGGGACCTCCTTTTCCCAATAATTACTAACAATCAGAAGTTTAGCTTGAAACTAACAATACTTAATGGGAACAGATATCTAGCCTAGTACCCTCTCTTTCTGAGAAGAGCATAGTAGCCTAGTTTCTGGCCCCAACCTTCTCCTCCTGGAGGGAAATAAAGTCACCCTTGGAGAAGGGCAAGGGGAGAAGAGGCTAGAGTGTCTATTCTGCCTCCCTTCAATCTGCACAATGACAGACACTCCTCACCCCTGCCCTTTCCCAGTCCTTTCTGCCACCCTGTGCCCCATAATTCCACTACCATTCATATTCCCTGTAGCCACTGGGTTGTAGAGAAGGGTTAGGATTTAAATAAGTGGGGAGGGGGGCAGCTAGGTGGTACAGTGGATAGAGCACCAGCCCTGGATTCAGGAGGACCTGAGTTCAAATCTGACCTCAGACAGTTGACGCTTACTAGTTATGTGACCCTGGGCAAGTCACTTAACCCCAAGTGCCTCACAAAAAATAATAAATAAATAAATGAATGAATGAAAAAAATGAATGAATGAATGAATGAGTGGGGAGGAAGGGAGAGGGGACTCCAGGGCTGAGAACAGTATGATCAAAGGCCAAGAATTAGGAATTAGCAAAGCATATTTAGAGGACAGTGGGATGGAATGATTGCCCCAATGCCTAGGAAGTCTTTCAAATAAAACAGTCATAATTTTTCTGAGCATAGAATGGATTTATCAATCTATATATCTGCCTCTTGACAACTAACATTTATATGTGCAAAGTGATTTACATATATTATCTCCTTTGAGTCTCACTGTTATGCTCATTTTACAAGGTGAAGAAACTAAGGCTGAGAACTTAGTCAACTTTTCCAAGGTCACACAACTAATAATCTGTAAATCTATAGCTATATTCATATCTATTCATCTAACTACAGTTTTATATAATACTGATGAGGAAGCTCTCCTTAGGATAAGCTACTGTGACACTTTAATATTTGAAAAGAATAATATTCATGAACTAAAATTTTCCCATTGTCTGGGTGCTTCACTTAGAGAAGTTATAATACTTGTCACACAGGTGATTCTTAATAAATATTTGCTTGATTGATTGAGGACGGGAAGAGGTAAAGAGTGTGTGAGCTAATGTTGTTCTGGTGGGAGTGAAAAGAAGAATACTAAATAATTCATGGGATGTGCTTCTTCCCCTTCCTGCCTGCTTCTGCCCTGTCTGGTGAGGCAGTTAGGGTTAAGTGACTTGCCCAGGGTCACACCGCTACTAAAGTGTCAACTGTCTGAGGTCAGATTTGAACTCAGGTTCTCCTGAATCCAAGGCTGGTGCTTTATCCACTACACCACCTAGCTGCCCCCTGACTAATTTCTTCTTACTGCCAGTGCCTCATAAAGGAACCATCACCTCCACTAGAACAGGAGGAATCTAGGTAATGGAATCTAGGAGGCAATTGGAAGTACAGGACTGGAAGCGAAAGGTTGGCTAGAAATGTAGATTTATGAGGTTCTCATTGAAGCCATTGAAAGTGGATTAAATAGGGGCAGCTGGGTGGTACAGTGGATAAAGCACCGGCACTGGATTCAGGAGGTACTGAGTTCAAATCCAGCCTCAGACACTTGACACTTACTAGCTGTGTGAACCTGGGCAAGTCACTTAACCCTCATTGCCTCACCAAAAAAAAAAAAAAAAAGAAAGAAAGTGGATTAAATAACCAAGGGAACGATCACACAGAGACTAAAGGCTAAAGGAGCTCCGAGCAAACCCATAGAAGAGGGGATTTTTTTTTAATGAATGAATTAATGAAGCATTTATTAAGCACTTACTATTTGTAAGACACTGTGCTAAGTGTTATAGATTGTTGTTGTTCAGTCTTACTGCACTGGTTTGCCATTTCTTTCTCTAGCTCATTTTAAAGATTAGGAAATGGGCAAACAGGGTTAAGTGACTTGCCCAGGGTCACATAGCTAATGTGTCTGAGGCATGATTTGAACCAAGGTCTTCCTAATTCTAAGCCCAGTTCTCTATCTGTTGTTCCACCTATATGCCTAAATGTTACATATAAAAATAGAAAAGTCAAATAGTCTCTGCTTCTCAGGGAGCTCACATTTTAATAGGGGACAGGATGCATATGGGAGATTTCAACTGCAAATCAGATAGAAAAATCCCATTGTCCTTAGAGTGCAGCAGCAAATCTGATGTAAATATTTCTTTGTTAAAGACATTTCCTCTGAGGAAATCATCTTGGTTTTGATTATGAAATATTTTCCCACTTGTTCATTCCAGTGGATTTATCTCATTACCTACCATTGAACAGACTTAGGTTGGGTCTTTGGGGGGGGGGGGTTGTTTGTTTCTTTGTCCTTTCTCACCCTCTAGAAAACAAAGACTTTACTCATTCTATGTCCTCCAGACCCCTCTGGGAGTCAGCAGTGCCTTTTTCTAAAAAATAACGAACATTTTTTAGTTAAAGTCCTGAGTTCCAAATTCTCTCCCTCCTTCCCTCCTTCCCCTTCCCCCTCCCCGAGACAATAAGCAATCAAATATAGGCTATACATGTGCAATTATGTAAAACATTTCCATATTAGTCATTTTGTATAAGAAAACTTGAATAAAACATGAAAGTGAAAAATAGCAAGCTTCAGTCTGTGTTCAGTCAATATCCATTCTCTCTTTGGAGGTGGATAGTTTGCTTTATCATTAGTCCTTTGGGATTGGCTTGGATTGTTGTACTACTGAGAATAGTTAAGCCATTCACAATTCTTCATTAAACAATATTGCTGTCATTGTGCACAACATTCTCCTGGTTCTGGTGCTCAAACCATCAAGCATATTAAGGCAGCTAAGTGGAAAGCATGCCTTCTCAGGAAGTTAGGAAGACCTGAGTTCAAATATAGCTTTAGATGTGTGACCTTGGGCAAGTTACTTAACCTCTGCCTCAGTTTCCTCATTTGTAAAATGGAAGTAACAATAGCACCTATTTCCCAGTGTTGTTGTGAGGATAAATGAGATAATATTTATAAAGTGCTTTGGGAAACCTTAAAGTGATATTTGCTGTTCAGTCACGTCTGATCCTGGAGTGGTTTGCCATTTCCTTCTCCAGATTATTTTACAGATGAGGAAATTAAAGCAAACAGGGTTACGTGACTTGACCAGAGTCACAGCTACTAAGTGTCTGAGGCCAAATTTGAACTCAGGAAGATGAGTCTTCTTGATTCCAGGCCTAGCGTTCCATCCACTGTACCATCTAGCAGCCCCAAAGTGTTATATAAATGCCACCTATTGTTATCAAGGAACACATCAATAAAATGACTGATCTGAGAAAGGGGGAAAAGTAGGAAAGCCAATCTTAGGGAAAAGAACAGGGTCTAAAGCTGTATAGTGTGGTGGAAAGAGATTAGAGGTATCTGGAGCCTAGAGAACGTTTGAATCCCAACTGCCATTTGTTACCTACATAACCTTGTGTAAGTCTCTTTCTTTCTATGTGTCTTAATTTCTTTGCCTGTAAAATGATGGGGCTGGACTAGACTAGTGATGTCAAACACAAAGAGTAATGAAGACCATCAAAATATAAATAAGGATCCTTATGGGTCACATATTGACTTAGAAAACCACATATTAAACTTTTTTCTATTGTATTTTTATTTATTTTATTAAATATTTCCCAGTTACGTTGCATAAGGGCAATTTATTATGATATATAAACACAGTATCTCTCCCAGCATCTATACACCACTACATATACAGTAGATACTAAATAATTATTAGTTGAGCTGAATTTAATTTTTCACACCATACAGATGAAACCAAGAATGGTTATACAAGTCTTTCCAGACATTAATTGTGGAGAGTAATCATTGCCAATAGCAACATTTCTGGAGGTATAGTAGGGAATTCACCCTTATCCAATCACCAGGATGAAGTGGCAGGAACGCATTGTATGTTCCATGGCCCACTGCTTTGGCCTAGGTCCCTGTTGGGTCATTTTTCAGTCACATTCAATTCTTTTTGAACCCATTTAGGGTTTTCTTGGCAAAGATACTAGAGGGATTTGCCATTTTCTTCTCCAGCTCATTTTACAGAGGAGGAAACTGAGGCAAACTAGGTTAAATAACTTGCTCGGGGTCACACAGCTAATACATATCTGAGGCCGGGTTTGAATTCACGAAGATGACTCCTCCTGATTCTACGACAGGCATTCTATCCACTGTTCCACCTAGCTGCCCCCTGGGTCCTTGCATAAGAATTCATTTGTTGGTTACTACTCCAGTTTTCCAGAAGCCTTCATGTGTCACCACCGATCAGTCAGTTCTAATGAAACAGATAATGATGCCATGAGGGAAGCTTCGAGGAAAAGATTGAATAACTGGGAGTTCAGCTCTTCCTCAGGGAGGACAATTTCTCTGACAACTCCCCTCTCCCTGGGCTCTGGAAATACCCTTCCACTGCGATGACCTTGCTCAGCTGCTAGCTCCAGATGAAGCTGTCTATTTGGCGCCTCCCAACTAGAAGAGCCAAGGTTACATAACTGAATCGGGACACCGGGGTTCACTTCTGGACTTGGTCATTTATTAGCTGTGTGGCCTTGGTTCTTCATCTGTAAAATGTGCACTATCCACCTGGCAGGGCTGATGAGAGGAAACCCGCAAGTACTCCATAACTGTGAGCTCTTTTATTATCCCCCTCCAGGGTGCATCTCTGGAGGCTTAATTCATTTCCAAGGACTCCTTTATCCTTTTATTACCTTCATCTCAGCTGCCCAGAGGAGCTTCCTTAGACTCACCAGATTTTTAGACACAGTGAAATAAGGCCAGTCATACTCACAGGACACAACCAAGAGAGTCCTCCTTTCCCCATCAATAACCCTTGGTACCAGATGATCTCAGATGCAGGAAATGACACTATTAGAGATTCATTTATTTAAGGAAAGGCATTGTGCTCAATTAAGATATACTTCAGGGGCAGCTAGGTGGCACAGTGGATAGAGCACCGGCCCTGGATTCAGGAGGACCTGAGTTTAAATCCGTCCTCAGACACTTGACACTTACTAGCTTTGTGACCCTAGGCAAGTCACTTAACCCCAATTGCCTCACCAAAAAAAAAAAAAAAAGATACTTCATAAATACCCCTGGGAGAGGGGGCACACCAGCCATTAGTCATCATCCACACCTTAGTGTTTGTAAAGTCTTTTCTAAATTGACAGCTAGCTGAGAACAAGGACCTAAGGAAAAGGATCTAGATGGTTTGGCAGTAGGAAGAGTTGAAAGACCTGGGTTGCAGACCCCACTCAATCATATGATTGTGGGTCACTTAGATGCTCAGTTTCCTAATCACCTTTCTGAGACCTGGATTCCCCATCTGTCAAATGAGGAGAATAAGATTTTCACTCCCAATATCAGTGGGTTATAAGGATCAAATGAAATCATGTATGCAAGACCTGTGTACTGGCCTCATTCCTCCATCCAGGAGTTCTTGGTTCCTATGAACTGGGTTCAGTCCTATAGACTGGACCCAAAGAGTCAGTTTCTCTCTTTGACTCTTTCCTACACCCCAGTTTCCTGAATGAAGTTAAGGTATAGTTTGTGTCTAGGTTTCCTCAAATTTGAGTCACAAGGTCACAAATCCTGCCCTGCTATTCAGTGCACAACAAGGCTATTTAGGTTTGGAACATCCTTTATTTCAACCACCATAGAAGATGCATATAAGCATCAAACACTTCACAGGAGTCCATGAACAAATACAGACACTTAGAACATCCCAAGAGCTCCCCTTTCCAAGGCAAATATACTGGGGGGGGGATTATTAATTCCTTTCACATCACTCCTGCATCGTTTGAGCAACTCAGGGTAACAATAAGAAAGAGTTGGCAAGGTCCAGCTCTCCTGGCCCCCATTATCTGAGTACCCCCTCCCTCTCAGCTAGCTGAGAGCCAGGACCAAAGGAAAAGAACATAGCACCTAGACAGTTTAGTGGTGAGAAGAGTTGATTCCCAGAGAGGTCTGAGCTTCAGAGAATGAGGAAAATCTTTGTTTTCTAGAGGGTGAGAACCTAAACTAGGGAAGACAGGTCACAAAGAACTAGAAAGTCTAAGTCTGTTCAATGGTATGGAATAAGATAAATGCACTTGGATGAGCAAATGGGAAAATAGTTCAACATCAGAAATCAAAATGATATTAACTCTCTATAATCTGGCTCTAATCCCAACTCATACCACATCCCTTCAACCAATTGTACTAATCTCTACCCCACCCTCTTCCTGCTCTCTCAAGTCTCTCTTCTTCATGCATGGTTGGAATGAATGTGTGTTCCACCCCTCACCATATCTTTACCTAAAGTCTCTCTGTTCCTTCAGGATCCAACTCAGGTACCACCACCTCCGTGAAGCCTTCTATGTAACTGCCTTGTCCTCCCCTCCCCAACACATACAGAGAGAGAGAGAGAGAGAGAGAGAGAGAGAGAGAGAGAGAGAGAGAGAGAGAGAGAGAGAGAAGCAGAGACAGGCACAGAGACCAGAGAGAGATGGGAAGGGGGGAGGTGATCCCACTCTTCTTTTTTCTTTTTTTTGGTGAGGCAATTGGGGTTAAGTGACTTGACCAGGGTCACACAACTAGTAAGTGCCAAATGTCTGAGGCTGTATTTGAACTCAGGTCCTCCTGAATCCAGGACCAGTGCTTTATCCACTGCATCACCTAGCTGCCCCGATCCCACTCTTCTTAATTTCTCATAACACTGTGCTGGACTCCTCTCACTTTCTCTCACATCAGCCTTTCACCAGAGTACTTACTATTCTTCACATACAACTTTGTCCATTTGTACTGACTGCCTCCCATCTTAGAATTCTCTGCTTCTTCCTTTCCCTGGCATCCTTGAAGATTCAGCTCAAATTCCACCTCTGCAGGGGGCCTTTCCCAGTCCTGCCGTCCCCATCCCCCCTTCTTCCCCAGGCACTCGCCTTAATGCTGAGATTGCCTTCCATCTAGTCTGAATAAATCCTGTATGTACAAAGTGATTTACACATTGTCTCCTCCAGTAGAATTCAAACTTCTCGAGATCAGGAATGGTGCTTTTTGCCTCTGAATGCATAGCACTTAACACAGTGCCTAGCATATACTTAGTAGTGCTTGGTGATTTTGTTAGTGTATGTACACTTTGGGAATTAAGAATATTAGACTCAGAATGTTAGACCTTGAAAGTCATTTAGTCTAACCTCATTTTACAGATGAAGATACTGAGAGACAAACTAAGAAAAATGTGCTAGATGACCAAGCTGCAATGACCTCCTATTAAACCAACTCCAAACTTCTCTGATTGACATTTTTTTTTGGTGAGGCTATTGGGGTTTTGTGACTTGCCCAGGGTCACAGAGCTAGTAATTGTTAAGTGTCTGAGGCCAGATTTGAACTCAGGTACTCCTGACTCCAGGACTGGTGCTCTATCCACTGCGCCACCTAGCTGCCCCTCTGATTGACATTAGAGCATCCAGGAACTAAATCAATAAAGCACCTACTCTGTGCCAGGCACTGTGCTAAATGCTGAGGATACAAATGTGAAAACAGAAAATCTCTGTCCTGGAGGAACTCACAATCTAGTGGGGGATGTTGAGAAATATTTAGGGGTCCCCTGTCTTTTTTGTTTGTTTTGGGTTTTTTTTGTTTTGTTCTGGTTTTTGTTTTGTGGGGTTTTTTTGTGAGGCAATTGGGGTTAAGTGACTTGCCCAGGGTCACACAGCTAGTAAGTGTCAAATGCCTAAGGCTGGATTTGAACTCAGGTCCTCCTGAATCCAGGGCCAGTGCTCTATCCACTGCACCACCTAGCTGCCCTCCCCACCCCCCCCCACCCCTGTCTTTTTTAAATTGTGAATTTTATCTTTTTGAATTGCCATATTTTCCAGAAATACTAGAGCCAGAGTATGCAGGAGGACCTGAATGTGCCAAGTATGATGCCCCCCTCTCCCCCCACCCCAGGCTGACATAATTTGTTGTTTGCATCCCAAACTGGACTCCCTAGTGCGTCCTTCAGAGTCAAGACAGGGGCTGGTCAGTCTGCACTAGACTGGGAAACTGCTGCTGTAGCTGGGACCCTTGGAGATAAGCAAACCATCCCATCTTCATGGTCTAGCAGTTCCCAATAGAAAGGAATGAGGTTTTCATCATTGCCTTGCTCCTCCCCTTTGGGAGGAATTTTTTACCTTTCCCACCTTTACTGCACCTTTCCCCCATCATGCCATGTCCCTCTAGGTGAAGATTTGTTTGGTTTTTTTCTCCTTCCTTTGTCCTCCAGTTATAAAAATGCTCATTTCTACCTGGACTGTGAATTCTTTGGTTCCACATGCATGTTTATTTCTCTTACAAGAAACCTGGTATTCACCGAAGTTTCATGGACTTGTGATTGCCTGTTGACAGAGAAGGCCATGCACAAAAGGAAGCTGAAAAGCTGGGGGAGGTGGGGAGCGGCAGGGAAGGTACCCATTGCAGGGGCATGATGAAGTCCGAAAAGTCCCACAGTAATGAAGCCAGGTGAGAAACGGGATGTTCTGAATGGAGCACCCCGTTGACATGGAGGTTGGGGACTTCGAGGCTCCACTCTCCAGAGGGGTGAAGTGGAGTCCCAAGGCTGACCGGACCTTGCAGGATGATGAAGTGCTTCCTGGAACATGGTGGAGAAGTCGGAGAAATCCCAAAGGAGCTTAGCCAGGCAAGAAAGAAATGTGTTTCATGAGCAAAAAGGGAAGTCATCAAGGAGGGTGGGATAGGTCATGTTTATTCAGCACTCTCCAGGGGAGAGAGTGTATCTGATAGCACTGGAAAGGGGTACTCTGGATGTAGAGCAGGGAGTATTGATCAGGCTTCATCGATATCCTCAAGTCCATGTGCTATGATTCCACAATGAAAGTTGTGAGCTTGACAAAGGGAAAAAGAAAGGCAGATGCGTGTAGACTGTAACTCAAAGGATTGTATAGCATATGAAGCTAACCAATCAGCCTTCTGACCCTCCCTATTTCCAGGAGCAACTGCAGTAGATAAAGACCTGGGCCTGAAGTCGGGAAGGCTCCTCTTTGTGAATTCAAATCAGGTCTCAGACACTTTCTAGCTGGATGACCCTGGGCAAGTCGGGGTCTTATGTCTGTTTCCCTCAGTTTCATCATCTGTAAAATGAGCTGGAGAAGGAAATGGCAAACTACTCCAGTATCTTTGCCAAGAAAACCCCAGAGGGATCACAAAGAGCCAGACACAACTGAACAACAATATTGTTTGGGGGCAACTAGGTGGCACAGTGGATAGATTTCTGGGCCTGGAGTTAGGAAAACTCACTTCCCTGAGTTCAATTCAGAGTAGCCGTGTGATCCTGGGCAAGTCACTTACACCTGTTTGCCTCAGTGTCATCATCTGTAAACAAGCTAGAGAAGGAAATGGCAAACCATTCCAGTATCTTTGCCAAGAAAACCCCAAATGCAGTCACAGAGGGTCAGACAAGACTGAAAATGAAGAAACAACAACATTTCCACAGATCTTCGGCCTTGTTGATGTGGGTACATCTTTCAGTAGTGCAGATCATAAATCCATCCATTCTTTTTAAATGACTCATAACATCCTCCAGTAAATCCTCCACTGAGGGTCAACTCACTATGCAGGAACACCAAGGCAGCCTGAACACTACCCAGAGGAAAGGGGAACTGTCTGATAGCAAAAGAATAAGTGTCCTCAGCATCAGAGCAGGTAATCCGTTGGTAATCTCTGCTCTCAGTTTGTAACCAGCCCACTTCCTGTTTGAATCATCCATCCCTCCAAATCATCTTTTATTCCACTTCCACCCACTCACATTCTCTTCTCTGTAGTCCTTTGAGAGTCTCACAATTTTAATTCTTTGGAGAATATAGTACTCCATAACTCACAGCCTATGGCATCAACTGGAGAATAATGATTATAAATGATGAGTCATTTCAGGGAAGTGGGAAAGGAAGGGAACAAGT
Source organism: Dromiciops gliroides (assembly GCF_019393635.1). Taxonomy (NCBI): domain Eukaryota; kingdom Metazoa; phylum Chordata; class Mammalia; order Microbiotheria; family Microbiotheriidae; genus Dromiciops; species Dromiciops gliroides. The sequence goes on from NC_057865.1 coordinate 190,345,018, forward strand.
ATTTATTAAGCACTGACTGTGTACCAAGCACTGCTCTAAGGGTTTTACAAAGATTATCTGAGAGAAAAGTTTCAGGGAGAAGTTTGAGGCTACTAACAGCACTGTACAATTTCCTAAAGGCAATTCAACCTCTTCTCTTCCTCCTATTCAATTCAGAACCCAATTCATTATTCATCTGCAATGATTGTTCAAGTGATATGTACTGATAGATAGGCTGCCCACTCTACTGCATATCATAATCTGGACAACATGGCCAAATTCATCTGATTATCTTCTCTTTTCATAAGAGTAGATAATTAGGATGTATTCTTAGGAATTCAACAGGATCAGAAAAGAGGAAGGTAAAGTCTAAGATGGTTAGAAAGGTAAATGCTAATAAGAGACAATCAAAATCTACAGAAAAAAAGAATTATGGCCAAAGACTCTGGGTCTATTCATGCATGGTAGAACTATAATTGACCATTAAGAGCACCTTAGATACAGGGAGTGAGACTATATTCTTGCCAATGAACAAAGGGATCAAACAGGTGAGGAAAAGTGAGGTCTGTCTGATTACTCTCTGTTGTATTTACAGGAGGAAGACAGAATCTGAAACCTGTTAATTACAGGGTTGGGGGTGGGAGGAGGGGAGCAGACAAGCAAATTTAGGAGTCTCCCCAGGCTGCCTGCGCCTCTTAGGAAAAAGAGGTGTTTCCACAGCGAGTCAAAAATTCCTGAGAAAAAGTCCCTCTTGAGACACAAGAAATCTGTATCCTGGGGGATCTGTTGCATGACCTCCCTGAGGCAGGCCATGCTTCTCTTCCTGCCCAAGGTGGTTATCAATTATGTATACTGCAAATTCAAGCAGGTCTTCCATCTAGAGAAAAGGGCAAATGAGCTTAAGGAACATTTCTTTAGAATCTAAATTATTAGAGAGGATTATGAGTTCCTAGATAGAACGGAAAAAATAAATCCAGGACAGTTGTCAGAAAGCAAATGATTCCCATGGGGAAAGAGGGGAATCAAAATAAATGTCACCCAATGAAAAGGTGTGTGTAGGGAAGGAGGTTGGCAAACAGGCTAGCAAGGAAAGAGGGACAGAGACAGAGAAGGAAGGAGAGTAAGAGAGGGACAGAGACAGAGACAGAGAGACACACACACAGAGATTACTGAAGCTAAACCATGGATAAGAGATTGATACCTTGCACAGGATTATGACTTCTGGAAAAGCTCCAGCTTCCTATATCCCAAAAAACCTTAAGGAAAATCTGCAGGTAGTAGTAGATAGAAGTAATTCAGGTACTACCCCCAGAAAGGGAAGGTCATAGATGGGGCTTGTGACTCCCTGTTAATGAATCTGAAAGGAGGAAGGGTGTTCTCTTGCCTGCCTGAAATAAGTATCCGCAAAATGAGATCACAACTAAATTGTACAAGCTGTATCACTTTTCATCTTTGCATCCCCAGTGCCTAATACAGTGCCTGGAACCAGAATTGACTTGATTTCCTTTGATTAGCATGAGAATTATTTGAGTAGATGAAACATGCCAATGTGTTAGATGATTATGAAGTATTGGTTAAGAAACAGAACCTCTTGAGGGCACAGGTGGTGTGTATATCTATCTCTTTCCAGTTGAAGGCAATGGTTTGAAAAGAGAAGGGGGGCGGGGAGAATGTGAGAAATGAACACCTGGCTACATAGACAGCACATGAAAGAACAGGATTTGGTTTGTCTGGCCATCATCATCATCATCACTGATACTTCTATTACCTGTAAGGTAGGCAGCACAAGTGTTATTATGCCCATTTTGGTCCAGATTTGTGACTGCATCAATTCAATTCAATAATTCCATAAATATTTATTAAGTGCTGACTACGTGCTAAGCACTGTGCTAAGTATCATTGTGAGGGATCCCAATGTAGAATTTACCATCACCCATGTAAAGAAGCAGCATGTCTGTAACCTGGAATATTATAGCCTAGGGCACCAGGTGATTAAATGGTGGCTTAGGGTGTCACATCCAGTATGTACCAGAGGCAGAAATTGAATAGGAATCTTCCTGACTGCAAAGCTGCCTCTCTATGCACTGTCATGCTCCCTTTTCCCCATTTACACAGGAGAAAACTGACCCCCAAACCCTCAAAGGTGAAGTGAGATGTCTAGGGTCACATAGCTAGTAAATGTTAGATCTGAGACCCAAATCTGACCCCTTATGACCTCAAGACCAGTTTTCTTTACCATGTCCTCCAGTCTGATGACTTGAATAAGCATCCCCCATGGGAGGCTGGAGGCTATGTAGTTTGGCCAGACACTTGCTGATCTGATCAGGAGTACATTAAATTTGAATTTAAGTAGGCAAGGGAGAAAATTCTAAGCCAAACTATTAGATCTAATGTTATAGAGGATAAGAAATATGGCAAGAAAAAACAAGAACACAAAAGAGATATCTGGCAATCTCAAGTGAAAACATCAGGATAGAGAGTTAGGCTATACTTACAGTTTCAGATGTGAGTATTTATGTGTATATGTGTATGTGTGTTCATGGGTATGAAAAAATTGTATGTATGAGTGTATGCATGTGTGTTTATTGTGTGTACCTGTGAATTGCACAAATGTATGATATTCATGCCTATGCATGTCTGTATTTTGTAAGCATGTGTATATATGTGTTCATTGTGTATAGATATCCATATATATGGCTATATAGTATACATATACATACCTGTATCTGTATCATACACATGCATATTTATATGTCTATACCTATATATATGTACATGTATGCATTTTTTCTTTCTAATTTATCTTATTTTTGATTCATGGAACAAAACAAGCACTTCCATAATGCAATACAATAAAAAAGATGATTACACATGCAACAGCATATCTACCACGTACAACTTGCTATTCCCTCCAAATATACAGTGAAGTTACCATGTAAATTTCTTTTTTTTTTCCTTCTTCTTCCCCCCTCTCACTATACAGATGGCTACCATTGGACACAAATAGGTGTGTATATATACATGCACATACACACACATACACATACACAAATATATATGTTAAATTATTCTTTACATATTTCTATTAATTCTCTGGAAGCAGAATCTTTCTTCATGTGTCCTTTATTTTTAATTTGTGTATTTGTAATAGTCCAAATGAATTCGTTTCTGAAAGTCGTTCTTAAAACAACATTGCTATTATACTATACAATATTCTCCTGGTAAATGTATACATATTTATTTGTATGTATTTATGTGTCTATATGTGTGTATGTATGCCAATGTACTTAGTACTATATAGGGAACAGAGTGAACTTAATGTTAACATAAAAAACAAGTGTGATTTCATCAATGTGACTAAAATTTGGGTAATAAGACTCAGAGTGAAACACAAAAAATGAAAAGATAACAATTACTCCAAAGAAACAACTAGTAGAAAGAGAATGAAAGTCCCACTGATAAAATGTATGGAAAGGGAAGCTAGGTAGTGCAGTGGATAAAGCACTGGCCCTGGATCCAGAAGGACCTGAGTTCAAATCTGACCTCAGACACTTGACACTTACTAGTTGTGCAACCCTGGGAAAGTCACTTAACCCTCATTTCCACCCCCCAAAAAAGATGCTATCATAAGACATATGGAAATCCATGAACATTAGGTAATATTTCCATAGAAGTCTAGTATAGACCAACTTGCCATACAGAAGATATGGGCAATAGTTTCTTTACACACATCACAAAACTGGCCCAGAAGCAAGATAAAGTAATTATGGAAAAACCTTGACTCTCTGGAGAGCTCCTTCTTACATGACCAAAAAAAAAAAAATCAGAAAAACTCTTGACCTGCTTTGTTGACCATTTTATCTTATAGACAGAAGAAACAACAAGAGAAACTGCTACAGTGGGCTTAATTCTCACCAAAAAGGAATAACCAATTGAATAATTCTTTCATGTTTTCTTAGAGTTTATAATATTGAATAAAGGAAATACTAGGCAGGTATCCTAGACTTTAGGAAAAGAGATTTCAAAAAAATTGAAAGAAAAACATAGGGTTCAAGTGAAGGGAGGAAAGGGCAAAGGATGGAAGGGGATCCAAATGGGTACATGATTTAGACTTAGATTTCAAATCATGGGTGCATGATTTGAAACGTAAACAAATTAGAGTGGCGTGGAAGAAATTACCTGTCAGGTCTATAGATGGGAAAGAGTTCATTACCAAAGAAATGAAAAGGATCACAGTAGGTAAAAAAGGACAATTTTAATTACATAAAATTAACAAGTTTTTACACAAACAAAAACAATATGGCTAAAATTAGAGGAGAAGCAAAAAATTAGGGAGGGGGCAGAATATTTGCAGTAGGTTTCTCTGATAAAGTTCTCATTTCCAAGATGGAACTCTATCTATCTATCTATCTCTGTGTGTGTGTGTGTGTGTGTGTATAGTTCCATATATATATATATGGAATTTAGTCAAAACTATAAAAATAAGAGCAATTCCCTAACTGATAAATGTTCAAACAATATAAATAGGCAGTTTTCAGAGGAAGAAATCCAAGCTATCAATGGTCATATAAAAATGCTCTAAATCATTATTAGAGAAATACATGTTAATACAACTCTAAGGTACCATCTCACACTCATCAGCTTGACAAAGTTGACCCCCCAAAAAGCAAAATAACAAATGCTGGAAAGGCTGTAAGAAAACGGATACATTAAAGCACTGTTGTTGGAGCTGTGAACTGATCCAACCATTCTGGGAAGCAAGTTCCCAAAAAACTGCATATACTTTTTGACCCAAAGACACTACTGCTAAATATACCCATATGTATGAAAATATTTATAGCAGCTCTTTTCATTGTGGTAAAGAATTGGAAACTGAGGAGGTGTCTACCAATTGGGGAACAGCTGAAGTTTTGGTATATGAAAGTGATAGAATGCCATTGTGCTGTAAGAAATGATGAAGGTAATGTTTTCAGAAAAACCTGGGAAGACCTGAATGCAATGATCCAGAGTGAAATGAGAAGAACCAATAGAACAATGTATGCAATAACAACAATACCATAAAGACAAACAACTATGACTTGGTCACTCTAATCAACACAATGACCAACCATATTTCTAAAGACCTTATGATGAAACATACCATCCACATCTAGATAGAGAACTAATGGATTCAGAGCACAGACTGAAGCATATTTTCCATATTTTCTTTTCTTTTATTTTGGACATGGATAATAAAATAATTTGTTTTCCCTGACCACATATATCTGCAATGGCTTTTGGTTTTCTTGCCTGCTCAATGGGCAAGGAAGAGGAAGGTGAGAGGGAGAGAATTTGAAACTGAGAATAAAACAAAATTGAATATTTTTAAAAATATCCATTGTTAGGGAACTTGCTATTTATTTAAAGCATCTCATTCTAATTTTGGACAGTTGTAATTTTTAGAATATATCCTTTGTCTCTGAATAATGCCCACCCAACTGTCCTAGTTCCGTTCTGAGTCTGACAAAAGTGAGTCCCTTCCTATTTGTTTGAATCTTCTTAAATCCCTTTGCAAGATCATCATCCCTTTTCCACTCCATAACCATGACTGTTGCCCGAAGGCTCTGTCCTAAGATCTCTCCTCTCATCTCATATATGTTCAACTATCATCTTTCTACAAATGAGACCCATACTTCCATTTCTCATACTTTTGCTAAGCTCTCGTCCTGTCACAAACTTTTCACTAGCTAGATACCCCATAGGTAGCTCAAACTCAACATATCTAAAACAAAACACACTGTCTCCCTAGATCCACCACACCACTCCTTCAAATATACTTGTTTTTGTTCAGAGCACCAACATCTTTCCTCTTACCCAGTTTTACAGACTCAAATGTATTTTCTTTTCATCCCTTCCCTCTCTCTTATTCCCCATATACAATGAGTTACCAAGTCTTGTTGATTCTACCTCCAGAATATCTCTTGTATTCATCCCTTTTTATCCATTCATATAGCCATCACCCTAATTCAAGTTCTTATTGCCTCTTGTTGGTACTTCCTAATTGGTCTCCTTTTCCAATCAAGTCTTTCCAATCCATCTTGCACATAGCTGACAAATTGGTATTTCTAAAGTTTTGGTCTGGCCATATCACATCCATGCTCAAGAAGCTTCAGTGAGTCCTTTTGCCTTTAAAATAAAACACATATTCCTCTATTTGGTATTTAGAGCTTTTAAAAATCTGGCTCCAACATCCCCTTCCAGACTAATATCAGATTACTTCCCCCGATAAGCTCTATGTTCCAGCCAAATAGATCTATTTACTATGCCTTGTACATGCTATTCCAGCTCCTATTCCCATACTTTTGCTCAAAGGCCCTCCCTCTTCACCTCTGCCTCTTGGAATCCTTCAAATTTCAAGTGTCACCTACTATAAGAATCCTTTCTTGATTGTTATTGTTCAGTTGTTTCAGTCATGTCTGATTCTTCACGACCCCATTTGGGGTTTTCTTGGCAAAGATCCTTCAGTGGCTCCAGCTCATGTTATAGAAGAGGAAACTGAGGAAAACAGGGTTATATGACCTGCCCAGGGTCACACAGCTAGTAAGTGTCTGAGACCAGATTTGAACTCAGGAAGATGAGTCTTCCTGACTTCAGGCCCACACTCTACTTACCATGCCACCTACCTGCCCTCTTTTCTTAACTACCCCAGTTTTTAGTGATCTCTCCCACCATATCACCATAATTCATTTATATTTATTTTGAATATTTTGAATCTATTTGAATATATATCATTTGCATGTTTTTCCTCCACACCAACCCCATAGGAACAGGGTTCCCTCCATTTCCCAAAACAGGGATTAGTTTTCCCTACGAGGCGAAATAGCTGTTTCTGGGACCTGAGTATCTTCTGTCTCCCTGGACCACTTCCTGGTCACCTAAGGATGTACGAGTTACGGGCCCCTCTTACTTGATGGATGTCTGAGGAATGCAAGAGTCAGCCCACCCCACCCTACTGAAAAGATACAATTCCATGTGGAGACAAAGAAGGCAGAGACTATAGAAGTAAGTTGCCACTGTATCCTTGTTGCATATCTTTGTTAGGTTAGAGCTAAATGAATCACCTTTTGTTAACTGTTTGAAGACTTATGAGTGCCTCATCTCCTCCCAACAGTGAACTTTAATAATCAAGGTACAGTAGGCCTGCCTCTAACACCTCTCCCTCATAGAAGCTGCTCCCTGAGGAGAGACACTATTCCTTTTTTTCCCCTTCTATCCCCAGAATGTGGCACAGTATCTGTCACACAGTAAGTGAATATCAAAAGCTTTTCTGGTCCCTAAAGAACTTGAAGATAGCTAAAACATTCCCTGCCTCAATCCCAATCTCCCCTCCCCCTTAAGGATTCTCTTCTAAAATTCTACAATAAGTATCTTTGCTTTTTTCAACTGATGCTTATATCTTATTCACTCTTTACTGGACATGTTGCAGCTTGCCAAGGCCCTTTCCAAATGTGATTGAAGAAGGATGGGTGACGTGAAGAGTGAAATTATGATGATATAATTGTCAGTAATTCCAATGAAGAAGAAAAAGAAATGGTTTCTAATGTTATAAGTCTGATCCCATCAAAGCATGAGCTTTGGCCCAAAAGAAATAGTAAAGGGTGTTCAGCCTCTTGCTAAAGGACATGAGTGAACCCCTGTGCTTCCTCACATCATGATGGGGTATCATGTCAAGAAGACTGCCTACTGAGCTGAATCTCAGCAGATCTTAAAAGGCACTTGGACTTCCCATCTGCTTGGCACATGGAAATGCTGTCTTTCTCACCTCTTTCACAGAAACTATGTTAGCTGCTCACGCATGGTAGTGAACACATGTCCTTCCTGGGTAAGCCTAAGCTTGGACATTGGGAACATAGCTGCTTCTTTTGCTGGTGTTTGGTTTTTGTTTGTTTTTTTTTTTTTTGCCTGAGCAAAGGGGACTAAATAGTGATCCTGAGATGGACATGTTCTGTCTTAAAGGCAACCTTGTGAACTCAAGGGTTTGGGAATATTCAAAGCTTTTGATGACCTAGTATCCCCCCTACATGCACATACACATGCATGCATACACACACACACACACACACACACACACACACACACACACACACACACACCCCTTTCCAGTCTTCTTACACCCAACACTCCACTATGTATTCTTTGATCCAGTGACACTGACCCCCTTACTGTTTCTCAAACAAGACCCTATCTCCTGTCTTTGGAAAATTCTAGAATGTTCTTTCTCCTCTTCTCCATCCTCTAGCTTCCTTCAGGTCTCAGCTAAAATCCGACTTTCTACAAGAAGCATTTCCCAATCCCTCTTAATGTGAGTAGCTTCACCCTATTGATTATTTCCTATTTATCTTGTATATAGCATGTTCACATGTAGCTGTTTGCATGTTATCTCCCCTATTAGATTGTGAACTTAAGGGCAGTGACTGTCTTTTGCCTTTTTTGTATACCCAGTGCTTACACAGTGCCTGGTACATAGTAATTTAATTTAATAAAGGCTTATTGATTTTGTTCATCTTTTGTTTTCAAAGAAAACCAATGACACCACAAGGTGATGGGTGATGTCTTGACCTGTGCCTGAATTAGATTTAAGAGAGTCAGAGTTGCACAATTATTCATACTTTCTCTCTCTTCCAGAGTCATCCAAGTCCAGTGGCAGGATGAAAGTCAAGACAACTGGCAATAGTCCAGGATGCAGTGAATGTCCTTGGTGTTTTTAATGTCTAACTAAACTCTAAGTGCTCCACAGCACCTGCTTTTGTCAACTTCATGGCCTTTGGAACAAACCATTTACATCTGTCCATCCTATCTGGGGAAGTGTTCGCGTGTTTAGGGCAGACATCCCCCTAACTCACCAACAGGTTTGAGGCCTTTCAGTTACCCACAACCTAGTTTAACCCGTCTGCCAGGGTGTGGCCGCTGTATATGCCACAGCATCTTGCATCAACCAAAGAGAGTAATAAATGCTTCTTGACTGAATGACTGATAGAAAAAAATTTTCCGCAACCACACCCTTCTTGGAGGTAATCAGTGAAAAGAGAATATAACTAAGCCATGTGATGGTTTGCCATAAAGAGTTATGGTCTTTAAGGAAGTGGTTCAGATAGTGCAGAGCAGAACTAAGGTATTTCATATTTTATTGTTTTGAGTATCAACCTCCCAGGACATAACAATAAAAATTATGGGTTGTTGTTTGTGATATGTTCATGTGATTCTTTTGTATGATAACGATTCCTTTTGTGTGATGGAAATAAAGGGCTCTTGTATACCTGATCGACATTGTACATTAATTAAGTACTTTTCTACTCCCTTTAGTTTTTGAGGCAATTGGCATTAAGTGACTTCCCCAGAATCACATAGCTAGTTATTGTCTGAGGCCAAATTTGAACTTAGGTCCTCCTGACAGCAGAGCAGGTGCTCTATCCACTGTACCACCTAGATGCCCCATTTACTTCCTTTTAGAAATATCCTAGACATGAATTAAGCCTAAGATTTCATTAAGTATTCTTCCCTGTGGCTCTAGAATGGAGATATAAAGAGTCAGGAATGTGGCAAGAACCTGACTCCTCTCTTTAGAGGCCATGCTCCCCCAAAGACTCAGAGTGAACCTAGAATTGGCATTCCTTGTAGTGGGAGAATATGCCCCAACCTCCCTGGGCCAATGGTACTTGTTACATTAAAGAAACCATTGTGGGTTGGGGGCAGAGCCAAGATGGCAGAGGAAAGGCAGTGACTCTCCAAGCTCCCAACAAATCGGTCCACATACCTACAAAAAAAATGCCATAAGACAACTCCTGGAGCAGCAAAACCCACAAAAGAACAGAGTGAGACTATTTTCCAGTCAAAAACGGCTTAAATAGGTGGCAGGAATCATCTGCTGTATGGGGTGAGAGAAGAACTCAGCACATGGCACAGATCCATCCCCAGGCAGGCCACACCTCTGGTGCCTCATAATCTTCAGTGTAAGCAGCTTCTTCACGGACCAGTGAGGGGGTCCAGCGGTTGGCCAGGGAGAAATAGTAGGGAGTCTCTACAGGAGCAGAGGCAGGAGCACTGTGGTGTTATTCAGGAAGCAGATTTGAGTGGCAGTGGCCCAGTGGAGGAGGGACACAGGCACACCAAGCTTTCAACCAGAGAATCATATTTCAACAGATTTCTGCTTCCACGTTACAAGCAGGCCCATGGTTATTTACAGGCCAGGCAGGCTGAGAATGAGCCTAAATTGTACCACCTGGGACCCCCTGTAGCTTGGGACAGTGCATTCTAGAAGCAGCACTATGCATCAAGAAGGAATTAAAAGCCAAGAAATAGTCAGGCAAGATGAGCAGGCAGAAAAAGATGTGGACCATAGAAAGTTTCTTTAGTGGCAAGGTAGATGAAAATACACCCTCAGAAGAAGATAACAAAGTCACAAAGGCCCTACATACAAAGCTTCCAAGAAAAATATGAATTGGTCTCAGGCCATGGAAGTTCTCAAAAAGGACTTTGAAGATAAAATAAGAGAGGCAGAGGGAAAGCAAGAGAGGTAGGTGAAAAAATGGAAAGAAAAATGAGAGTGATACAGGAGGGTCATGGAAAAAAAAGTCAACAGCTTGAAAAGCCAAATTGGCCAAATGGAAAAGGAGGTACAAAAGCTCTCTGAAGAAAATAATTGTTTAAGAATTAGGATTGAGCAAATGGAAGCTCATAAAGTCAGTACTTTGTGAGAAATCAAGGCACAATAAAGCAAATCCAAATAAAATTTTAAAATAGAGGGCAATATGAAATATCTCCTTGGAAAAACAGCTGACCTGGAAAATAGATCCAGGAGAGATAATTTGAAAATCATTCAACTACCTGAAAACCATGACCAACAAAAGAGCTTAGACATCATCTTCCAAGAAATTGTCAGGGAAAATTGCTTGTATATTCTAGAAGCAAAAGGTAAAATAGAAATTAAAAGAATACACAGATCACCTCCAGAAAGAGATCACAAAAGGAATACTTCCAGGAATATTATAGCCAAATCTCAGAAATCCCAGGCCAAGGAGAAAATATTGCAAGATGCTAGAAAAAAGGAATTCAAATACTGTGGAGCTACAATCTGGATAACACAAGATCTAGCAGCTTCCATGCTATATGATATTCCAGAAGGCAAAGGAATTGGGATTACAACTAAGAATCACCTACAAAGCAAAACTGATTATAATCTTTCAGGAGAATAAATGGAACTTTAACAAAAAAGAGGACTTTCAGGCATTTGTGATGAAAAGACCTGAACTGAATAGGAAATTTGATTTTCAAATACAAAACCCTAGAGAAGCATAAAAAGATAAACAGGAAAAAGAAATCATGAAGTATGCTAAAAGGTTCAACTGTTTATATTCCTACATGGGAAGATAATACTTCTAACTCATAAGAACTTTCTCAGAATTAGGGCACCTGAAAGGAATATACTTAGACAAAGGGTACAGGTGTGAATTGAATATGAAGGGATTATATCTGTAAAGCATTTTTTTGTTTATCCTTTTTTTTTTTTTTGGTGGGACAGGAAGGGTGGGATGGCTTATGTCCGGGGATGGATTTCGGCTCAGTATCTCCTAGTTCCAGGGCTAGTGTTTTGTCCACTGTGTCACCTAACTGACCCATGATAACATCTTTAAAATAAAGTTAAGGGGTAAGAGGAATGCACTGGAAGAAAGGGAAAGAGAGAGGTAGAATGTGGAAAGGTGGAAAGTAGCTCACATAAAAGAAATAAGAAAAAGCTTATGGAGTGTAGGGGAAGAGGGGGAAGGAGTGGTAAGTGAGTGAACCTTACCCTCATCTGAATTGGCTCAAAGAGGGAATAACATACATACACCCAAGTGAGTATAGTAATATATCTTGCCCTAAGTGGGATGGGAAAGGGATAAGGGGGCAGAGGTGAAGGGAAGAAGGGCAGATTGAGGGAGGGGTCACTTTCAAGGAGGGATAGGGTGAAAGAAGATAGAAAATAGAGTAAATATCAAGGGGAGGGAATGGAATGGAGGGTAATACAGTTAGCAATAGTAATTGTGAAAGAAATGATGAGCAGGATGCTATCACAAGGACGGATAAAAATGCAAACCATCAACAGAGAAAGAACTGATAGTATCTGAATACAGATTGAAGTATAATTTTATTTATTTCCTCTTTCTAAAGTTATTTTGTCTGTTTTCTTTCACCTGACTAATGTGAAGATGTTTTGCATGACTGTTGTAAGGGGCTAAAATTCTAGCTAGTCTGTCTAAAATATCTAATGAGTGGTTGCCAATAAATTACAAGCTTTAGTAAGAGTTAGACTTTTAAGCATTTATTAAGGAGATAAGAATTTGGTAAAGAGAGAGAGAAAGGCCTAGATTCATCTGTCTATTAAAGGGAGAGAGCATTCCTAGCTCCATTCTCAACCAGAGTCCTGATGAAAGAGAGCAAGAGTGCCAGCCTCACCCCCTCTTCCTCCCACAAGCAAATGTCACTTCCTGACGCCAAAGAGTGGTATGTCTTGCCCTCAGATGCCTTCTCTTCATGGCAGAGCATCTTGCAGTGAGTCTCCAGCAGGTGGCATCATTCCAATTGTTACACTGTACATGTATAACTTATATTGAATTGTTTGATTTCTTAGGGAGGGATGAAAAGGGAGGGAGGAAGAAATTTGGAATACAAAGTTTTAAAAAATCTATCTGAAAAAGTTTGTTTTTATTTTTTACATGTAACTTGGGGAAAATTCTAAATAAATAAATACTTTTTTAAAAAAAGAAACCATTGTGACTGAATAGTGAATTAGCCCAGATTTTAAAAGAAAATTCACAAAATGATGTAAGGAGAATCACATAAGCAAGAATGAATGTAAAAGGGCCAGCTAGGTGGCACAGCGGATAGAGCACCAGCCCTGGAGTCAGGAGTACCTGAGTTCAAATCCAGCCTCAGACACTTGACACTTACTAGCTGTGTGACCCTGGGCAAGTCACTTAACCCCAATTGCCTCACTTAACAAAAAAAGGGATGAATGTTAAAGAATAGAAAGAATATATAAGGATAATGTTTGAAACATTAAGGCCGAAAATGTGCTAAGGCTTTAAAAAAAATAAAGCTACAGGCAACAAGAAAAGGAATTTTTTTAGTTATCTTCTGGAAAAGAAGAGAAAAAATATGTACGTACCTACCAAACATTACCCTTACATCTAGGAATGATGGTATAGTGTTAATAAAAGATACAATTCAAAACTATTCAAATGCTTTTATTTTTATTTTAATTTCCATCAAAGAAAATGATATTTAAATTAGAAAGGTTAGAATAAACATAATTAAAAATTGAATCAAAGCCCAATATGAGGGAAGGAAGGGGGCAATGATATATGTAGTAGCTTAAAATGGATGTCCAAGTCCAAAGAAATTATATTTGAGAATATTGTGTTCAGTTCTGGATGCCATATTTTAAGATGGATACTAACGAATTAGAATGTATTGAGGGAAGAAAAACGGGATGGTTGGCACAAGGATCAGACATGATACAAGGGAAAGAGCACTGACTCTGAAGTATGAGGATCCAAGTTCAAATCCATCTTCTGCAACTTGTTGAAACTTTGTCAAGTCAATTTCTCTGAGCTTCAGTGTCCTCTACAAAATGAAGGGATTGAACTAGATGTCCTCAGAGTTCCCTTCCCACTCTCAATATATCTTTCTATCCTTTCTAGCTCAAGACCTATGATCCTATGATCATCTCATGAGAAATGGTTGCAAGAACTAAGGATGTTTTAGCCTGGAGAAGAAAATACTTAGATGACATATAATAACTGTCTTCAAACACTTGATAGGTTGTCACATGGAAGATTAGACATTTTGAAGTGATAGAGAAGGCAGAACTTGGACTGATGAGTAAAAGTTAGGTGGTAGGAAATGGAGCAAGACAGAACATTTAGGCTAAATGTAAGGAGGAACTTCATCCTTAAACAATCCTCCTAAACCAATCAGTATTGTTTAAATAAGGAATTAGCAGTACCGGGGTAAAATCTCAAAAATGACAGAACATCTGTTTGAATCCAAAGCAAAGCATTCAACATAACAGTAATGCAAGTCTATGTTCCAACCACTGATGCCAAAGAGGTCAAAACTACTCCATTCTATGAAGTCCCACAACATCTTCTAGAAATAACACCAAAAAAAGATGTCATATTTATCAAAAGGGATTGGAATGCTCAAGTAAGAAATAAAAAGATAATTGGAGTAAGTCAAGTTTTGCCTTGGATACAAAATGAAGGAGGACAGAGAAAGTCAAGTTTTGTCATAACTTACTAGTCATAGCAAACACTTTTTTCAACAATCCACAAAATGACTCTACATTTGGACAGCACCAGATAGTTAATATCAAAATCAGATTGTTCATATATTTTACAGCCAAAGGTAGAGAAGCCCTTTACAGTCAGAAAAAAAAAAAAGACCTGGAGCTGACTGTGGCTCGTATCATAAGCTTCTTATTTCAAAATTCAGACTTCAAATGAAGTAGGGAAAGCGATCAGACAGTATAAGTATGACCTAAATAACATCCCTTTTGAATATGAAGTGGAAGTGATGAGCAGATATAAGGGATTAAATCTGGTAGGGTGCCTGAAGAACTATGGAGAGAGGTTTGCAATATTGTACAGGAGGTTGCAACAATAACAACAACCCAAAAAAAGAAACATTTTAAAGAAAAAGAAGAGCAAGAAAGCAAAATGACTGTCTGATGAGGCTTTACAAATAGCTGATGAAAGAAGAAATGCTAAAGGTAAAAAAGAGAAAGAGAAAGATATACCCAAATGAATACAGAATAAGCAAGGAGAGATAAGGTTTTCAGTTTTTGGTTTAATTTAATTTACTTATTTATTTAGAATTTTCCCCACTTAACATATAAAAAAACAAATTGTAACATCAATTTTTAAAACTTTTTGTTTCAAATTCTCTTCCTTCCTCTCTATCCTCCCTTAAGAACTCAAGCAATTCAATCTAAGTTATACATGGAGATAAGGTTTTCTTAAAAGAGCAATGCAAAGAAATAATAATAGAATGGAAAAGACAAGAGATCTCTTAAAGACAATTAGAGATATCAAGAGAATGTTGCATATAAAAATTGGCATGGTGAAAGACAAAAATAGAGAGGACAATAGAAGTTGAAGAGATTAAGAAGAGGTGGCAAGAATATATAGAAGAGGAGCAGCTAGGTGGCACTGTGGATAAAGTACTTGCCCTGGATTCAGGATTACCTGAGTTCAAATTTAACCTCAGACACTTAACACTTACTAGCTGTGTGACCCTAGGCAAGTCAGTTAACCCTCATTTCCCTGAGGGGGAAAAAAGAATATATAGAAGAACTAACCATGATGGTGGTTACTGATCTAAAGCCAGACATCCTGGAGAATGATGAGGAAGCACTGCTAAAAATAAACCTAGTGGAGGTGATAGAATTCCAAATGAGCTATTTAAAACCCTAAAAGATGATGTTGTTAAAGTGTTGCTTACACAATAAATTTGGGAAAGCAAATTTGGAAAACACAACAGTGGGCACTGGACTGGAGAAGATCAATTTATGTCACAATTCTAAAAAAAGACAATGTCAAAGAATGTTCAAATTACCAAACAATCGCACTCATTTTATATACCAACAAGTTTATGCTTAAGATTCTGCAAGCTAGGATTCTGCAAGATGTGAACTGAGAATTAACAGAAGAGCAGGCTGGTTTTCAAAGAGGCAGAGGAACTACAGACCAAATTGTCAACATTTGCTGGATTATGGAGTAAGCAAGGGAGTTGCAGAAAAACATCTACTTCTTCTTTATTGACTACACTAAAGCCTTTGACTATGGATCATGACAAAATGTGGCAAGGCCTCAAAGTGATAAGAGTACTAGATCATCTTACTTGTCTGCTGAGGAACTTGTATGCAGGCCAAGAAGCAATAGTTAGAATCAAACGTGGAACAAATGATTGGTTTAAGATTGGAAAAGGAATATAAAAAGGCTGCATATTGTCACCTTAACTTTTATGCACAGTACATCATGTTAAATGCCAGTCTCGATAAATCAAAAGCTGGAATTAAGGTTGTTGGGAGAAATATCAACAATCTCAGATATATAGACAATACCACACTGATGGCAGAAAGTAAAAAAGAATTAAGAAGCCTCTTGGAGAGGGTGAAAGAGGAGAATGTAAAAGCTGGCTTGAAGCTTAACATAAAAAAACTAAGATCTTAGCAACTGGTCCTGTTACTTTCTGGGAAATAGAGGGAGAAGAAATGGAAATATTGTCAGATTTTACATTCTTGGGCTCAAAGATCACTGCAGATGGCAACTGCAGTCATGAAATTAAAAGACGCTCCTTGGAAGTAAAGCTATGGCAAATCTGGATAGCATGTTAAAAAGCAGAGGTATTACCTTGCAAACAAAGGTGTATAGTCAAAGCCATAGTCTTTCCAGTAGCAATGTATGGCTATGAGAGCTGGATTGTAAAGAAAGCTGAGCACCGCAGAATCAATGCTTTTGAATTGTAGTGCTAGAGCAGCATACGCTGCTGCCTGACACCCTGAGACAACTTTACCACTACTAAATCACTATGGATGATAACCTACCTGAACTGACTCCTCAATGATTAATACATTCCCTCTCCATCCAAGTGATTCTGAACCAATGACTGCCATTATGCAAAGCCTATTCTTGGTCCCTCAGTGGTTACTCCATAATTCCCCTCTAAAAGGTGATACAATGGAGAGAGAACTGAGCCTGGAGTCAGGAAGACCTGAGTTCAAATCCAGCCTTGGACACTTATTATTTGTGTGTCCATGAGGACAAGTTACTCAATATCTATTTTCCTCAGTTTTCTCAATTGTAAAACATGGACAATAATATGATGTACCTCACATAATTATTGTGAGGGCCAAATGAGATATTTGTAAAAACACTTAGCACAGTGCCTGGAACATAATAGGTATTCTATAAATGGTTATTCCTTTTCCCTTCTCTTCACCCAATTTCCCCTAACCCAACCCACCAACTTCCTACTCTAAAGCTACCTACTTCATCTACTGTACTCTCTGGAGTACCTACTCCATAGGTAAAAAAAAAAAAAAAAAAAAAAAAACCTAGCTCATCTTATCTTTTTCCTTTCCTGCTCCTTTTCTCTCCTTATACTGTCTAAGACCTGGCTCCTTCCTCAGAGGAGTTTCCCCAGGCACCCTTTCCAGAACTGGTTGCACTTTCACTCATACCCCCAATTCACTGGTTGTGTTGCAGTAGCTAGAATATTCCTTGATTCCCATTGCCACTTCGAGGTTCTCACTTTACCATAAGTACTTAGTAACTGCTCTTGCTTTCCAGTTCATACAATCCATAGATATATCACCCAATCAAGATACTGGTGGTTGTTTACCAACCTTCAGGATACTCTCCTTCCTTTCTCTATGAATTCAGTGCCTAGCTCACAGTCTGTGTGTGCGTGTGTGTGTGTGTCTCTGTCTCTCTCTCTGTATCTCTGTCTCTCTCTGTCTCTGTCTCCCCAAATACTATTTTCATACTATGGTATTTTAACATACAAAATGATACTGCCTCAAACACCCTAACCTTCCAGTTCCTCCACTTACTCATGTCCCATGACTTATGTCCTCCACCTCAACTAAGCTATACACAGAGATGGTCAAACCCTTGATCTTACTATCACCCACAAATGCACCACTTCTATGTTTATGCACTATGAAATTCCTTAATCTGACCATAATCTTTTGTATTCTATCTCTCTCTTCTATGCAACCCCAAAACCTGTTCATCATCACTGTGACCTTCAATACTTCCACTCCTCTGAGGCCATCACCCCTAAACTGGTCATACCTTCCTCCCCTCCCCATCTTGACCCATGTGAAGCAGTCCAATTCTCCACTGTCCTTATCTCCAGAGTCTCTTGACTACTTATCTTATTGAAGGTCTTGCCTTGCCAAAATTAAGCCCTGACTTATTCCCACCATCTGCTGCCTCTGCTCCTACAAATATGCTGATGAATAAAGCTAGAAAAAAATCATCAAATTGTGCTAAGTGTGCTACAAACTATGTTACATAATCTAATCTGGGCCCTCACTGGGACAGGGCAATCATTTTACATCTCTTTAATCATTTTGCTCATCACATAGTTTTTTGCAAACTTTTTAATGCTTCCTCAAGTCTTTCATGACCCTTATACTCTCACCCTCTCAGCTGAGAACTTCACTGAAAAAATTAAGGCCATTCACCCAGAGCTCCCTCTTCTCCCTTCCTCCTCTTATATCACCAAGATGTCTTCTGCTACTTTCAATGTCTTCACCTCTTTTCACATAAAAAAGATAGTCCTTCCTCTTGCAAGGCAAACTCTTCTGTATGCATACTTGATCCTATTCCATCCCATCTTCTCCAGCAGATTTCCCCCTCTATCATCCTTAATCTTTACACTAATCTTCAGTCTCTCTTTCTATTGGCTGCTTTCTTACTTTCTATAAACAGGCAGTAAGGGAAAAAAAATTCTCCATCTTCAAAAAGACCTTCAAGTGATTAATCAATCCCTGCTTTTATCTCATAACTCTTCTCACTTTTATAGTTAATTCCTTAAGAAGGCTGCCTACAATGGGTGCTTTTACTTCCTTTCCCTTCACTCTCTCACCTCTCTGAAGCCTGGCTTCTAACCTCACCACTAACCAAAACTGCCCTCTTCAAAGTTACCAATGATCTCATAATCACCAAATCTAATTGCTTTTCCACTGTTGATCACCCTCTTCTGGATACTTTCTTCTCTCTAGGCTTTCATGACATTGATCTACCCTGGTTCTACCTGTCTGACCATTTCTTCTCAGTCTTTTTTGCTAGATCTTCATCTAGATCACTCTCGTTAACTATGGGAGGAGGTGGTGGAGGTTGTAATTTTTTGCCTCTAACTTATTTCACTTGGTGATCTTGTGAATTGCCATGAATCCAACTATCATCTCCATGCTAACGATTCCAAATTTATTTGTCCAGCCCTAACCCCCAATTTCACATTTCAAACTAGACATTTCAGACGTCTTAAACTCAGCATGTTTAAAATTCATTATCTTCCCCCCCCCAAAAAAAAACAACTCTCCCCTCCTTCTAATTTCCATATTACTGTCCAGGCTAACACCATCTTCCCAGTAACCTAGACTCTCAACCTAGATATCATCCTATACTTCTCATTCATTCTCACCCCCTATATCCAATCAGCTGCTAAGTCCTGCTATTTCTACCTATGTAACATATCTCACATATTCTCCTTTCTCTTCACTGCCATTGATATCCACCCTGGTGCAGACCCTCTTCAACTTATGCCTGGACTATCACAACAACCTGCTGGTTGATCACCCTACCTTGTCTCTCCCCACTCCAGTACATCCTCCATTCAACTGGATGGATAGATGGATGGAATATGCATTTATTAAGTGCCTACTATGTGTCAGGCACTATGCAAAGCACTGTAAAAATGTTATCTCATTTGATCTTCATAACAACCCTAGGAGGAAAGTACTATTATTATCTCCATTTTACAGTTGAGGAAAATAAGGCAGAGATTAAGTGATTTTACCAGGGTCATACAACTGTTTGAGACTGGAATTGAACTTAGGTCTTCCTGACTCCAAGCCCAACATTCTACCCATTGTAGCATCTTGCTGCCTTAAACCAATCAGCTGTCAATTTGATCCTCCTAAAGATTAAGTCTAACCTTATCACCTCTCCATCCCCTTCAATCAATGTCAATGTCTCTCTATTGCCACCAGAATCAAATATTAATTCTTCTGTTTGACTTTTAAAGCCCTTCATAACCTGGTCCCTTCCTACTTTTCCAGGCTTTTTATACTTCACAGTGCCCTATCCTCCAAACATATTCTGTAATACATTAACACTGCCTTCCAGGGCAGCTAGGTGGCACAGTGGATAGAGCACTGGCCCTGGAGTCAGGAAGACCTGAGTTCAAATCCGGACTTAGACACTTAACACTTACTAGCTGTGTGACCCTGGGCAAGTCACTTAACCCCAATTGCCTCATAAAAAAACAAAACAAACAAAAAAAAACACTGCCTTCCTTGCCATTCCTTCAACAAGACATTCCCATATGTCTGGAATTCTCTGCCTCTTCATCTCCACTTCTTTCCTCCTTTTGCTTTCTTTCAAGTCTCAAGAAAAGACTCACCTTCTGTAAGAAGCTATTCCTGATTCCTTTTAATATGAATGCCTTCCCTCTGTAGATTTTCTTCCATTTACCCTATATGTATCTTGTTTGTACAAAGTTGGTTGCATGCTGTGTTTATTATGCTATAAGAAATATTGAAGGGGATGGTTCCAGAAAAACCTGGGAAGACCTGTGTCGACCAATGTATAAAGTGAGCAGAATAAATAGAATGACTTGTATTCTATAAATCAAACAACTCTGAAGATCATAGAGCTCTGAACAACACAATTACCAACCATGATTCTAAAGGACTTAAAATGAAATATGGTGCCCATCTCTTTGTCAAAAAGGTCACAGACTCAGGATAAAGACTGGCATGTATATAGTTTTGGACATGGTCAATGTAGGAATGTGTTTTGCTTGACTATGCATAATAGTTACAAGGATTTTGTTTTTCTTTCTTTTTAATGGGGAGAGGCAGGAGGAAAAGAAAAACTTTTGTCCATTAAAAATAATTAAATTTCCACAAATGGATTCTTTTATTAATACAGAGATTAAATAAGGTCCCTATAAAACTCCTTCCAATTTCAGAATATTATAATAATGCAACTGATTTTTTTAATGTAGTCAAATTTGAAGGTCGCTATCAGGTATAACAGGATGCTTGAAAATGAATGCCTGCTGGTTTCAAGAGAAGAGTTCCCAGAATTTCCCTCTTCAAAACACAAGAGAGGAGATTGGTATCTCAGAGCCACTCTCTCTGTGCCATGCCTTTCTCCCCATGAGAAGTCTAAGGACTTCTTTCATGGTTTCCCTTCCCTTCCCCTTCCTCTAAATAAACTACCATCATATTCTTTAAAAAAAAACCACACACACAAGGAAGCTTTGTCCTGGTCTTGGGACTGGTGGGCCCTGACTTTAACTGACAAGCTAGCAACTCTTAAACCAAGGTATGGATAAGCCAAGAAGCTGTGGGGAGGAGAATAAAGGATAGCACTAAGGAATAAGAGAGTAAAAGCTGTCGGGGCATTGAGAAGCAGCCACCGCAGAGAGTGAGAGCCAGAACATGACACACTAGAAAGATGCTGTATTGTGAAAACAAGTTAGGACTTCTGAAACCAGAGCTGATGATGCTTCCTTTCTCTTCACCACTTTTACTTCTCTCTTTGAAGAGGTGGAGTTGATGCTTTCCCAAGGATAGAAAGCTCACCCTGCTTCTTAAGTTTGTTTGCCTTTCTGTGTTTAAACATTTACTTTGTTTCTTAAGCTACCAATTATTATAAAAGCTGTTAGAGTTGACTGGAGTCTGCTAACCTGAAGGATTTTTCCAAAATACAATCTCTAGATGGGGGTTCAGAGTTATTGATAGATTTTATAATTTCACGAGGTAGAAAGAATACTTGTACTAGGGTTTCTCTAGCCCAGGGCTTCTTAAAATTTTTCCACTTGCTACCCCTTTTTTGCCCAAGAAATTTTTATGTGACCCCATGATTACATCCACAGTGTAAAGTGTGCATATTGTATGTTCAGAACCAAGTCTGCTGTGATGCCCACATTCAGTTACAAGACCCCATATGGGGTCTCGACCCACAGTTTAGGAAGCCCTGCTCTAGCCAATGAATCAGCAGTAGTTGGAGTAGAACCTTGTGGGTGTCACTGAAGCAAGGTCTCTGCTTTTTTTTTCCCTGGCATTGGTTTAAAAGGAATGGTATGCACAAAGGTGAGGAGGCAAGGGAGCAGATGGAGAGAACATCACACTCAAAGAAAGGCGTAGGCTGGCCCACAAAATGTAGGGGCAAGTAAGAATAATTGAGAGTCCTCCCTTCTTATACACCAGGTCAGTATGGCAGCCTCCACCCCCTACTGCTAGACAGAAAACAAAAATATGTCCTTCTGGCCCAATAGAATATTCAATTAGCTAAACCATGGGTCTCCTATGGGATTCCTATGATTGTTAATTCAGTTCCTTGACAATGATCAAGACAACATAGTGAGTAGATACAAGAATACAACCACTTTAGATGTATATCAACTCTTGTGAATTATTAAGCTACTAAATCTAGTTTTATAAATCAGTTTCTTATAAGCATGGGCAATCTGAGCCAGTCTTATCAGGGCTTGATTATCCCTTAGGAAGCCGACCATAAAGACTCTGGACCAATAGAGGATCAGAACCTGAAAAAGGTTTGCCTTTTCTATCACATGGCAATATGAATTGAACAGCTTCACAAGAAGAGTAGCCCCAGGATTTAGTCATATCTAGTCCTCAAAATGGGCATTAAGCTCATTCATTTTGTTTTACACTTTACTACTTTTCTAGTATTTGTTCTGCTTTACTACTCTTTAACTAGAAGAACGCAAAGCATCATAGGAAAACAAAAACAACAAAACCAGTCTTATTTCACATTCCCATAAAACAATAAATACAAGAGGTCTCCTTTACTAGATCATTACCCTGCTCTTGCTCCTTAACATTCCCCTTGGAAATTGAGGAGATGCCCATCAATTGGGAAATGGATGAACAAGTTGTGGTATATGACTGTAATGGAATACCATTGTGCTATAAGAAATGATGAGCAGGCGGATTTCAGAAAAACCTGGAAAGATTTACATGAACTGATGCTGAGTGAAATGAGCAGAACCAGAACATCGTATACATAACAGCAACATTGTTCAATGATCAACTATAACTGACTTAGCTCTTCTCAGCAATACAATGATCCAAGACAATTCCAAAAGACTCATGATGGAAAATACTTTCCATATCCAGAGAAAGAACTGATAGAATCTGAATGTAGATTGAAGCATACTATTTGCACTTTTTGTTGGGTGTTTTTATGTGGTTTTTTCCTTTTTTCTGTTTCTTCTTTCACAACATGACTAATGTGTAAATATATTTTACATGATTGCACATTTATTACCTATATCAGATTGCTTTCCATCTTGGGGGAAAGGGAGAAGAGGAGGGAGGAAGAAAAATTTGGAACTCAAAATCTTTCAAAAATGGATGTTGAAAACTGTCTTTACATGTAATTGGAAAAAAATAAAATCCTATTAAATAAAAAAGAGAAAAGAGGAAAAAATACTGTGTTCCCTAAGACTCTGTCCTGAGCCCTTTTCTCTTCTTGCTGTATACATTCTGTTGGTGATTTCATCTGTTTCCATGAGTTCAATGATCATCTATTTTATATGCTTATATCCTTAAACTATATACCCATCACCAATCTCTCTTCTCAACTCCAGTCCCAATTCAATCAAGTCAAAGAATATTTGACATCTACAAAGGCTTGCTGTACATCTCCACCTAAATGTCTCATCAGCATCTCAAACTCAACAAATTCAAAAACAAATTGATTACTTTCTCCCAAAACTATATGCCTCCTCCAAACTTCCTTATTTTAGTTTTGGGCCAACACCTTGCCAGTCATCCAGGTTTGTAACCTTAAAGACATCCCTGACTCCTTCTCCCTGTCCTTCAAACCCTAATTATCAATCAATTGCCAAGTTTTGTCAGTTCTACTCAAACACCTGGACCCTTGACTCCATTCACATGCCCGTGATCCTAGTATAGGCCTTCATTATCTCTCACTTGCACTTTTAACTGCTCTCTTTACTTACAATTCCCCGCCCCCATCCTCATCCCTTTCAATCAGTCTTCCACCTAGATGGCCAAATAATCTTCCTAAGACCCAGGTATGGCCACACGTAAAGGACAGCAATTTATGTTGACTCTCCAGCCATCAATGTGACAAGCTTGTGCCACACATTCCAAGTTCCCAATCACTTTATAGAAAATACCTACAGAGGCCTACCATGAGGAAGGTATGACCTTAGAAAGAAACGATCTAACATTTTATATAAGGCAGTGCATTCCAGGACTTCCCCTGTGGTAGAAAAGATTCAACTGTGAGGGAAGAGGCAGGGAGTCAAGGGTCACTTGGCCCTGGGCTAACAGGCTCAAGCACCTCCCAGTTAGAAGAGCCCACCTTACACTGCAGCATAGATATCTTGGGGTTTAGAGCGACTGTGAGCTGGTGCAGCTTTCTCTTGACCTCATACATTCATTCCGAACCTCATCTAAAAAATAACTGAGTCCCTCAATGCCCACTTCCTTGGCTTTCAGAACCTGTAATTGGGTACACCAGCACAGAATGTTATTCACCTGCTCAAAAACCTTCCGTGACTCCTGACTACTTCTAGGATAAAATACAATCTCCTCAGTCTTTCATTTAAGAGCCTCCACAATATGGACCACGAGGAGTCTCTGGTTTTTCTCTTTGTATACCCAGTACTTGTCTGTGGAAGGTATTTCATAAATGGCTGTCTAATTGAATTAAAATGCTATGCAGAGGGGGCAGCTAGGTGGCGCAGTGGATAAGGCACCAGCCTTGGATTCTGGAGGACCTGAGTTCAAACCCAGCCTCAGACACTTTCTAGCTGTGTGGCCCTGGGCAAGTCACTTAACCCCCATTGCCCTGCAAAAAAAAAAAAAAAAAAAGGCTATGCATACTGTACTTCTTCCAGACTTGTTTCTTTATTTTCACTCAGTATTTCAACTGTGGGATCTATGTAAAAAGGCTGATAACTTTACAAAGCCAGAAAGTTTTCAGCCAATGTCCAACTTTAAGGAATTTTTCTACCCCTCCTTCCCCACTCTTAAAATGCAAGCATTTCCCATAAACATTTAATATATTAGTAATATTTTATTTTTACATCATCTCCATTTCAAAATGTCTCTCTCCTCTTCCCATAGCTGTCGAGAAAGCTCTTGTGAAGACTACTCCCCCCAAAAAAAATAAAATAAAGAGTAAAGGGGTGGCAATGGGAAGGAAGAAAGCAGACAAAACATTACAAGTCAGAAAGTGTATGTATTATTCTGCACCCATAGTCTCCCACTTCTCCAAATAAGGTAAATTATCATCTCTTCTGTGTACAAAAGCTTCGCATGGACTTTTGCACTATGCAAGCATCACACTGATACAAATCTGGGCCTAGTACTTTCAGGTGCAGATGAGCAGCAGATGGAGAAAGTATAAACCAAACAGAATAAAGCAAGCCATAAAGTAGCAGTCTCCTAAGCCCCTTTCTTAGGAAAATGGGAATGAACAAAAATCAACCACAGCAGCCAGCTCCCCAAATGGATCTTCAAGAATAGAAGTGCCTTGGAGAAGCAGTGGACTGGCTGTGACCTTGAAGCTGTCACTTCATCTAAGTAGGTCTCCAGTTCATCAGCACTATGATTCTGGGAAGGGAATTGTGTGGGGGCTCCTTTGTGTATTTCAGGACTAAAAGTAGTCACCATGACAAGCCAACATGATATAAGCAGAAGGAAAGGTCAGGAGTCTGCCTGTGGTAGTCGAGCCCACCCTTCACATTCCCACCAAGGGTGGTCATTCAGCCTCCACGGAGGAGAGAGCCCTTGGCCTTTAGAATGAAATCAGACCTTTTTCACTGAGACCTGTCTGGTCAGCCTCAATAAACCTCAGAATACAACGAAGTTTAGAAGCTTTTTCCACATAGCACAAAAGAGCAGCAATACTGTAATGAGAACTGAACCTAGGAAGTACCACATCTCCCATGGTCTTCTTTCTACCTAATTCACCCCAGCTGAGACAGAACAGAAAACAAGGCCAAAAAAGCCATGGAGCAGCAGCAGTTTTAGGGAGTTACCTGCCTCTGCCTAGGATTCCAGGATTGATTCTTGTACTCTCCCCCCCACCACCACCACACACACACACACACACACACACACACACTTAACCTGTCAGAACCTAAAATTACTTGAACAGGTGACAAGACCTTCCATTCTACAATTGTAAATAAAACCAGTCACAGTTTAAATGCAAAGGACCACTGGAGAACAAAGCCACCACACTGAAGTGTAAATAACTGATATTTTGGCCTCTCTGGGGAAAAGGTCCGACAAGGTGCGTGGATAGAATATGATCCTTGCAGTGTCTGAAAAGGAAGGAAGGATAGCACCGGTGAGGAGTTTGGAAAGTGGACAAGGGGAAGGAGAGCTAAAGCAAACTAGAAGAGCTTTACAATTTTCCCCTGGGGCCAGCAAAGGTCTCTGGGTCCCAAGAATCCCACCAGAACCCCATCCATTCTACCCATCCTTATGGGCTCTCCTCCAAGTTTTCCCAAGGCCCTGAAGTCTGAGGAAGGATAACTGGGGAAATCAAAGGAATTGCCGTGTCCCTGTCCCGGACCCTGTCACTCCACCCTCACTTCCCTGCAGTGCGCCTTCTCCTTCCCAAAACTTCTCCCCTGGAATTTTTCAAATATCCCCGGCTCCCCGTTGCCCAGCCAACAGTGATTGCTTCTTCCACCTGCTGGCCCAGATTCCGACTCCTCCCCAGCCCAGAAAGGAGAAAGTTCCCTTGATCCCCTAGCCCTGCACTCACCAGTCTGCGCTGTGCCCAGCGGACACTCACCATGCGCCGTGGTGGCCATGGTGCTGGACAGCGGGGTACTGGACTGAGAAAATCAGCTAGCCAAGCTGCGGGCGGGACTGCGCCGGTTTATCTCAGCGAAGCTAATTCCATCGCGGCTCAACCTGCTCAGGACCAGCCCGCCCAGCCCCAGCAGCCGCCGCCGCCTCCTCCTCCTCCCCTTTCCCACCCCGCCCCCTTCTCCCTTTTTCCTTCTGTCTTCCTCCTCTCTCTTCCCCTTCCCCTTCCCGGGGCAGCCGGTTCAGAGGGGCCATAGAAAGCCCCTCCTGCTCAGCACCCCAGGGCGCACAGACTCGGGCTTAGAGTACTTGGGCAGGGTAGGTGGTCCCCCTGGATGCTGGTTTATCCCCTCGGGATTGAGCACTGAAGTCTGCAAACCCGGAGAGGGAAAAAAGGAACCCTCCAGGCCCCTCCTCCGTGTTTGCTTCCTCCTCGCCCCCACCCCCCAACAGCTCAGCCCACAGTGAAATATTCTAGTTGATTGTAATCCATCAAAATCATCTGGATCATTGACCGCCTGGAGAGGCGTTTCTCACAAGGGAATAATAGCAGATTACCCTCTTGGGGCCCCGACTCAGATCCAGTCTCTGCACTGACCTGATCCTCTCTAGTGCTGAATAATGAAGTAGGAAGGGGTGAGGGGAGAAGAGGGAAAGAAGATGAGGAAATTGGGTGAATTACAAGGATAGGCTGGAGAGGAAGAGTGCTCGGTCTGCAAGAACAAAGTTAGGTATCAGGAAGACTTGTAGACTGTCAGTTTCTAAGACACTAGCACGTTGAAGGAAGTAGAGTGGAATCTCCCCATGAGATGAGATTGTCTGTCTCAGTGATGGCTGAAGTGCATGCCTGCCCAGAGAGTGTGCGAATGGATGAGATTGCAGCTAGAGATTCCTTTTCATCCTATGGAGTGTAAAAGCCCAAGATGCCCTAATAATTAAATAAGCTGCTAAACTAAGATCATCCATCTCATCATTGTGGGGATTCTATTCATGCAGATCAAAAGCCTCCTATCCTTTTATGGTTAGATGGTATTCAATGATTTGGGGGAGGCATCATCTGCTAGATAATCTTAAGGTTATATGTACCTCTTTAAACTTAGCTAGTTGACATTGAGGTCAGATCCATTTTTATATGTTTTCTATATAGTTTTTACTATAATAGTATAACCACTGAGAACCCATTATTACTTCTGCATTACCTTGATGCATTTGAATAGGACCTGAAGGAAAATTTTTATAATGGAGGTAATGGGGAAACTCCCCAGATCTACTGGACTGAGGTCATCCAACGGAGCATGTGTGGGGATGGTTTTGCATCCTGGCCCCTTGGTAAAGTACAGATATGATGAAAAGACTCCCTATGGGTCACCATGGTCACAATCATTGGAAGGACTATCAAAGAGAATTGGCCTTTGAAGCAGGAGGAGCAAGACCACTTTGAGTTTAAAAGAAGTAACTTTGGATTGTATTGCTTAGGACGCAAGCAGCCTGTCCCTTGAACTTCCAGCAAAGCGACCTCTCTCCTCTATTCCCCCTCCCCTGCAAGTAAGAGCATGTGCTTGAGAATGAATGTCAAGTCTTTAAGACCTCTTCTGCCCATATATCTTTTCCTGAGCAAAACAGTGGTGCTAAGATGGATGTTTCTGGGCTTACTAGCCAGCTTGGAAACTCAAGAGTTTGGGGTCTTCTGAATCCAGGAGATATTTGGCCAGAAGGAGGTGAATGCCACAATTTCCCAGAGGTGAGAAGATAATCAATGCCAGAAAGATACTAAGGATGAAAGAATAATAAAAAAAGAATAAACCATGCCTAAGCTTGCCAAGAGATTCAGACTTATTAATTGGGCCAGTAGCATAGGTCTGAAAGCAAAATATCTATTCAACAGTCCCAGGAGTCTCCCGAGAGTGCTTCCTAGGAAACAATAGAGGTGATGGGCTTCTCTGTGTCCTTTGAATGTCTCCTGTGTTTTCTTTGTCTGTTAGTGGGCTTCTATGAGTCATTTGTAATGAGAAAAGGAGAAAAAGGAAGAAGAATAAGAAATATTGCAATGTAAAAAAAACAAGAAGTAGAAGACCTGAAACACACTGGAGGAGAATTCTGACCCATGCCTGAAGAATAGAAGGTGGAAAAATGTGGAGAAGGAATGGTAAAAACAGATATTTTCTTCCTATAGATAATAGCTTTTTTCCCACAAGAAAGGGAGCTGGACCCCAACAGTAAGAAGCAGCTGATTCCATGTCAATCCATATATGACATCAGATAAGAAGTAATATAATAATAGTCAAAAAAAGAAAAGATGAGAAGTGGTGGTTGATGACTTTTATAGCAGTAACTATATATAGATATATAGCAGTAACCATATATATGTGTGTGTGTATATATATATATATATATATATATATATATATATATATATGTCTGCTGTCTTTACAATGCATGTATGCAGGATGTGACAAAGATTATCCCAAGACTTGCCAAAACTGATTATTACTATGCATTCCTGATGACCCCTGCAGAGATAAATGATACTCCTGAAGACAATGAAAACTTAGACAGGAAATAAATGTACCTATAACACAGGGAGTGTTTTATTTCATCATTGCTGCCAATCAAAATCAAGGGTTTCAAAAGAGAAAGGTAACTTGGGGAAGTAACCACTGGTTAAAAAGATGGTATCAGAGAATGAGATTTGGAATTATAGAACCTGACAAAATGTGGGAATGGAGACTTTTGGTCAGGGATAGAGGGTATCTAAAATAACAAGCATTGTTTAAATCCACGTTACCTTGAATCTTGCTAATATAACCAAAAATGCTTTTATAATTGAGAAGCATGGACCAAGTATGGATCATAAAAAGTAGGTATAATGTTAAAAAGCATAAAAACAATAGAGATGCCCAGAATCACAGGAAATCAGCTCCAAGAAAGGAGCCCTGCAATAAAGCCCATGGACTTATGTCTGCACACAAAAGCACAAAATATGACGAAGAAACAAGGCTGAAATTCCAAATAACCCCAAAAAGGTAAATTTGACCTCACACGTATGACTGAGATTTTGTGCTATGAGATCAATAACTAGAATATGGATCTGGAAAGGTATATCATATTCTAAAGCAACCATATAGTGAAAGAGCAGGATGAAGTAAGTAGCATTGTATATTGAAAAGATATACTCGTAAGGAAATCCAGGACTCAGAAAGGTGAGGTTTCACAGACAGACGAAAATCAGCAGTGGAAGTAACCGAAATGATATTCTCATCAAAGTATAGCATAGACAATCTCTAAAGAAAGTAGAAAGGAAAGAAGCAGGAGCCAAGATGACAGAGTACAAGCCAGAACCGAGCTGAACTCTTCAATTTCTCTCCAAATAACATTAAAATAATACCTTAAAACAAATTTTGGAGTGACAGTGCCAACAAAAATTCATAAGGAGACATTTTTCCAGCCTGAGACAACTTAGTAGGTCAACAGGAGAAATCTGCAGCACCAGGTTGGGGACAGGTCTGGAGTGCAGTACAGCCAGAGCACAAGCAGTAGGTTGTGGAGGGGTCTGCTACAGTAGTAACAGTTTTGAAAACATTCAGCCCAGAAATGGTAAAAGGGTTGGACAACTGATCAAAAAGAGATTAGGGGGAGCCCTTTGCTGATGACTGGCACTCATTAGCCACTCTATTGCCCATGCAAAATTATGGGTCACAGTTCTAGGGCAGAGAGGCTCAGCAGCAGAGTACCAGAGTACTGGCTAGGAGGGCAGTAATCATACCTCTCTTAGGATCCCACCATTTTGAAAACTCCTAAAACCTTACAGACCTCCCCCCACCCCCTGCAAAAAAAAAAATCTAACTGAAAACAGTAGCACAAAAAAGAATCCTAACACTTAGCACAGTGCCTCCCTACTCCCAGGTGAGCAGAACCCAACTTTAACATGAAGTTCAAAGTCCAGAAATAGACTTGGAAAATTAATAAACACACACATCCAAATCCACACAAAAAGAACTTGACCACAACAAAACAACTACAGTGGAAGGGAAGACCAAAATATAAACTTAGAAGACAACAATGTGAAAACAGCTACAAGCAAAGCGTCAAAGAGAAATGCTAACTGGACACAAGCTCAACAAGAATTTCTGGGAGAGTTAAAGAAAGAGCTAAGAATAGGAGAGGAAGATTTGGGAAAAGAAATGAGAGTGGTTTAAGAAAAGAGAATTAACAGTTTGGTAATAGAGGTACACGCAAAAATACTAAAGAAAAAAACACCTTAAAAACAAAATTGGCCTAATGGTAAAAGAGGCATAAACATTGACTAAAGAAAAGAACTCAGGGGCAGTTAGGTGGCAAAGTGGATAGAGCACTGGCCTTGGAGTCAGGAGGACCTGAGTTCAAATCTGGCCTCAGACACTTGGCACGTACTAGCTGTGTGATCCTGCGCAAGTTACTTAACCCCAATTGCCTCAACCCCCCCCCAAAAAAAAAACACCAAAAAACTACTTTAAAAGCAGAATAAGCCTAGTGGCAAAGGAGGTATAAAAACCCACTGAAGAAAAGAACTCCTTAAAAAGCAGAATTGACTAAATACAAAAAGAGGTACAAAAGTTTGCCAAAGGAAATAATTCCTTAAAAATTAGAATTGGGCAACCAGAAGAAAATTACTCTGAGACTTCACAAAATAATAAAACAACATTAAACAAATGAAAAAATAGAAGAAAATGTGAAACACTTCATTGCAAAAACAACTGCTCTAACCATTCTGGAGAACAATCAGGAACTATGCCCAAAAGTCTATAAAACTATGCATATTCTTTGATCCAATAATACCACTACTATGTCTATACCCTTCAAGTGATCAAAGGAAGGAAAAGGACTTATATGTACAAAAATATTTATACCAGCTCTTTTTGTGGAGGCAAAAAATTAGAAAATGAGGGTTTGCTCATCAATTGGGAGATGACTAAACAGAATGTGGCAAAGGATTGGGATAAAGTAGTATGGTACTATAAGAAATGACAGAGGGGTCGTTTTTAAAAAACCACCTGTCAAGATCTATATAAATGGATGAAAAGTGAAGTGAGAAGAACAAGGAGATCAATTGTACACAGTAATAGCTATGTTTTAATGATAACCACCTGTCAAATATTTGGCTGTTCTGATCAATACAAAAATCCAAGATAATTCCAAAGAGGAAAAAATGCTAGCCATCTCCAGAGAGGGAACTGATCAACTCTGCATGCAAATAGAAGTATAATTTTCTTACTTTCTTCTTTTGGGGTGATATGGCTAACATGGAAACATTATTTCCATGATTTCACATGTATAATTGATATCATATTGTTTTCCTTCTCAGTGGGTGGATGAATGAGGGAAGGGAGAAAAAGAATCTGGAACTCAAAATTATTTTTAAATGTTTAAAATAAATAACAATTTTTTAAAAGGAAGTAGAAATATGTACATTCTGGAAACAGATTAGAAACTTGACACAAAGGTATGAAAGAGCAGTGACAGGGGACCTTAATTATCTGGAAATCTGCTGGAGCACTCTCTCTCTTTGCCAAAAGCAGATCAGCTAATTATTTCCTACCTTACCTTAATGATAATTTCATCCTTCAAAAGGTGAAGGAACCAACAAAGGGAACTGGCAGTTGAAGTAGAAATTATGGAAACCTCTGAGGGAGGTGACCAGACCTCCCCCCCTTAAAATCTTAAAATTTCTATCAAGAAAAAGATTTTTTTTAATTGGGCATAGGCTAAAATGTACCCTAGGTATTTGGTGAACAGATTTAAAAGGCTTAAGAGAAAGGGTAAATAGGATCCCTTCGATGAAATTTCTATACCAAGAATCAGCCTCAACGGAAGGGAAAGCTCTGAAGAATGAAATTCGGAAGACATAAAGAAAAAAAACATTAAGATGAGGAAGAAAAGGACTGATAAGGATGCCCAGAGAACTCAGATTTTTTAAAAGGCATAAATCAAAAAGGAAAAGAAAGCAGGTATCAGAGGACATATAAAAAAGCATGTCATAGTCCTTTAAGAATAGTGTAATGAGTTCTAAAGCTCAGAATGATCTCAGGCTGGCAAGAAACCTGAAAGAAAAACAAAAAGGAGTGGGGTTTTTTTAAGCATTGTAAAGAGAAAAATCAAAGAAGAGAGAAAATGTGCTGCCCAGTGTGGATGGGATGATGATAATGGATGACACAAAGAAGACTGAGCTGATGGATTCTTACTTTGCTTCTATTTTCTCTGCCAAAAAGAGAATAATCTTTGCACCTGGAAAGGACAGAACAACAATGATTAATTGGAAGTTGAAACTCGAGATATATAGGTAGATAGCAAAAGAACGCCTAGCTGCCCTTGATGAGTCCAAGTCACTAGGCCCAGATGAACTCCTCTCCAAAGTACTGGAAGATGTGCCAGATATGACTGCTGAGCCACAGTCAATGATTTTGAAAAGATCGTGGAGAATAGAAGATCCACGGGGCTAGAAAAGGACAACTTTCCCAATTTTCCAAAAGCAGAAGAGAGTATATTATAGACCTGTAAGCTGGACTTCAGTGCATGCAAAAATTCTAAAATGTGGAGTTAAAATGTTGTTTAATTAACATGTAAAAATGATAGTGGTGATCAGGAAGATCCTGTGTGGTTTCATCAAGAACAAAATGCCAGACTAACCTTACTTCTTTTTTTTGACAGGGTTATACTTACTAAGCAACTAGGTAGCACACTGGATAAAGCACTATCCCTGGAGTCAGGAGGACCTGAGTTCACATCTCACCTCAGACACTTTTACTAGCTGTGTGACCCTGGGCAAGTCACTTAACCCCAACTGCCTTAAAATATCTGGGGCCATCTGATATCTATCTTGCCACTGGGCCCAGATAGCGCTGGAGGAGAGAGTGGAGGTTGGTGACCTTACAGAACCCTCCCTAACTTAAATCCAATTCATTGTAAGTCATGACATCACCCTGATGTCATGGTCCTCTTTGAGAACAAAGGGCAAACAACAACAATATGCTTAGTAAACTGATCAGAGTAAGTAAGGTTTGTCTAGATTTCTGCAGAGCAATGAACAAAATCTTTCCTGCTATTCTTATCAACCAGATGAAGGCATATGAGCTAGAAAATAAGATCAGTGGACCCAGAACTGGTTGACTGACTAGATCCAAAGAGCAGTCACTAATGGATTAATGTCATCTTGGGAAAAGGTGCCTTGTGTAAGACTTATAGGTTATATTCTTGGCCCTGTGCTTGGATTAAAAAATAATAATAATAAATGGGAATGGTCACCAAATTTGTATATGACACAAAGCTCAAAGAGACAGGTAACAGCTGGGTGAGAGTATCAGCATCCAACAATATCTGGAAAAGCTAGAACATCAGCTCACTTGGAATCAGACAAATTTAATAAAGATAAATGTAAACAATGGGTAATAGGGAAAATGAAACATAAAGTTTAGTGTGTGTTTAACCCCACCACCACCACCACAAGTAGGGGTAAATGTTTATATTGGGTTTAAATGTTTACCTGGCTTCAAAAATCCACTTCAAAAGTATTAGGTGGGGGAAGTATAACTGTATAGAAGCTCATGAGAAAACAGGTTTTAGTGGACCTCAAACTCATATTAATAAGAGTTGAAAGAACTGAAAATTTTTAGTGTGGAGAAGAGGCTTGAGTTGCTGAGGAACATGATTGTTGTTGCTTAGTCACTTTTCAGTCATGTCTGAGTCTTTATGACCTCTTTTGAGGTTTCTTGGCAAATATCCTGGAGTAGTTTGCCATTTCCTTCTCCAGCTCCTTTTATAGATGAGGAAACTGAGGCAGAGTTAAGTGACTTACCCTTGGTAGTTACACAGCTAGTAAGTATCTGAGGCCAGATTTGAACCCAGGAAGAGGAGTTTTCCAGGCCCCACACTCTATCTACTGAGCTACCTAGCTGCCCCTAAGGACATGATAGCTACTATTAAGTATTTGAAAGGTTGTCAAGTGAATTAGACTAATTGGATAGAGTGGCACCCTGGAGTCTAGAAGATTCATCTTCCTGAGTTCAAATCCAGACTCAACTATGTTACCTTGGGCAAGTCACTTAACCTATTTGCCTCAGTTTCTTCATCAGTAAAAATGAGGATAATAATAACACCTCCCAGGGTGGTTGTGAGGATCAAATATGATATTTGTAAAACACTTAGCACATAGTAGTGCTGGCACATAGTAGGCCCTATATAAAAGTTAGCTATTATTATTCTTATTATTTCTTTTTTTTTAATTTTTTTTGAGGCAAGTGGGGTTAAGTGACTTGCCCGGGGTCACACAGCTAGTAAGTGTCAAGTGTCTGAGGCTGGATTTGAACTCAGGTACTCCTGACTCCAGGGCCGGTGCTCTATCCACTGTGCCACCTAGCTGCCCCCTGTTATTATTTCTTATTCTTATTTTTTTTTTGCTTGGCCTCAGAGGAACAAATATCTCCAAATGGAGGTTATCACACAGGCAAATACCTGATTGACCTATCAGATTTTACCTTATGCTACCAAAACACAGAACATTCATGTTTAACCCTAAGCTCATTGCTATTAACAGTGTTTTACCTCTGTTGAGAGTGGGCAGAGGAATTTTCTGGTAATTCTTCACTCTACTTTATCATCTTCTAACGTAGATTCAGATTCTAACCACTGAATTTTAACTCTTGATTTATCCCCAACCCAGAGCTATGCAGTTTGGCAGGATGACTATATAAACTGTGGAAACTTATTTTGATTTGGGGACCCTACCTTTGGGCTAAGATTAAAAAGCCTTAGGCCCTCAGGGTCTCTTCTGTGTGGGAGGTGCTGGTGCTCCTCCCCCTCTGCTTCAACTGAGCCAAAAAGCCCCATGGGCTGTACAAGACACCAGGTCAGACAGCTGGGAGGGGGCCCCAGCTCCCTCCGCCCTGAGTGGATGTATCTTAGAGAAACCGGGCTTGTCCAGGCCAGACTCTGGCATAGCCCGTGCTGAGGTCCCTGGGTGCACAGCAGGGAGCACTGGCCCCTGGAGCCCTGGGTGTGATACGCACAGGAGGCTCGAGCGCAGCCCCCCTCCTCCTCCCCACCCGCCACAGCCCTGGCTGGCGGATTAGCTTGGTGTGTAAGGGGGTGCAAACAGCCCCGAGATTTGAGTGGAGAGAAGTAAGATATATATAGACCTGGGAGTTAGATGGTGAAGAGGAGGCTGAGGGACAAGATTAAGGAGGACTCCGGAGACTACAGACAGCAGGGGGGCTGACAAGATTAAGAGAGCAGAAAGGCTGGAGCACTAAGAGACAGGGGAAGGAGAAAAAGCTAAGAGCAAGAAGGGACCGGAGGCTGAAAGACAAGATTAAGGGGGCCTGACAAGATTAGAAGAACAGAGAGGACTGACAAGATTTTCAGAGAAGGACGCAGGAGAAGGCTAAAGGACTAGAGCAAGAGGCAGATGTATGGAGCTTGGGAGAGGCCAGAAGATTAAGAGAACAGAAGGACAGTGGAACACTAGGAGAATGGAAGGAGAGGTCGGTGAGAGAGAAACACAGGGGTTCAGCAGTGGCAGTAAGGAAAGGAAAGTTAGACGCAGGGGGATAGACAAAGTGAAAGGGGTTTGGAGTTAGTGAAAGGAGCTGAGCAGTGAAAGTGGAACATACCCTAAGGCAAGAGGCAGCAAAGGCCCTTATTGTATTAAAAAAGTTCCAGGCCCAGCAGGTGGAGACGTCTGGAGTCAGGTTGTACATTTTATTTCCCTGTATTCTTCATTTTAAATAGTATCTCATAAATAAACTCTGCTTTGATTATTTAGTTAAGAGGTTTCTTAATCCTTTGCGTATCAATTTGGGAGTGGAGCAGTGTGGTGGAACTTTATAAATGGTCCATATTAAATTAATAGCAGTCAGATAGCCAGTTAGTCTAAAGTCCCCAGATTAGTCTTCCAGTCAAATTAGTCCCCAAATTAGGCTAGTCATTCAAAATATTTTTACAAAACCAAAGAGACTTGGACAAAATAATGTGGCTGATACCTTAAGAAAGCACTACAGCTTGATGAACATATTCTACTCTCTTGCTGTGTAATCAGGGTAATGCTTTGCCTTCCTGTAGGCTTAAGGAAGGCAGCACATGAACAAATATAGACTCAGTTGCTACTACAGCACCTCAAGAGCCACACGTGCACCCACAAAGTGCACAAAGAGACCACAGATATGTCACATTCGGGCTCAGTTTTCTTGTCCATTTCCCCAACACGAATCCTTCCCCAGTCAAAGTATTCCTCCAATATAGCAAGAAGAGTCATTGAACCCTTTGCAAGACAAGGTATGTGACTTTATTGTGGGGCTGTAGGGGAAAGGGGACCCCTGTACAGAAAGGCTAAGAAGTGGTCCCAGGGAGGTCAACAGGAACCAAAGGCTTGGTTTCTTCAGCAGCAAGCAAAGGCAGGTCCCCTCCTCCATTGCTGAAAAGCTTCATGTGGTGCATTTCCGGGGGGAACATTGGCACTTCAAGGCATTGAAAATATCATGGTACACCACAGAGCCATTGGTGCACTGTAGGGGGACCCTCAGAGGCTCTATTTGAGTTGGAGAGCAGCATGAACACTGCTCTTGTACATCCTGGACATCAATGGAGTAGATGGCCTTGCTGGGACATTTACCCTAAAATTAGGAATATTTAAAATAAGGAACAAGAAGGGGTCAGGATGATGATTACAGCATCTGCAGACAGGATGGGTCATGTGGCCCATCCATTTGCTTTCAAGTAATACAATGCCTTTCCCAGGAAAGATGGGAAAACAACTACCCGATTTCTAAAGATCTCTGGGGCAAGGCTACAACCCTCTTCAACCATCCATTCCCATTGTTTAATAGGTCTGACCATTTGCCTCACTGAAGTCACTCTTGGGGCAATATTAACCTTGTTTTATCCTCAAGGGATGTGGAGAAGTGTTTGCCCCCACCCTCTTTAAATAACCTTCCATTGCTTTCAAGGCAGTTATGAGGCCTTCACTCCACCCTTTCTTGGGGACCCAAATAATTCTAGTTCCTTTAACTTTTCTTCATTTGACCATGTCTGCCCAACTTCTCATTTCCATTTTCCATATCCTTCAAAAGTTGTAGGCCTGGTTTTCAAGGGTGGTTCTCTCCCCACCCCCACCTGCACCCCAACCCCTATGATAGGGTGGGGATTTCAGCTGGATCTCTGAATATTACAACCCCCGCGTCCTTGCTTTACCTCACAATAATGAATATTGACTTCCACTTCTGACTTGCAAGGTCCAATTTTCACATACTGTAATCTGGCAGTGATATCTTTACAATCACGCTCGATACCTAGAGAACAGAGAAAGAGAGAGAAAGTTAAATCCTTGGCAAAAAGTTAGGCTGCTTCTGAACAGTTCTGTATATTTTTTAGATACAAATACCTTCACTGGAATGGGGCAAGGTAAATGCCTCTAATCACATGAATGAATGAATAAAGGGAGAAAAGAAAGGAAGGTAGGAAAGGAGGAAGGAAGGAAGGAAGGAAGGAAGGAAGGAAGGAAGGAAGGAAGGAAGGAAGGAAGGAAGGAAGGAAGGAAGGAAGGAAGGAAGGAAGGAAGGAAGGGAGGGAGAGAGGGAAAAAGGGAGGGAGGGAAGGAAGGAAGGAAAGAATAGGCATTTATTAAGCACTAACTATATGCAAATCCCTGTTCTAGGTGCTGGGGATACCTAATAGGGGATGAAAACACATATAGGAGATTCCAACTGTGTCAAAGGTCCTTAGGGCACAATGACAAAGCAGATGGTAGTGAATCTTCTTCAAAATCATTTCCATTGATAAGTGTATTTGTTTTCAATTGGGAACCCTGACAGTGCCAAGGACTTCAGTGCTGAGGGCTGAGAGGACAGGACCTGCATTAGCAGGTCACATCTCCACAAGGGCTGTTCCCTGGATGATGATTATGGAGAAGAACCTTTAATCCTTTTCAGTCACATTTGATTCTTTGTGACCCCATTTTGGAGTTTTCTTTGCAGAGATACTGGAGGGGTTTGCCATTTCCTTCTCCAGCTCATTTACACATGAAGAAACTAAGGCAAACAGGGTGAAGTGACTTGCCCAGGGTCACACAGCTAGTAAATGTCTGTGGGTAGCTTTGAACTCAGGTCTTCCTGACTCTAGGCCCTGCATTTTATCCACTAATAAGCAAATATAACAAGAAATCCACCTTACTCATAATTGAACTTGGACTCTGTCCCTGGGGTCCTAGGCTTTTTTTGTGTGTGTGTGAGGCAATTAGGGTTAAGCGACTTGCCCAGGGTCACACAGCTAGTACGTGTTAAGTGTCTGAGGCCAGATTTGAACTCAGGTAGGTACTCCTGACTCCAGGGCCGGTGCTCTATCCACTGCGCCACCTAGCTGCCCCAGGGTCCTAGGCTTTTTTTTTTTTGTTTGTTTGTTTGTTTGTTTTTGTTTTTGCAGGCAATGGGGGTTAAGTGACTTGCCCAGGGTCACACAGCTAGTAAGTGTCAAGTGTCTGAGGCCGGATTTGAACTCAGGTACTCCTGAATTCAGGGCCGGTGCTTTAACCACTGCGCCATCTAGCTGCCCCCCTAGGCTTTTAAAGTAGAGCTTTTGCTTTATCCTGTCCAGAAACAAGCCACCACGGAATTTCCCAGCCTTATCCAAACTATGTCCCCCTCCTCCCCTCTCCAATTCTACTTCACCTTTATGTATTGTCTATTCTCCTATTGAGCACAGGAATGGTATTCATTTGCTTGTTTTTATATTCCCAGGCTTTACATCAATGTCTGATGCTTAGCAAGCATTTGATCCATGCTTTTTATTCATTCATTCATTCATTTTCAATCATTTATTCAATCAATACACATTTTTTAATTTATTAAGCAGGTACTATATGCCAGGCACTATGTTAGCTTCTGGGGATATAAATGTTAGTGTAAGACAGTCCCTGCCCTTGTGGACCTTATCTTCTACCATATTCAGGGTCTCTGAAGCCATTTAATTTTGTAAATATTTGTTAAAAGCCTGTAAAAAAAAAAAAGCCTGTTAAAAGCTGTTCCCAAGCCTGTACCAGGCAATAGGGCAGACAGGAGACCTTGCATTGGACAGCTGAGCTCTGCAAGGTTGCCAATCTGCAATTTTATGTCTACTAGGACATTCTACTGGCCTTTGGAAAATTCAGGATTTCACATCCAATCATGACATATTCATCTGAGAATCTAAGAAGTTGAAATTTAATAGACACAAATGTCTCTAGTAGAGATAAAATGTCTTACCCTTGGTTTCAGAAAATCAAAAATTCAAAACTCATTCTGTACAGAAATGTAAAGTGAAGAAGATATAACTAAATATTTGATCATGCAAAAACTATGGGGGGAAATCGTATTTAGTGGACTGTAAGTTAAATGAGTTAATATGGTTGCTCCCCAAAAGTTAATTGAATTTAAGCTATATTAACAAAAATAATAAGACAGCATTTATATAGTGCTTTAAGGTTTGCAAATTGTTTTTAAAATATCTTATTTTGAGAAAAAGACCTATTTGTACAAAAATATTTATAGCAGCTGTTTTTGTGGTGGCTAAGAATTGGAAATCAAAGGAATGCCCCTACATTGGGGAATGGCTAAATAAGTTGTGGTATATGATGGTGATGGAATATTATTGTGCTATAAGAAACAACAAACAGGATGATTTCAGAAAGGCCTGGAAAAACTTGTATGAACTTATGTATAGTGAAGTGAGCAGAACCAAGGGAACATTGTGCACAGAGACAGCAATATTGTTTGATGAAGAGCTGTGAATGACAACTATTCTCAGCAATACAATGATCCAAGACAATCCCAAAGGACTAATGATGAAGCATACTATCCATCTCCAAAGAAAGGACCGATATTGATTAAACATAGACTGAAGCATGCTATTTTCCACTTTCTTTCATTTTTCCTTGTATTCAAGTTTTCTTGTACAAAATTACTAATATGATAATGTTTTACATAATTACACATTATAACCCACATCAAATTGCTTACTGCCTCAGGGAGGGAGCAAGGGAGGAAGAAAGGGAAGGAGAGATAAAATTTGGAACTCAAAATTATAAATAAAAATGTTTATTATTAAAATAGATATCTTATATCATCCTCACAACAAGGAGAGGGGAGGTGCTATTATCACAATTTTACAGATAAGGAATGTGAGACATGGTGGTTAAGTGACTTTTCCTGGGTAATATAGCTATTAAATGTCTGAGGCTGCATTTGAACTCAGTTCTTCCTTACTCCAGGTCTAAAACCAAGTGTACCATCTAGCTGCCTATAAGAGGACATTGTCCATGGAGGCCGGATTGAGGGTATTCTGGGTGATAGGCCTTCTCTACTCTATACTGGTCAGATCCCATTGGCCTCATTTTAAGAACATTGACAAATTGGATCATGTTTACAGCAGGGTAGACTGGTCAGTGAAGGCTCTGGATGATGATCATGACAGACAAGTTTCTTAGAAGGGACTCAAAGTGTCTAGCTTGGAGAAGGGAAAACTAAGCAGAGGGAACACAATAGCTATTTTCAAGTATCCGAAGAACTATTACATGGAAGAAGGATTAGACTGGTTCTCCTGGGCTTAAGGAGAAACTAGAAGCAATGGGTAGAAGTTTCAGAAGCAGATTTGGGGAAAAAAATTCTAAACAAAAATAGTCATTCAATGGTGGAATATATTGCCTCAGGAAATTAGTGATTTATGCAATGCTAAAAACCTTCAAATAGAGGCTGGTGGACCCACTAAAGCAAAGTTGAATTTAATGACCTTTGCGCCTCCTTTCAATTCTGAGATTCTACTTCCATTCAATAGTTCTAAATACATCTACCCCAACTATAAATAACACCACCCCTCAATATATGTGGTGGTAGCAACTGGGTGCTATTCTGGGCCTGGAATCAAAACCTGAAATTCAATTTAGCATCAGACAGTTTACTAGCTGACCTTAGAGATCATCTGGTCCAAAATCTTCATTTTTCCTATGAGGAAACTGAGGTCCAATGAGGTTAAGTGAATTGTCTATGGTCACACAGGTAGTGTCAGAGGGGATATTTGAACCTCAGTTCTCTGACCTGGTGCTCTTACCATTGGGCCATCCTATAAGACTTTCAAGAAGGTGACTCAGAAAATCTAGGTTTATATTCATAGCAATATGATCGCCTCCTTCTTTCTGTGGCTATGATCTCCCATCTGGGTTTTTTTTTCCCCCTTTGGGGTTTGATTTTAAAACAGCATAAACAAAAAACTCAATAAAAGTCTCTTGTTTTTGTTGTAAATAATTTCCTCTCTTAACTAAATAAATTATAGTGTTTATCCATGGAGAATCAAATGTCTCATGATTTCCTGACTTCCTTCTTAATACATAAATTCAGATGGGAGTTGGGGTGGGGAGGACAGAATAATAGTTTTAAGAATTTACTTCCCCAACTTGGTGTTTGGTTACAGTACTCATTGGGGCTGTCCCTGAGTTTGCCATCTTTAATTTATCATCTAAATAACGTGGCGGCAGCTAGGTGGCACAGTGGATAAAGCACCAGCCCTGGACTCAGGAGGACCTGAGTTCAAATCTGGCCTCAGACACTTGACACTTACTAGCTGTGTGACCCTGGGCAAGTCATTTAACCCTCAATGACCCACAAAAAAGAAAAGGAAAAAAAGAAGAAAAAGAATTATGTGACACTTCACAGTCTACAAAACACTTTCAAAACACACAACAAAAACAAGATAAGGATTAAATGAATGATATAAATGAATGTGATAGAAGTAGAGGGGAGGAAGTGACATCAGGAAAGGTTTCTTGGAAAAGGCAGAATTCAATCTAGAAAAATAGGGTTTCAATAGAAACCCAAAAGATGGGATTGGAAAAGCTCTGGCTTTGGAGTGAGGGGACCCAGATTCAAATTCAGGTTCCTCATTTATGACTTCATGTGACCTTCATGTGAACATGAGGAAGTCACTGACCTTTTCATCTACAAGTGACCAATAGGTGACTGTTAAGGTCCTTCTAGGTCTAAATCCATGATTTTATGAACACCCCCTCTAAAGGAGCAATGCTCCCTTCTTCCCACTTCATTTTGAAATGTCTTGAAGACTATGGCATTGAGAATAATCATACTCACATGTATCACAGCAAGTGCCTTGAATTTTCACAACTTTACCCTGGAAAGACACCACAAGGTCTCATATTAGGCACAGAGAGCACTTACCATCCAAACAATCAACTGGAGTTTAAAAGGATTTCCTCTGTACAAAAACACAATGGCAGAAGTCCCTAGGCCCAGCCACTGCCTCTGTGCCCGCTCTTCTGAATCCTTTTTCATCAAACCAGACGTTTTCCCCACCAGAAAAAGTGAGAAACATAGATAATCTCCTAGGGTTCGGTTTGGCCAATCTGGGTTGTTCCAATTTCACTTTGACCATCAAGGTAATAATTCCCAACCCAGACTAAAAACCTTTTGAGCCATCACCTCCCAACTGGGGTCACAGTCTCCCTCAGAGAAGCTTTTTATATCTGTAAACATCCATACATACATATGAACAAAGTCCTGGTTGCCTACAGTAATAATAATCTCACATTTATGCATCACTCCAAGCCTTACAAGGTTCTTTCCCTATACCTGCCATAGGGCTTTCATCTAAAGTAATTATGATAGTATAAAAAAACTCACTTTTGTTACTGTGTACATGTGAATTTTATGTATCATTCACTTTTGTATAGTATATTACTTTGAGCTTTACAACAATGCTTTCCTCACAGCCCCCTAGTCAGTGAAAATGTTATTGTCAATTTTATATACCACAGGATCATAGATTTAGAGCTGAAAAGGAACTAAGAGGGCATTATTTAGTCTACCTGGACTTTTTTTTAACAGACAGTTAACCTGAGGCCCAGAGAAGTTAATGACTTGCTCAGGGCCACATAGTTTTGAAGTATTAGAACAGGAATTCCTTCTCTAATAATCTTTCCATTACACTACCTTGAAACTCTCAGAAGGATAGAGCTGAGTTGCACAGGTTCATACAGTTAATAAGTGTCAGAATGAAAATTCGAGCCTGGTCTCCTGACAGCAAGCCCAGTGTTCTTCCACTATTCTATGCTGCTTAGAAAGGGCAGAGTTTGTCCCCCCAATGGCCTTAATGCCACACGTTTGTTCCTTATAAAATTGGGTCACTGGCATTGATAGGAAATCACACCTGAGCTGTGTTGACTTATGGTTCAAAAGAAGGAGCAGGAACACCCAGGGATGATCTTTTTTAAATTGAAAACATCTCTGTGTTGGGTGCAAAGCCATCTTTGTAAAACCACATATCTGTAAGTTGTTGTTATTAGTATTATTACAAAAGGCTCCTCACCAGGTTGGCTGCATGGTAATGAGTCTTTTGGTCTTGGAGACCATCTGTTGAGTTACAGAGAGACAGTGGAGAGAGCACCCCACTAAAGTCATGTCAGATCCCTGAAGTATTGTTATTATATGTATATGTATGTGTATGTGTATGTGTGTGTACGTATATGTGTACATGTGTGTGTATGTATATATGTACATATGTATCAATAAAAACTTCAAAAGGCATTTATTAAGCACCTATTATGCACCAGACGCTGTGGTAGGTGCTGGGGAAACAAAATAATTTCTACCCTCTAGGAGCTTGTTCTATATGTCAAAGATAGAACTCCTGTCTGAGTTCTTACTTACCCCATCAGCCAGACACTTCTGTTGGTTGAAGGGTGGGCACCCAGTCACTCTCCGTTCCCAAATAAATTCTCCTTTCTCACTGATCCTGCAGTAGTGGCTATCACAGCCATCCCGTATAGTCTCATTGGCCTAAAAAAGGGTGACAAGAAGTGAGAGGAGGAAAAATCTGAGGACGCCATCAGGGAGAAGAAGACAGCCCAACCCACAACCCTGGTTACAGCTGCAAGAGATAATCTGATGGAGAAGTTTATGAAAATAAATATGAGTGAAGGAAAATGAGCCCAAGCTTGGAAGTCAGAAGACCTACATTCATGTCCCTGTTGTATAACTAATTTGCTATGCAAACAACTATGTAAAGGTAGAGAAGTATGG
The DNA here is from genome assembly GCF_019393635.1 of Dromiciops gliroides. Lineage (NCBI taxonomy): Eukaryota > Metazoa > Chordata > Mammalia > Microbiotheria > Microbiotheriidae > Dromiciops > Dromiciops gliroides. The sequence goes on from NC_057865.1 coordinate 190,389,727, forward strand.
GGATTGTTCTTTCCCACTTCACTGGGGTTAAATGAAGCCCAGAGAGCATGGTAGGTCATCAAAGACTAGACCACAGAATGCTCTGGTCACATTAGTTGGTTCTTTCTTTTGAAAGGCCCAAGTTTATTCCTTTCAGTTCAATTTTAAACAGAACATCTTGGACATGCTATAGTGGGAATACCTTCATTTAAGAGTTGGACCAGAAGACTGCTAAGATGCTAAATGGCTGATTCTTTTATTGAACCAAGTCCTGATCAACTATCTGAAAAAAAGAAGAGCCCCAAAGGGGAGCCAGATGAAGATTTGACACAGAAGTCTCAGGTTCAGTCTGTACTTACCTGTAGCGCCATGATAGTTCCCCTTCTCAGTTGGATAGTACAGGCAACGGGCAGACACTTTCCACAGCAAGATCCCTCTGCCTTCTCCTCCCTGTAACCCTGTGCACAAGATTAAGGCAGCTAGAGTCATGCTCCCTGAAATGTTCCAAGAGTAAAGTAGACCCTACCGGACTGGAAGCTCTATGGAGCAGGAATTATATTTTGTTTGTTCTGTGACCCTGGGCAAATCACTCTACCCCTTGATGCTCTGCGCTGTTCTCTTAAGACTGAGTTATAAGGGGGCAGCTAGGTGGCACAGTGGATAGAGCACCGGCCCTGGATTCAGGAGGACCTGAGTTCAAATCCGGCCTGAGACACTTGACACTTACTAGCTGTGTGACCCTGGGCAAGTCACTTAACCCCAAATGCCTCACTAAAAAAAAAACAAACAAAAAAAACAAAAACAAACAAACAAAACAAAACAAAACAAAAAAAGACTGAGTTATAGGAAAAGTGTGAACCTTGCATCAGTAGAGGAAGTTTTGTCCTCTAAGAAATACTTCCCTATACCAATGAAGCCACAAATCCAATCTCCATACTTGCCCCTCTCTCCCCCTGGATCCAACCCATCCACCAGGATTCTACCTCTTGCTATGAGAAACACTACCATTGGGAAGAGTATGATAAAAGAGATCATTATATTCATGATCCTATGACTCTCCAAACCATTATTCCCTTCCCTGGGCTCTACTTCCCTAGATGTTATTTCCCCCTATTAGAATGTAAGCTCCTTGAGGGTAAGGACTGTCTCACTTTTGTATTTGTATCCCCAGAACCCAGAATGGTCTCATAGCAGGGACTTCGTAGCTTCCTCATTCAATGATTCATTCATAGTACTGGGCACACAGCAGGAGCTGTATTGAATGTCAAATGAATGAATGAATGAATCTTGATTATTAGCAAGCTGGCATCATGAAAGGAATGAAAAGTGCTCCAAAAGAATCTCACAATGCAAGAAGATCCTGCTGGGAGTGGAATGAGACCAAAACCATCTGCTAAAGGGACAATGACCCCCCAAAATGTTTAATTGATCCCTAAGTCAGGGTAAAACATTGATTATCCTAGGCCTTGTGCAAATAAGAATCCAGTCATAAGGGGCACTCATTTTAGGTTTCTGGTGGCAAGAAGGATAAGCACTAGACAAATTTGTGAATTTGACTAAATCTGGCTTTGGCGCTTCCTTTCTTCTTTTAGTGCTTCTTCCTTCCCCTCCCCCACAGCCAGTTAGGTTCTCCCTGGTCTCTTAAAATAGTTCATCTGATGGGTTAATTGATCAGATTTGATATATGACACTGACACACAGAGAGATAAGATAAACTCTAGATAGCACTTAAAAATGTTTGGCGATGATTGATTGATGCTGGAGGGGACCTTGGAGATACCTGGTCCCACCACTTCATTTTACAGATGAGAAGACTAACTCAAGCACATTAAGTGACTCATTAAAGATCTATCTCCATCCTATGGTTCATCCCTGTGCCCTGAAATTAAACCATTGGAGATTAATTCCTTGTGGTCCCAAATTAACTTTGGTGTTGAAGACCCTATTAATATAGATACAGATTGTGTGTGTGTGTGTGTGTGTGTATTTAGAATTCGGCTCAAGCTAAAAATTTTGTATTCAGTTTGATGGCCTTTGGGGGGATGATGTGTAAAAGGGTAGAGAAAAAGGGGAGGGAGGATGTTTGAGAAAGGCATATGAATGAAGTATATGGGAAAAGAAGAAAAAGAATGGACGTAAAATGTAGGTGGGTTGAGACGATTAATTTAAGTGCTATATGAGACAAATAAGGGAGGTGACAGCAAGGAATAGAGTCCGGTGTAAACGAGGCTGATTTTCACCAGCTCTCAGACTAAGGGCATTATTGCTTGGTGAGTGTGGGGAGGAGATTAAGCAATGAACACTTCTTCACCTGGCCGGAGGTGAAGAAAAAGGGCTGAGATCTGAAAATGAGGCAGGAGGGAATCGAGGGAGGCCACAAGAGCAGAGGCGACAGCTGCTGAGTTTGGAGGAAGAAGGCAGAGGGAATTCAAGTCCCTGCCAGAGGGTGGGAAAGTTGAAAGGAAGGGCAAAGAGGTGAGCAGAAAAAGATAGAAGTGATTTTAGGTAAAATGAAGGGTAGGGAGAAAGGGAAGAAGAGGATGAAAAAGAAAAAAAGAGGTAGAGAAAGGGAAGATGAGGAGATTTAGAGAACAGAATAAAAACAAACAGGGAAGGGGGAGAGAGAAAAGCACGAAAATATATATTTTCAGTCTTGGATAAAGAAAACAGACGCTCCTGTCTTTCTCCTGCTCTGTTAAAGTGAACTCACAGGTGCACAATATGATTGAGGAATTTTTTTAAAACCAAGCTGGATTTCCAGGGTTATTCCTGATAGGGGGTATGTGTTCCATATGCTGTTCTACATGAAATAGGGCAGTACATAATGTGCTCAAACAGGAACCACTAAATCATCAGCAGTTTTATTCTCTTCCCTCTCAGGGGCAGCTGCTTCCCCCTCCTGCCGAGCAGCACCCCCAAACCGAAGCACAAAATATTTTTGTAAAAGTTTGCACAACCAAAACAACTGTCTTCCTCCCACCTACTCCAATCCAACCTACACAGTATCATTGGCTTAATCTTCCCGCAAAACCCTTTCCCACAAAACCTAGTGTCCCCCTCAAGTCCAGTCCCACATCACTACCTGCCTAGTGGACATTTCGAAATGGATGATCTGAAGGTGTCTCAAACTCAGTATGTCCAGCACAGAATTCATTGTCTTCCCCTGCCCAAAACTCTTCCCCCTCCCAATTTTCCTATAACTGTCAAGGGCACCACCCTCCTCCCAGTCATCCAGGCCCTCAGTGTCAGAATCATCCTCAATTACTCACCTTCACATACCCCATATATCCAACACATCACCAAGTTCTGTTGTTTCTACCTTTACATCTCTCATGTATGCCCCCCCCCCTTACCCCTCCTCTCCATTCGCATGACCACCTTGCTGGTTCAGACTTTCACCCACTCTCAATGACTATATCAATAGACTTCTATTGGCTCTCTCCGCCTCGGGCCTCTCCCCACTCTAATCTGCAGACACCCAGATGATTTTCTTTAAGAAAATGTCACCCTGAGGCAGCTAGGTGGCTCAGTGGATAGAGCACTGGCCCTGGATTCAGGAGGACCTGAGTTCAGATCTGGCCTCAGACACTTGACACTTACTAGCTGTGTGACCCTGGGCAAGTCACTTAACCCCCATTGCCCCACCAAAAAAAAGAAAGAAAAAGAAAAAAAGAAAATGTCACCACATCCCCAACTAGACCAACTCCAATGCTTTCCTCTTGCTTCTAGAATTCAATATATAACTACTAGCCCTTCCTACCTTTCCAGTCTCCTTACCTTTTAGTCTCTGCTTCACAGTTTACATTCTAGACACTCTGACTGACCTCTTACCTTCTACCTACATATAGTATTCTTTTTTTCCATCTTCATGTCTTTTCACTTGCTAGCTGTCCCCCATGATGGGAATGCAATCCCTTCTCAGCTATACTTATGACAACCTCTGATTTCCTTCAAGACTCAGCTCAAGTGAGTTTTTCCTAGTCTTCCCAGCTTCTAGAGCTTCCTTCACCCAAACTATCTTGTTTTCATTCTGTTTGCATTCTGCATGGAAGCACATGGGTCCACGCGGTTTTCCCTAGTAGAATGTAAGCTCTGTAAACATAGGATCTATTTCACTGCTCTTCATAGCTCCCACACTTAGCACAATGCCTGTAATGTGTTAAGTGCTTATTGATTGTTTACAGGTTACTGGTGGATGATGGTCTAGTCTACAACAGTTCCATCATGGCAGGAGAGGGATGCAACAGAATCCGAACTCACGGCCGCAGGGGTAAAAACTTCATGCCTCAGAATGCGACCATCTCATGCCAAGTCCTTGGAAGAAGCACCCCCACTGTCCCTCTCATGGAGTTCTAACCTACCCCTCTCACCTGGGAATAGGCTGCCTTCCCACACATGAGTCTAAATTTGAAAATGACTAGGAAGGGCAGCTAGGAGACAAAGTGGATAATGCACCAGCCCTGGATTCAGGAGGACCTGAGTTCAAATCTGACCTCAGACACGTGACACTTACTAGCTGTGTGACCCTGGGCAAATCACTTAACCCCCATTGCCCCACAAAAAAAAAAAAAAAGACTAGGAAAGAAGCACGTGTGCAAACATGAAGCATCCTGGTTCTTCTATCTCTTCCCTGGGGCAAATGGCTTTCTCACACACCAACTGTATCTGAGAATTGAGGTCTGTATTGGGAAATGACCGTGGATCATCTGTCCCCACCCAACCCCTGACCTCCTACTGCATGTAGTAAGCATGCTCATATGTGTGCATGCACGCACACGCGCGCTCACACACACACACACACATACGAGTCCCCTGGTCTTTCCTCTCTCACCTGGGGACAGGGCTGACAAGTAACCTTTCCACACACCAATCTATATTTGAGGACAGTCCCGCTCTGCAGGTTGCAACGGCAGGTAGTACATGGATCCACCATCAGGCTGCCCCCCGGCTGGAATGAAAACAATCAGACATGAATCTTTCTTTCTCATGACCAGATAGATACAAATGAGACCAGAACAAGCTTACTCCATCTCTTCCCTACATTATCTCAACCCCTTGCTCATGCTCCCAACTCCCTTCCTTTATCTCCTTCCCTAAAGAGGAAGGATGGTAAAAGTGAGAGCTCCTGGGAGCCCCAACCCCAACAAAAGCAGGTAAAGGTGGCAGGAAGTCAGAAAAGTGGCCCATCATGCACTGGGGAGGGGGGACCCTTAAGTGTACACAATGACTGATTCCAGATGAGTAATTGCAAGCAAATTTAAGCCCAGCCCCCACCATCCCACTCCCTGAAAGAAAGAACAGAACAAGAGGATGAGGGAAGAAGGAGTGTGGAAATAATGGAATTAAGGGTCAAGAGGATTTTGTTTTGTTTTGTTTTTTGCTTTTTGCAGGGCAATGAGGGTTAAGTGACTTGCCCAGGGTCACACAGCTAGTAAATGTCAAGTGTCTGAGTCTGGATTTGAACTCAGATCCTCCTGAATCCAGGGCCTGTGCTTTATCCTGGGGGGGGGGGGCAGCTAGGTGATGCAGTGGATAGAGTACCAGCCTTGGATTCAGGAGGACCTGAGTTCAAATCTGAGCCTCAGACACTTGACACTAGCTGTGTGACCCTGGGCAAGTCACTTAACCCTCATTGCCCTACAAAAAAAATAGTCCTGGTATTAATTTTAAAATACTAAGATGTGACCCTGAAGGAGAAGAAGCAACTGCCCAGACTGAGGCCCACAAGAGGAGGCTTGAGGAATAGGTTCCCAGGCTAGTTCTTCTTTCTGCTTTGGATCCATTACATGAGATTCTCTATGCCTTCTTAGCCCTCATTTTCACAGTTATGAAAGGCCATTGTGAGAACATGACCCCATTACACATACCCCAGAGCATGCAGCATCTTACCCTAATGATAGTATCATTGACCACACAGCCCTGAACAGGTTCTGCAGGAGGAAGAGAGAAAGAAGCAAGGCATTAGTGCTCACTAGCTGTGATTCTGCAAGGCATGTCGTCCTCTCAAGAGGACGGGAAGGAGGGAGTAGGAGATCTAGGTGGGGAAGGAATGGACATTTTTCTTCAGCCACCTTCCCAGCAAATTAGGGTTTTAGACTCGGATCTAGCTACTCTTTCTAGAAATGCCCCCAAATTATCTCTTCTGTCCCCACCAAAAACACTCAAAATATTCTTCCCTAGGGGGAAGAACACAGGAGTGTTGTTTCAGTCATTTCAGTCATGTCTGACTCTCGGTGACCCCATTTAGGGTTTTCTTGACAAAGATACTGGAGTCGTTTGTCATTTCCTCCTCTAGCTCATTTTACAGATGAGGAAACTGAGGCAAACAGTATTAAGTGACTTGCTCAGGTTCACACAGCTAGTAAATATCTGAGGCCAGATTTGAACTCATATCTTCCTGACTCCAAGTCCTATGCTCTATCCACTCTAACACCTAGCTGCCCTGGAATGGGGTAGAACTGTCAAAATGTTATGAACAAAGTACCTGATTAAACTAAGTCACGCTAATGCAGAAATAAGTTTAACATGATCGTAATGTATAACGTTTATCAGATTGTTTGCTGGCTTCAGGAGAAAGGGCAGAGGGAGAAAAATTTGGAACTCAAAATCTGACAAAAATGAATGTTGAAAACTATCTTCACATATAATTGGAAAAAATAAAATAGTATTAAAAAATAAACTATGTAACACTAAGATGTGAATAGCTTATATCTCTTCTCAGGGATATTTTAAAAGAAGAGGTTTGTTAACCTACATAAATGACAGTTTAATGATGGAATTTCAGACAATGTGAAACAGTTTCAGAAAATGCCATCATCCCAGTTCTTATGGTACCTGAAAAATAATGGGATATTTAGAGCCAAAGGCTATTGGTGCACATCCTGGCTCTGTTACTTATTGTTTGTGTGAATTTGGACAAGTTATTTACCTTCTCAATTCCTCAGTTTCCTCACTTGCCAAATTAAGGTACTGACCTCTCAGTTTCCTTCTAGCTCTGAGTCTATCATCCTATAATTTTAGAAACTATCATGATATTGCTCAGGAAAAAAATAGGCTATATTCAATCCTGGAGTGATGGAAAGGCAAAGGATGCATCATCCAGGAGAGGAAGGAGGAGGAGAAGAAGCTGGTGCACCACTTCCAACATACACACGCACGTGTGCGCACACACACAGCCAAACACTCCTGAGCTCAACCAAACTGACCACAACTACAGGAAGGGCAACATCCTGTGGCCTGACTACAGCTCAGCTGGAAGCCCATTGGGCAGGTAGGGACATCTAACTGAGGGCAGGAGACATTCCTCTGCTGGACAAAGACTTGATCCTTCACTCGCACACACTCATTGATGAGGCAAGGGTTCTCAGGGGAACTCCATTGTGAGCCAACCTGTGGAGTAGCAGAACAAGATGCATCAGTAAGTCTCTACGATACAGTTTTCTCACCTACAAAATGGCGATAATGACATGTGTCCCTCATATCTCATAGGATTCTTAGGAGGAAAGCACTCTGTAAACCCCAAAGTGCTAAATAAATGAGTTTAAATTATTTCAATGGATAGAGAGCCAGCCTCACAGCTAGGAAGACCTGGGTTCAACCTGACACACCTGGCTTTGTTACTCTGCATAAATCACTCACTAGGCAACCTTCAAAGAATATGAATTTCAGAGAAGTTGCTGACTTGCATAATTAGGTGAAATTTCATCATACAGACTTTCCTTATATCCATGAAATAAGGCCTATTCCTTATACCATATCACTAATTTTTATGAGATAAAAAGTAGGCCTATGGATTGGTAGCTACTAAGGCTCTGGTGATCACCTATTTTTGATAATAATACTGCTTGTGATTTTTTTAGTTGTTAAGTATCTTTCCTTCTTTCTTGAAAATTGATACTAATGACTAACAGGGAGGTTATATCCAAGATAAGTAAGGAGATAGTGAGAGAACCTAGCTCCCTTAATGAATTCACATCACCTGTCCCAGATAAACTACATTCTCAAGTCCTGAAAGAATTGACAGATGTGATTGCTGAGCCACTATAGGTGATATTTGAAAGATCTTGGAAAATGGCAGTGGTACCACAAGATTGGAGGACACTATATTATCCCAATTTTCAAGAAATGGAAAACAAGAGAGTCTATCAACTCTATGTCAGTGAGCTTGAGTTTGACTTCAATTCCTGAAAAAATAGTAGAACAGATCATGGAAAAGATAGTTAGTGAACATCTTCATAAGGAAATGGTGACTAAAAGAGCCAGCATGAGTTCATCAAGAATAGGTCACATCATACAAACTTCATTTCCTTTTTAAAACAGAATAAACTAGTAGAGAAGGGGAATGCTGTGGATATAGTTTGCCAAGATTTTATCAAAAATTTTTACAAAGCATCTCATACTAGTCTTGTGTAAAATATGGAAAGACGGATTAGATTACAACACACTTAGATGGTTTCAGGGCTGTTTCGATGGCTGGACTCAAAGAGTAGCTATACCAACGATAGAAGATGTCCAGATGGAATCTCAGTGACTGGTGATTGTCAGTGAGCTGTTTAATGTTGTTTTACAGGTGTAGATGTTACACTCATCAGTTTTACAGATAACAAAAAACAGAGAGAGAGACCTAGCACAGTGGATAATGGAATCAGGTCCAAAAGGATTTTGACAAGCTAGGTCATGGAACTGAATGTAATAAGATAAAATGTAATAGAAATAAATGTAAAGTCTTGCACTTGGGCACCAAAAAGTCAACTGCACAAGTATATGACAGAGGAAGCATGGATAGACAGCAGTTGTTCTGAAAAAGAACTGGGAATTTTAGTAGAATGCATATTCAATAATAGTCTGAAGCAGTAGCCAAAAAAAAAGCTAATACAATTTAGCTTCTAGGGATTAGAAAGTGATAGTTCCACTGTGCTCTGCCCTTGTCAAACCTCATCTAGAGTACTGCATTCAGTATTGGGCACCATGCTCTAAGAAGGAAACTGATAAACTGGAGAGTTTCCAGCTGAAGGCAACCAAGCTGGTGAAGGCCTCGGGTCCATGGTATATGAAGAGTTGTCATATGGAAAAGGGATTAAGTTTGTTCTGTTTGACCCCAGAAGGAAGAAGTGATGACTCAAGCAGGTTTAGTCTTGAGATCAGGAAAACATCCCTAAAGTTTAAAGCTGTCCAGAAATGAAATGGGCTATCTCCAGAGGTGGTGAGTTCCTCCTTCCTTGGATGTCATTGAGCAGAGGATGGATCACCACCAGTCAGGCAGGTAAGACATAGGATTCCTTGTTGGATTCAATGTGGAAGCCACTTGAAACCCTTTCTAACTTAAATTTTTTGATTCCATGATTTGTCAAGTAAGAGATCATTTGTAACTTTGGAAATAGGATAATATTTATTCTGTGCTGTGAGAATCAAATAAAAATGGATGAGAAAACACTGTTTTATAGTCATAAAGGGTTATGTAAATATTATCGTAAGCCAGTAGGGTCAAACTCAAATAGAACTGAGGGCCACTAAATGGCAAACAGCTTATTGACTTGGAAAACCACATATTGACATAATCTATGCTCTATTGTATTTTTATTTATTTTGTCCAATAGTTCCCAATTACATTTTAATGGGGTGGTTGGGCGGGAGTGTTGCTGCTGCTGACTCAGATTTGACACCTCTGGAGTAAATGAAACCAACACGAAATGCAGCTGAACTCAGATTCATTGCAAAGACCAGCCTTGGTCCTAGAAAACAGAGACTGAAATACTTTCCCTTCCTCTCAGTAAATCAGTGTAGGACCATACACACATCATGTTGGGTATTTGGTCAAATCGAATTGCTTTTCCATTTTGGGTCTTTAACAAATGCTATTGATGACTTTAATTCATACATCACAGTCATTTTCAATAAACCCCTGACCATCGATGAATACTCTTCTTTATAACAAAGAGCAAAACCAACTAACATAATGAATACAACTGATAGAATTTTATACCCACAGTCCTCTTCTTTGCTACTGAAACCTGGGAGGTAAATTTCATCATCTGATCTCCAGACCCATTATAATTATTCCTTAGTTCAACTTAATTCTCTCAATTTATGCTATTTTATTCATTAAATATGTTGTTCTTCAGTTTCTATTTACTTCATTCCTCCTACAACAATCAGCTGTACCTCCCTCAAACCCTGTATCCGCGTCACCCCATTGGTGTCAGCTCTATCTCACTGACACACTATTGGGAGAAGACCTAAGACAAATGACTGTTTTCTTCTTTCAGGAGGAACAATGGTAGTACCAGGTATAAAAAGGACGACAAGGAAGAAAGTATACCTGTCCCTAATCCCATCCCTGTGTTTTCAAACTCATGCCCAGACCTACATCCTTCCAATGAGTCTCTGAGTCACCCCGGAACGAGCCACCCTCCACCTCACAGGCTGATGGTAAGCATTTCCCGCAGCACTGGCCTTCCTGAGACACATAGGTGAAGCCCTGGAGAGAGAAGGAAAAGGGAACTGTGAGGAACAAAAGTAGCAACATGACATTCTCATCAATCAACAAGCCCATTAACTGTCTGCCATATCTCAAGCACTGTATTAGGTGTTGGGGTGACAAAGACAAAAGAGAAATAGTTCCTGCCCTCAAGAAGCTTACATTCTATCCAGCAAAATAATATGTGACTATATAAGTCATTTCAAAATATATAAAATATGAGTGCTTTTGACACGGTCAGATCCATGGAAGGCAAGAGGAAGTCAGAGAAAACCATGATTTGACAGTAATCATTATGATTGTTACTATCATCATGTCCAGAAATATTTATGAACCACCAACCCAGCTTGGACTATGTAACCTCCAACTTCCCTTTCAACTCTAAGATGCTACCCTCCCATTCAACTGAATTTGTCTTAATTAATTCATATGTTATCCTCACATTATGAATTACAAAGTTAATTTAAGGACAATTCAGTTATAGTGCTGCTCATTCCAATTAGTACAGCTAGCCCTAAGCTACTAGTCCTCACTAGTGCTAGCACTAGTGCTCTAGGTGCCAAAATCACTACTTAAAGATCCACCTTGCTATTCCTCAAATACAATGTAACTATTAATGTCTCTTAGTTTTTCCTATTCACCAACACTTAGAATGCCAGACCTCTCTTTTTTCTAACACATTCTTTGATCTCATTCTGAAATACCACCTACTGCCTGAAGCCTTCTCTGATCAATTTAACCCATAGCACTATCCCCTTTCTTTTAGTTCCCACAATACCAATCACTTGATACCTATCATATAATTTCTTGAGTTTCCAGTTAATCTTTTTGTGCCCTTTCATCTAATAGACTGTTACCTCTCAGAGGGCAGGGAGCTTCTCTTATACTCCTCTGTATCCCTACCTTAGTGTTGGACATTGTTTACATGGTTCTTAGAAAATGATTGGTTGTATGACCTGAACAAATAGAGAGAACATACAGACAACTGAACCCCCCCAAACATTAATGAATACACAGAATTATGAGTAACTGCTTTCACCACACACAAAGCATTAAGGGCTAGTAAATGAAGGGGAATTGCTAGAGTTTCACATTCAGATAGGATGATTTGACTGGGAGGAAGTCACAAAATTTCAGAGCTGGAAGGGAAATCAAATGTCACCTAGCTCAACTTGGACTTGAAACATGAAGCTTGTATGAAACATGCTCCACAAAAAGTTTCCAGCATTCTACTTGAAGAATTCCTAAGATAGGAAACTCGCTACTTTATTTCACTTTGGATCAAACAACTAATTGTTAGGAAATACACCTCCCTATAACTTCTACCCTTTGCTCCTACCTCTTCTCTATGAGACTCACCAGAGCAAATATTCTACATGATAGGTCTTCAAATATGAAAGGCTTAAAAGAGTATCCTATCTCTCCCTGTTTTCTCTTCCCCCCCCCAAAAAAAAATTAAATACCTCAGTTCCTCCAGCTGGGCAACAGCATTCCCTTTCAATTATTTTGCGCTGACTTATTGGTTTGATTGATGGGAGGAAGAGAAATAAGGCACTTGCCCAAAGTTACACCTTAGGCAACATTAGCTCAGTTAACACTTAAGCTCAGGCTTAAGTGACCCAGCCCTTAACTGCAAACTATACTGTTCTCTGATCTCTGGGTAGAGCAGTACATATAGCCAGTTTAAGTGTGTTGTTATAGACCCTGGGGCAGAGCTGGACTCCTTCATTAGCATCAGCAACATGAGGAATTAAACCTGAGACCAGGGTTAAAATATTAAGGAAGCTCTAAGTGCCACCTTTCATAAGGTCATGGCTTAGAGAAAGGTAAGAAAACATCAACTCAATCTGTTCCTTCAGAGATCCAGCCTGTTGAGAGTTCTGCAGAGCTCATTCTTCAATGAAAACTAAGTGGCCTGGTCTTCATTAGTATAACATTTAAAGTATCCTCTTTCATAAATGTCAAATGCCTGGGGATCCAAGATCCCTGGATTCTATTACTCTACTGAGTTCTGCAATCTTTATGTGGTAGAGGTACCCCAGCTCCACCACATCCCACCTAAGCATAGGCCTGGGGTAACCAAGCATTTGTCCATTTGCCTAAGATACAGCACTTTCCCAAGTGAGCAACCCTGACTAGTGGCATAGCATCATGGGCATATGCCTGGCCTACCTCTCCTACATCTCACTCCACTTCATGAACTCTATCGTACAACTGCACTGCCTATTGGACATCTTTTGACATAAGACGTTCCATCTCCCTTTGCTCCCATCTCAGCTCTGACCCTTAGAATCCTTACACTCCTTCAAAGCTCAAGTTAAGCGACACCTTCTATTGTTGTTTGTTGTTTGTCCTTCCTTCTCAAAGAGGACCATGACACCAGGGTGATGTCATGTCATGACTTGCACTAAATTGGATTTAAGTGAGGGAGGGCTGCGCAAGGTCACCAAATTCACTCTCTCCTCCAGAGCCATCTGAGTCCAGTGGCAAGATATACATCAGGACGACTGGAGATGGCCCCAGATGTTTAAGGCAATTAGGGTTGTGACTTGCCCAGGATCACACTGTCTGACATAAGATTTGAACTCAGGTCCTCTTGACTCCAGGGCCAGTGCTCTATCCACTGCACCATCTAGCTGCCCCTTACCTTCTATATGATGCCTCCTGACCCCCCCCCTCCAGTTTCCAGGGCCTCTTACCTTGGATTCCCTTTATATGGATTTTGTATCTGTTTCTCATGACCTGCCCCTCTACCCCTAATAAAATGTAGGCTCTGGGGCGGCTAGGTGGCACAGTGGATAAAGCACAGTCTTGGATTCAGGAGTACCTGAGTTCAAATCTGGCCTCAGACACTTGACAAGTACTAGCTGTGTGACCCTGGGCAAGTCACTTAACCCCCATTGCCCCACAAAAAAAAGTAGGCTCCTAAAGCAGAGATTATTTTGACTTTGGCTTTGTAACTCTAGCACATAGCACTGTACCAGGCACATAACAGGTGACCAATGAATGCATGCTGGTTAGTTTATTGATTGGCCTGTTATAACAAGGTTGTTCAGTCTTGCTGAGGAGAAATCTGCCCCTGAAAGAACAAAATGATAAAGATCATAGAGCTAGAGCTGGAAGGTACCTAATCCAACCTTCTCATTGTACCAATAAGGAAACTGAGGCCTGGGAAGGGGCCTAAGTGAACTGCCCAAGGTCACAGGGGCCATAAGGTAAGGGACAGAATTTGAAGCCAGGTCGTCTGCCCCATGCCCTTTTTTGGCTGTACCATATTGTCTCAGTTACCTGAGCAATGACGTCTTTGTGTGTGTCACAAGCCAAAGAAGAAGGACCCAGAGCTGTGCCTAGTCTCAGAGCAAAGTCCTCACTAGGGAGTGAGCAGCCACAGATGTTCAGAGGCACATGCATGCAGGATACTTTCTATTCTCCCCACACTCCCCCAGCCTTGGGACTCTCTGAGAAACTGCCCATTATTCTCCATATTAATGTGCCACTCCCTGGAGAAGATCCTGTGCTCAAGAGGCCTTATTGAACTGCACTACATCTCCTTGGGACTGATGAACAACCTCACTCTTGCCATGTGGGAAAAGGAGGAAGAGAGTGGGACCGTAATTTAACAAAGGTAGGAGACCTGACCCTTTCTAGACCTATGGCATCAGATCACATAGGATGCTGGAGCTGGAAGGAATGTTGGTGCTCAGCTAGTTTAATCCCTTCATTTAAAAACTAAGGACTAGGTCAAATAGATCATCTTCACCTTAGAGAATTTAGCAAAAGAACTTAATACAAGTGTTCTCCAAAGTCACTGAACAAAGTATGAGGATTGCTTTGTTGGGCTCATTGCAAAAATTCACCTTTTTCTGGCCAGTCATGGCATTTTTCCTCTCCCCATACTAAGGCCTCACTCAGACAATGCTGTTATCACCAATCTTGCCACTATAATCATTATTATTAACATTTATAAAGCCAATACAATGTGTATATGGTTCCTGTTGCCAACAGCTCTTCTCATAATATTATTATAAAATGCCACATAATAATTTATTTAAAATAACTGTACAGAGACCAAACTATCGTTTCTGTACTAGTTACTCTTCCTTGGATTTGGGATTTCCAGATAACACTTAGATTTGACTCAGAGAAGAGTCTCTCCAATATTGACTCAAAGGTGCAGGACCAGAATATCTTCTAGTATTCTTCAATCACTCAACAAGAACATTAAGCACCTACTTACTATGTACTGGGTACTGTGCCAGGTATTGGAGAAAAGACAAAAATTTAAGTCACTAATCTCAAGGTGTTAATGAGGGAGGGGATGGAGGACCTAGGACAATGAGTACAACCTATGAGGAAAAAGGTGCTTAGAATGGAAAGGGAAAAGGGGGTGTTCCCAGGTTTTTCCATCCTTTCCATTTTCTTTCTTCTATCTCCTTTCTGTTTCGTTCTAAACTAGTAGAGGCTCATACCTAAAATTCACTATTTCAGCAGATCCATGATTTCGGAGGGATGGATTCCACCACCATTGACATAGAACACAACCCCCACACATACACACACCTTAGCAAGCAGTTTCTATGAAATGTCACGGCCAAAAATGATCACCTGGCAAACAACATTTTCATATGTACTGGACATCCTGAATATCTCTTAGACATCTTAAACTCAAGATGTCCAAAATCAAACTCATTCAAGCCTTCTTTTCTTCCAAGATTCCTATTACTGTTGAAGGTAGTGCCATCCTCCCAGCCCCTTAAGCTCAATACCTGGGGTATCATCCTCGACTCATCACTCTCTCTCCCTCCCCATATCCAATCTGTTGGTTTTACCTTCATAACATCTCTCACACAGCACAGTGTCGAGCATGCAGTAGGCACTTAATAAATGTTTATTGACCATTGAGGATTCTCTCTGGACTTGTCTGTTCTGGTCTTCAGACAGTAAACACAGTTTATTGTGGAGCCTGCCCAGGAAGCCTCTTCAGCTTGGCAAGATCTGCCAGAGTTTATGCTCCCCTAAGGTAGCCTTTGAAAATTTAGAGTCTCATCCAAAGTCTCATGAGTCATCAGGATAGAACTTTAGTTCAGCTGGAATCCCATAACTGACTTGAAATTTGAAGAAAGACTCAAATAATGCTGAATATAATGGAATGATGGCCCGGCATTTCTTTCCCTAGACAGGGACCATCCATATCCCAGCCTTAATCCTTGCCCCACAAGTCTTCTGTGATTCTCTCCCTCTGGCCAGCACATCATGATATACTTCTAATGGTGGCTAAAGGCAAATGACAGTCAAAAGGATGTCAGACAGAGAAAACATACACTCAGGCTTTCCACTCAGGAGCCTTCTCTTTGTAAGGGTTTGCTGCCCCAGCCCAGGGTGCCCACCTGGTACCCGACTTACCAGCTGGCAGCTCTCATCACAGT
Source organism: Dromiciops gliroides (assembly GCF_019393635.1). Classification (NCBI taxonomy): domain Eukaryota; kingdom Metazoa; phylum Chordata; class Mammalia; order Microbiotheria; family Microbiotheriidae; genus Dromiciops; species Dromiciops gliroides. Next base: position 190,405,609 of record NC_057865.1, read on the forward strand.
GCTTCTCAGAACACTCGGCCACATGCAGGCCCACGACAGCATCCTCCATGTTGGTGCAGGTGCAGGTTTTGCAGCCTTCCTCCCAGAACTGCCCCACAGGATAGACAGTGCCTTGGTGCACACAAACCTGGAAGCAGAAGGTTTTAACTTGTTTCTACCTAGAATGAGCTGGAAGTAAAGATGGAGCAGTTCTGACCATCATGCTAGCTAAACTTCAAAGGTGCCAGACCATTAGTTTTAATTTACGGAGGAGACTGTTGTACTTTCTGCCTTTCCCAACTCTACTCCTGAAAAAGATGCAAAATTAACCCTATAGAGCAGTAGGCTCTGTGGTTACATACACTGTTTTGGTAGTCTTTCTAGTGAAAGGCAACCACATCAGGGATTCTGCCCTCAAGAAGCTTAGAGTCTAACTAGGGAGACAATATATTCAGGTGAATCAGTTAGAAAAAGATTCATTTGGATATAGTCAGACCACATCTCACTACTGTATTCAGTATTGAGAGTATTGTGTTCAAATTCTAGGTACCAGAATTTGGGAAGGGCATTGATAAATTGGAAAGTATCAAAAAGAAGGCAAGCAAGATGGCAAAGAGTCTTGAATCTCTGTCATAGGAAGATGAGTGGAAGGAAGTGAGGATGCTTCAACTGGGAAAGATGCAACTCATGGGAACATGATCATTCTTTTCAGGGTTTTTTATCACTCAGCAACCAGCACTGTGAAGATGGTCCTCTCTGGACTGGACTAAGCTGGTCCTCAGATAACAAACACAAACTGGCATATGGGAGAGGGCTTAGATTTGTCCTGTTGGGCCCCAGAGGACAGAACCAGGAGCAATGCATGAAAATTCCAAAGAAGCAAATTTCAGCTTGATGTTGGGAAAACTTCCTAATAATCAGAGCAAACCATAAGTAAAATGGACTGCCTAAGGAAGTGAGCATTTCCCTCACTGGCTGATTTAAGCAGACTGGATGGTAACTTTCTTATTCGTTTTGTTGAGATCAGGTATAGGTATAATTAGATGGCCACTGAGATCCATTCCAAAACTAAAATTTGGAGAACCTGTCATTAAGTAATCCATCAAATTGTTACTGAACCTTACTATCTGTGGGCAACTAAGTGGTGCAGTGGATAGAGTGCCAGTCCAGGAGTCAGGTAGATTCATCTTTCTGAATTCAAATCTGGCCTCAGACACTAACTAGCCGTATGACCCTAAGCAAGTCTTTTAACCCTGTTTGCCTCTGTTTCCTCAACTGTAAAATGAGCTGGAGAAGAAAATGGCAAAACACTCCAGTACTGAAGCCAAATTTGAACTCAGGTCCTCCTGACACCAGGGCTGGCATTCTATCCACTGTGCTACCTAGGTGCCCTGCAGTTATAGGACCTGGCTTTAAATACCTCATCTCCTTCTCACTAGCTGTGTGATCATGGATGAGTCTCTTGGCATCCCTGAGCCTCAGCTTCTGCATCTTTAAAATTAGAGAATTGGAATAAATGGCTTCCCAAGTGCCTTTCAGCTCTAGATCTCTGATCCTGTATTGAGGCAATTTCATCCAATTACGTAATCACATAGTCCCATGTATCCAATTAGTCCTTCAGAGCTATCCAATTGTAGATCAGATTTCTACATCACAGTGTAGTCAAGAGCATCAAACATGGAAGCAGAAAATGTGAGTTGGAGTCCTGGTTCTAGTACTTAATGGGCTGTGTTACTATGGACAAGTCAAACAACCTCTCTGAGCCTGTTTTTTTCCATCTGCAAAATAAAGATATTAACCTTTGCACTAGCTACCTCCCAGGGGAATCATGAGGGAAGTTCTTGTCGATCTTCATGTAGAGAGAAGAATAAGGATTGATCCTGTGATTTCATTGGTTTAGGGGACTTCCAGGTGAAGAAACACCCACTACCAATGCAGGTCAGCACCTTCTCTGTAATTTAGGGTCTTGTTGGAGAGTTACCTAGAGCGCTGAGAGGTTAGTTAGGTTACCCAGAATCATGCAGCCAAATTTGAACCCAGTTGTCTTCAATGCCAACTCCCTATGCTCTCTGCCATACTGCTCGTAAAGCTTAATGTGCTATCTAAATAAGTTAGTATTTTTGTATATTGGGTTCCCTATTAGTGGAGTTCAAACAGGATTGCTCACTGTTCATCTAATCTGTGGAGCAGGGCATCTTATTTTTTTTTTTTTTGGTGGGGCAATGGGGGTTAAGTGACTTGCCCAGGGTCACACAGCTAGTAAGTATCAAGTGTCTGAGGCCGGATTTGAACTCAGGTCCTCCTGAATCCAGGACCAGTGTTTTATCTACTGTGCCACCTAGCCACCCCAGGGCATCTTATTAATTGGTTCATGGGCTTGCCTCTTCAACTACGCTTAAATCTCCTTAAGGACAGGGACCCTTTCTTCAACTTGTTTATTCTATGTCTCCCACAAGAACCTAGGAGTGCTAAGCATATAGTAAGTGCTCAGAAAAAAAAAATCTGTTGGATTCAACTGAATTTCTATTTAAGGTATGGACAGAATCCAAAGGTCCTGATCATATAATTATCCTCAATTTGGAAACCAAGGAATCAAACAAAGACAGATTCTAAATATTAGGAACACAAAAAGCTACAGAGCCCTTACCTTGTCAGGGATGCAGGTGGTACTAATACAACCACAGTCATTAGTGATGGAGGAGGACAGGTATCCCAGGGGGCAGCTCACAGTGGAATTGAAACAGCTGCAAGCACACTCATACTCAGTACAGCATTTTGTCTTCCTGGGAGTCAGCGTCCGGTGTGGAGGGCATGAAGGGATAGGCTCATTTTTACACTCCTCCTCCTTGCAAGCTGAAAGGATAAACAAACAGAGGGGAAATGCCACTGGGCTCACCCTCTACTGGTGAGAATTTCACTCAAGGATAGCTGGCAATGTGATGATAATGTAAAGTCCAAGCAGAGAGTTTGCCCAGAATATTAAATGGGTGATGTCAATGTTCATAGGCCTCTCCAATTCAAAGTCAGAAAGAAACTAAACAGGACCTAAAAGAAGTTAAACTTCAGGGAAGAAAGGATTCTAGTCAAAATTACAAACATAAAATTGCCCTATTCCTTGCCCCCAACAATATCTCTGTCCTTTTGGGCCTTACGGAGATTCAGTAGTATCCCATGAAGCATCTCTATGACCCTGGAAGCACTTGGAACAATATATCCTAATAAGAATTCTTTTCAAGATGATCAGTTATTTCAATCTCCCTACAGAATTGCATTAAGTGAATTTGATGTTATTCATAGACCTATATTTCCACCTCCATATTACTGATCCCTTTTCCCCTCTTTCACTCCCTCTCCCTCCTTCTATATCTTCTATCATCTGTATAACCAATCTCTATGCTCTGACCCATCAAGTTCAAACCTGCTCTACAAATCCCATTCCTGTATGCCGTGTCCTGTGTCTACCTTCAAAACCAAAGATTTTCTTCTCCCACCACCCAAACATGGATTCTTTAGGAAAACCATTATCTGAATTAGCAGAGCATGGATTCTTCCGGGTTGGGAATTTCTATTCCCTAATAGATACCATTTTCTTCTTACCCTGGGTCTAAAAGATGCTTCCAGATGCTATCTGCATCTAGAGAAAGAACTGATAAATAGAAGTATCTATAGAATGATTTTACACATTATGTGTATGTCTAATGGTAGCCATCTCTAGGGGAGCAAAGAGAGGGAAGAAAAAAAGACATTTACATTATAACTTTATTATATTTGAAAGGAATAGCAAGTTGTACATATTGGATTTGCAGTTTCATGTGCAATCCTCTTGTTATTATACTATGTTATGGAAATACTTGTTTTATTCCACAAATTTAAAAAATAAACATTAAAATAATAAAATAAATGATGCTTCTAGTCCATAGAAGTTGTCATTGCAAATTCTCAGAGCGGTGAGAGAATTAATTCTTGATCCTGTATTTTAGATTTTATTTTATTCTGTAATCATATCCTATGTAATTCGGTGTAATAAGCCTGAGCCTCTTCTCCGTCTCTGAGTAAAGCAGCTTATGTGTGTTAAAGTTCAGCCACCCCTCTCTGAAGAGACAGCACTCGCTGCTAGTTAAAGAAAAACTCTGCTCTGGATACTCTCATCACACATTGTCTTAGCATTTCCTGCAAGATTTGTGGAGTATCCCTGAGAAGTTAGGACTACCTAACCTTGTCGAATCCTTAACAATTGAGGTAGACTAATCCAATTCCCCAGTGGCCAGTAAGCCTGCCCTTATCAGTAACCTCAGAACACCACCAGGACTCATAAAATTCACAAAAGCATTTCGTCTAAGATAGGAAGAGGTGGTCAGCATGCCACCAGGGGCTATGCCTGCTTTCTTTTATGTAACCAGTAATCTCTCACCTCTGTAAGGCTGGACAATTACATGATTTCTGTTCTGTTCTTTGCTCTATGGTTCTAAAAATATACTATACCCTCAAATTAGGGTCAAAGTCATTAGACCCATCCTTTATTATCAGATCACAGGCTTCTATTAACAAATGATATCTTGCTCAGAGAATTTCCCCAGTTTATCTCCTTGTTAAATGTCATTTGTGGCATTAGGTTTATCTGGGAGACAGAAAATGAAAGGGGGCAAATAATTGTTTCAGAAAGAGAATTTATCTCTTCCATCAGTCCCCTGGATGGGAGTCCACATATAACTGTAAAGTAAGTTGTATGTACCCCCTGGAAAATTCTAATTGGGGGGGGGAGGTCACTTCCCTTTAGAAGGCAATATGATGAAGGATTCTTGAGTCAGAGAAGCTGAATGTGAATCCTGCCTCTGATGCTTACTGAGTGCCCTTGGGCAAATCACTTTATATCTGTGGTCTCAGTTTCCTCACTTGTGAAATGAGGAGGTTAGACTAGATGATCTCTACAATTACTTCTAAAATGTCATCCTATGGTCCTGCTAACCTCTAGCAGGACATCTACAAAAACTTCTATCTATAGGGACAACTTTGCCCAAGGTTTTGGGCAGAGACATTTCCAAAAATAAGAAGGGGAGGGGAGGGGATAAAGTATTTTTTCGCAAAGATGAAATCATATTTATTTCCTAGGGGACAGGACATTAACATCCTGCCAGTCACTCAGGTACACAGCCTCAGAGTCATCCTTGATGTCTCACTCTCCCTCACCCCACATATCAGTTGCTAAATCTTGTCATTTCTACCTCCACAGAATCTCCCGTATGTCTGTATCCTTGGTACCACAAGCTTATCTTTTCCAGAATTATCTTGCCTGGAATAAGGCCCCCACACTATCTCCTAGACATGCCCACATCATGCTACAACATATGTGACCCTCTTATCCCAACTCTTCTTTCTTGATATGTTATCTTTCCCCATTAGAAAGTAAGCTCTTGGGGCAGCTAGATGGCGCAGTGGATAGAGCACGGACCCTGGAGTCAGGAGTACCTGAGTTCAAATCTGGCCTCAGATACTTAACACTTACTAGCTGTGTGACCCTGGGCAAGTCACTTAACCCCAATTGCCTCACTAAAAAAAAAAAAAGAAAGAAAGAAAGTAAGCTCTTTGAGGGCCAGGATTGTCTTGCCTTCTTGTATTTATCTCCATCATTTAACATAGATCCTGGTTCACAGGAATGCTCACTAAATAAATGCTCTATCATCTGTCTGTCTGTCCAACTATCTATCTATCCATCCATCCATCTATCTGTCCTTCTTTCCACCCACACAGTCACCACTCTAGTTCAGTCCCTCATTGCCTCTTACTTGGCCTACTGCAATAGGTTTCTAATTTATCTCCCAACCTCAAGTATTGGAACCTCCCAAACAGTCTACCAAGGAGTGAAGCCCCCACATCTTTTCTCTGTATAGGCCTTGACTGCATAGGAACGATTGGATCATCAGGAGACAGTGGAGGTAAGGAAGGTTCCTAGGAGTACATCAGAGTTAGGTAGGGTAAGGTAAGCACACAAACCTCCAGAATAAAATGACCCAAGCTTTCAAGAAACAGTTTGAATGTGGAAAATTAGCTGCATTTGGCTTCCCAATCTTCAGGATATTCTCTTGGCTTTGAACTTATTAATCAGCAACTAATTCCTATATTCATCTCAATCCCTTGAATGTCTAATGATCCATAGTTACCCAGATGTCTAATCTAGCCTGGCCTTCAGATGATATTCACTTTCCTTCTGTTTTGAAAATTATTTCTTCCACTATAGAAAAGGGTTAGCCTTCCCATAAATATACCCTGCTCCTAACCAGGAATTTCTTTAATTACTGGCTCTGGCAAGCTCTGTCTCACCACTGATGGCCCTTAGACTGATACAAAAGCCTTACCACAGACATAATTTGGTCTGCATTCCCCTGGGTTGGTCAGCACCGGCTGAAGACCATCTTCACAGTGAGGTACAGGGGGCACTTCACAGCTTCCTGGGTCACAAACTAAAGAAAGAGAAAAGGAAAGAGCTTAGTTAGCAGCACTAGGCAGCCATATCCTTAAGAAGTTCTAACTGGAGGCAGCTAGGTGGCACACTGGATAGAGCACAGGCCCTGGAGTCAGGAGTACCTGAGTTCAAATCTGGCCTCAGACACTTAACACTTACTAGCTGTGTGACCCTGGGCAAGTCATTTAACCCCAATTGCCTCACTAAAAAAAAAAAAAAGAGTACCTAGTCACGAACTTGTTATGGAAAAAGCTTTTTTGGGCAGCTAGATGGCGCAGTAGATAGAGCACCGGCCCTGGATTCAGGAGTACTTGAGTTCAAATCCGGCCTCAGACATTTAACACTTACTAGCTGTGTGACCCTGGGCAAGTCACTTAACCCCAATTGCCTCACACACACAAAAAAAGTTCTAACTGAACTTATTAGTAGGTTAGCACCAGATATGCAGTACCCAATACTGAAGGAAATAAAAATATTTAAATCCTGTCCCTAAGAAGACAGAATAGGGGGGTAGCTAGGTGGCACAGTGGATAAAGCACCGGCCCTGGATTCAGGACTACCTGAGTTCAAATCCGACCTCAGACACTTGACACTTAATAGCTGTGTGACCCTGGGCAAGTCACTTAACCCCTATTGCCCCACAATAAAAAAAAAAAAAGGACAGGATAGTCTAGCACTCAAGGAAAGAAAGAAAGAAAGAAAGAAAGAAAGAAAGAAAGAAAGAAAGAAAGAAAGAAAGAAAGAAAGAAAGAAAGAAAGAAAGAAAGAAAGAAAGAAAGAAAGAAAGAAAGAAAGAAAGAAAGAAAGAAAGAAAGAAAGAAAGAAAGAAAAGAATTACAGTGAAACTCATACACACAGTATGGTATTTGATTTTTTTTTTAATTTTAATTAAACTACCAATCTGGATTTTCCAATCATTTAAATAAAGGCTGGCTTGAATTTTACCTTTGTGTAATGTGGAAAGGAATGTGTGACTGGCCAAAGCGGGACCAGTCCTCAGAAGAAGCACAATATACTTTACCTAGTGGTACTCATGTGGAGCTTTGGTGAGCCTGCTTCTGAACAGGCATAACAGAAGGTCCCTTTCCCCACTTCAAAGCATGAATAGGTAGGTATTCTCTGAGTGTTTCCTATTTACTGATGAAAAGCCTTGTAACTGGCTGCTGAGCCAGAACTGAATGTGTATTCATTCTCATTCTCTCTCTCTCTCTCTCTCTCTCTCTCTCTCTCTCTCTCTCTCTCTCTCTCTCTCTCTCTCTCTCTCACTCTTACTCTTTCTCTCTCCTCCCCCTCTGCTTTCCCTCCTTTTCCCTTTTCCCTCCTTTAAGTTTGTGCTGTAAGATTCTAACAGCTAAACATTTTGTAGACTTCTTTATATGTGGAAAGTTCATTTTTATTCATGATTTTCACATTCATGATAAAATAAAAATTTTAAGAAATCTAAAGGAAGGATGTTGGGTGGACCCCCTATGGAGGATATATGGGAAGAAATGCACAAGAGCTACACAGGATGAGAAGGCATGGATGGATGAGGAGAGGTAGCATTAAGAGCTGGGGGAATTCAAAAAGTCTCTTGAAGGCATCTGCTCAATAATAGTAGTTTTTATTTATATAGTATTTTAAGATTTACAAAACACTTTCCTCACAAGGGCTTTGTGAGATAGGCAGAGCCAACTTTAATAATCTCTTTTTATTCTGACATCAATCATATTAGCTATTATTCTCAGCTTTTTTTCCACCCATAAAATTGATGAGCATGCTTGCTATATCTTCATCTAAGAAAATGATAACAATGTTGAATAGACCTGAGCCCAGGGAATAGTTCTAAGCAATTTAATTAAAGATTCAGGTTGAGAACAATTAATCAGCAATCTTTGGGTACAGTTGTTAAAAGACCAGTAAATCCCTTTAATTGTATAATTATATATATATACACACACACACATATATATATACATATGTATATATATACATATATATATATATATATGTATATATATTTAACATTATTATAATGTATATAACCTATATCAGATTGCTTGCTGGCTTCAGGAAGAAGAGGTAAGGGAGGAAGAGAGAAAAATTTGGAACTCAAAATCTTTCAAAAATGAATGTCGAAAGTTATCCTTACCTGTAATTAGGAAAAATAAAATAAAATACTTTTTTTTAAATTGTGTGATTATATAATTAATATTTCACTATTGTATCCACAAGGACATCATGAGAGACTTGTGTTAAATGCATTGGTGATATTAAATGTTACATCTGTAGCATCTCCCTTTATCTAAGAACTTAGTATAGCTATCAAAAAAAGAAAATTAAATTAGTTTGGCATGATCTCTTCTTAGTGAACCCATGATGGTTCACAGTGATCACCACATTCTTTTCTAAATGTTCACCAACCATCTGCTTAGTTATCAATTCCAGAGTTTTGCTAGGGGGCAGGCTTACTGGACTGTACTTTCTAGATATCAGACTTAGCAGTCTATAGTTTCCATAATCAACCTTCTCCCCCCCCCCCCCCGGCCCCACCACCTTATTTAGAAATCAGGACAACATTTATCTACTTCCAGTCTTCTAGCTCCTTTGCCTTTCCCTGTGATTTCTCAAAGCCAAGTCAGTGACTCTGAAATTACATCTGCCAGTTATTTCAATACCCTGTTATATAATTTATCAAAACCTACAAACTTAAACACAAAGCCTCAGTGAATTTATGAGAGATCATAAATTAAATACATACCACACTCATACTCTGGACAGCATTGGTCTGGATTCTGTTGCAAACGGGCTACTTCACAGGGACCACAAGTGGTGGCTATGGGCAAGGAGATAAAAAAAAAGAATGTTAAAAAAAAAGCCTGGCACAATTTGGAGAAGCTGTATGTTGGAACAGGGGATCAAGGGAAGCAAAGGAGTCTCTTTTTGTGGACTTATTGATGCACAAAATGTATATCCCTCTGCCTAGAATAATGAGCCCTTAAAATAAATATGGGGCCATGGGTCCAAGTCCTAGAAGAAATAATGCAGCAAGACTAATGATAAAGTAAATCTCTTGTGTTCAGCTTTCTTAGAACTCTGTGTTTATGAGAGGAAGGGTTTACTCTGAATGTGTTGGTTGTATATGAAAAGAGTGGTGTCCTTAGAATGTAGGTGAAGGTAGCAATACGTCAGCCATTGAGCTGTGAAACAATGACTATAACCCAGTCCCTGCCTTCAAGAAATTTACAGTCTATTGGTTGAAATGGGTGAGGAAATACAAAACATATGCACATACAAAGTAAATACACTGCAAGGTGAGGAGAGGCAGCATTAACAGTCCCTGGAAGGCATCTGCTCAATAAGAATAGTTCACATTTAGATAGCCCTTTAAGGTTTACAAAGCATTTTTCTCACCAAGGCCTGGTGAGATAGGCAGAATCAAGTTTAATGATCCCTCTTTAAAAGATGAGGCTGGGGGCAGCTAGGTGGCACAGTGGATAAAGCACTGGCTTTGTATTCAGGAGGACCTAAGTTCAAATCCCACCTCAGACACTTAACACTTAACTAGCTGTGTGACCCTGGGCAAGTCACTTAACCCTCATTGCCCTGAAAAAAAAAAAAAAAAAGATGAGGCTCAGAGAGGTTGCCCAATGATTCATTACTAGTCAGTGGTAGAACCAGGACTCTACCTTGTTATCCTCCCCCTCCCCAAGTCTAGTCCTCTTTCCAGCATACCATAATGCCATAGCCTGTGGTGGTATAGAAAGGGAATAGACAAGCAGACTCACATCTGGCTGTATGGCAAGGCTGCGAGGTGCAGTTGATCTTCCGATTGTTGAGACACATGCAGATCTGACAGGGCTGGCCAAAAGGCACCCATGTTTCCAGGTACTGTGTGAGAAGTGAGAAGCAGTGAGGTCATATGGAGTCAGACAGGGCACTGTTCTGTCTAATCTGGGTGATTATAAGTAAATTAATTGGGGGCAGCTAGGTGGCACAGTGGATAAAGCACTGGCCCTGAATTCAGGAGGACCTGAGTTCAAATCTGACCTCAGACACTTGACACTCACTAGCTGTGTGACCCTAGGCAAGTCATTTAACCCCCATTGCCCTATAAAACAAACCAAAAAAAAAAAGTAAATTAATTCCTCCTTCCTGTGGCTCAGTCTCCCCTTCAGAAAGTGGAAGCAATCAACCCCCCATAAACTCCTTAATAATTTTTCATAAAAGCTTGTCACACATATACCACTTTATAATTTACAAGGTAGTTTCCGCATCACAGCCCTGTGACATGCCATACCATTATTATTATCCCCAGGCCCTGGCCTCTGATATGTGACCCTTCACTTTTTCTTGCCTGGAGCTGGACCTCTAAGCCACTGCCTGACCAGTTCTAAACAATGTGCTTGTACCCATGTCCCCGTTATCTCCACTTTCTAACTCTGCCTCCCCTATATGTGAAGTCTCCCCCTATTAGAAGGCAAGTATGTGGAGAACAGGGTCCATCTTTGTTCCAGCTTGTATTTGTACTCTCAGAGTTTAGCACAGGAATCGGCATACAGTCAATGCTTGCTGGTGCGATTTGTGGACTAAAACACCAAGCAGCAGATGACCTCTGGTGAATTGCAACTAATAATTTTGGTCCTAAGGAACAGATAAGGAAACACTTTCCTCCTCTCAGTAGGGAGGGAGGGACTACAGGTGCAGATCTGGCTTTGCTTAAATAGTTTTCTTTCTTACAAGGAAGGAAGCAGAGGTATCTAAAGGATAAATGATTGACATAAAAACTAAAGGCAATGAAAAGCTTTTTATATAATGATTTGGTTGGACGAAGAAGAAGCCAGAGTGGGACTGGGAGGAGGAGTGTGAGAAGGGTCACAGAGGTGGGAACCATAGGCTGGGCTGCGATCACCTCCTAATAGGTTTCCCTGCCTCAAGTCTCCCCCATTTTCTACACAGGTGCCAAAGGGATTTCCCTAGAGTGCAGGTCCGACCCTGACCCCCCCAACACACACTCAAAAAAACTGCAGTGGCTTCCTATTCCCTCCAGGATCGAATCAAACGCCTCCTTTGGCATTGAAAGCTCATTACAATCAGGACCCTTCCTAGCTTACTCTGTAACCGCATTATTCTCTATCCACACACTCTTTAATCCAGACATAATGTTCCACTTGCTGTTCTTCACATACAATTAGGGGGTGCTGGCAAATGTTTAACAACCAGCCCTCTGAAAACACATGCCAGACTTTTAAGTTTGATCTTCTTTAATAACATTTTCTCCATCATTTTCTTAAGTCCTGACAACAGAAATCAAGCTCTTAATGTACTGTTTGCCAGTTTCTGAGGCATAAATATTCACACCGAAAATCTGACAGTTGGCTCTCCCAAGACCAAGCTGGCTCCAGTATACCCCTAAATACAATACTCCATATCCAGTTTCTAAACCTTTGCACTAGACATCCCATGTCTGGAAATGTTCTCTCTCTCCCTCTTTCCCTCCTTCCCACCCTTTCCCCCTTCCTCTCCTCTCCCTCTCTCTCTCCCTCCTTCCTTCCCTCCCTCCTTTTCTCTGTTTCTGTCCCTATCTCTGTCTTGCCCTCCCTTTCTCTTTTCCCTCCTTCTGTCTCTGTCTACCTCTGTCTTTCTGTCCCTCTATCTATCTGTCTGCCTCTCTCTCTGTCTCTGTCTCTGTCTCTGTCTGTCTCTGCCTCTCTCTCTCTCTCTCTCTCTCTCTCTCTCTCTCTCTCTCTCTCTCTCTCATACACGCACACTTCTAAGAACACCTCTATTCCTTCAAATAACACATTCTTTAAGAAGATGTTCCTAAAGGTTCCCTCTATTCCCCACTTACCCTAAGGTTAAGGTCTTCCCCTCTAAAATGATCTCCCATCTACTCTTTTTTTTTGGGTGACTTGCCCAGGGTCACACAGTTAATAAGTGTCAAGTGCCAAATTTGAACTCAGGTCCTCCTGAATCCAGGGTCGGTGCTTTATCTACTTTGCCACCTACCTGCCCCCTCCCATCTACTCTTTTTTTTTTAAGTGAGGCAATTGGGGTTAAGTGACTTGCCCAGAGTCACACAGCTAGTTAAGTATTAAGTGTCTGAGGCCAGATCTGAACTCAGGTACTCCTGACTCCAGGGCCAGTGCTCCATCCACTGCACCATCTAGCTGCCCCCCATCTACTCTTTTTTTTGTGAGGCAATGGGGGTTAAGTGACTTGCCCAGAGTCACACAGCTAGTAAGTGTGAAGGGTCTGAGGCTGGATTTGAACTCAGGTACTCCTGAATCCAGGGCCGGTGCTTTATCCACTGTGCCATCTAGCTGCCCCCCACCCCCATCTACTCTTAATGTATTTCACCACCACCTATCTATGTCCATATTGTATCTCTCTTTAGAATGTAAACTCCTGGAAGGCAGGAACTGTTTAATTTTTTTGTCTTTGTAGTCACAGCACTTAGCACAGTCCCTGGTATGTCCATAGCAAGTTGAGCTAAGGTTGGAAAGACAGATGGTGGGGGGAGACAGAGAAGGAACTGTGTAACCTGTGATTTGAATGCCAGGCCAGGGGACTTTGGTTTTATCCTACATAGTGGGAAGCCATCAAAATGTTTTGAGCCAGGGAGTGGTCTAATGAAAATGGTACCATAAGATTAATCCCACATCTTAAATTGTAAAAGGAAGAAACAGGAGAAGGAAAGAACAGTTAAAAGGCTATTGTAGTAATCCAGGCATGAGATAATGAGGGCCTGGACTAGACTGGGGACCACAGGAACAGAAAGGAAGTGATCCATTTAAGAGAGATTATGAAGAACTGACAGTATTGGGTGACTGGATCTGGAGAGTGAGGAGTGAGAAAGAAGAATAAAAAACGACCTTCTCTATGCTAATGTTTTTTCCAACCAAACAGGCACAATAAATGTCTAAAGGTACTAAAGAGAGCCCATCTTGAGGTCCAGTGGGCTAGGTGGTTCTGGTAGCCAGGCCACAAACGGCTAGATTCCAAGGACAGGCCAGCTTGGGCCATTTTCTGAGTCTTCTTTTTACCCTCCCTCCTTCTCCCCTCTTAAATCTACCTCAACTATAAAAAGACAACAAGCTAGAGGATTGGGGGGGGGGGTGCGGAATGAAAGTATCTAAGTTAAGAAAAGTAAAGATGATGGGATTAAAACACACACACACACACACACACACACTGGTATTATGAATCACTTAGATCCCCTTTCCTGTAGGTTTTTAAATTGCAAGATTTCTATCTTCCTAGACTAATTTAGGTAGCTCTCACCTGGAGATGAGGCAGAGTACATGTGCTCTGAAATACCCTCTGATTCTAGATATGCTACGACTTAATGTTGGTATTTACTGATGAGCAAATTCTCCAAGATTCCATCATGGGATAAAACCGTGCAGGAGGCTGGCAGCTTCCATCCCTCAAATGGGCCAGCAGGTGGCGCTCACGTACCAATCACAGAAGGGCCTCTCACTTAGGAAAGGAAACATCTAGTCCTCATCTGAGGTTCACAGCATCAATCAACAAGCATTTACTAAGTGCCTACTATATCCTAGATACTGGGAATATAGATATCCCAAAAATGATAAGCTCATTTCTCAAAGAGCTTATATTCTATAAGAATAGGTAAGATTAGCTAAGTAGATAGGAAAGTAGGTAGGTAGATAGGAAGGAAGCAAGGAAGGAAGATAGATAGATAGATAGATAGATAGATAGATAGATAGATAGATAGATAGATAGATAGATAGATAGATAGATAGATAGATAGATAGATAGATGGATAGATAGATGGATGGATGGATGGATGGATGGATGGATGGATGGATGGATGGATGGATGGATGGATGGATGGATGGATAGATAGATAGATGATAGATTCATACATACATAGCTACATTATCAGATCAATTTTGATAGATGATAGATCAGATAAATCATTGATAGGTACATGATAGGCTGATAATACATATACATGCATACATATGCATAGATGCATATGTATGCATAGATGTATATAGATGCATACCTACAAATGTAATAAATATTTTAAAACCTAACAGAAAAATAAAATCAGAAAGTCTACAAAGATAAGAAATATCTTTATTATGACAGTATGAAAAATGGGGTCAATTCTATCATTTCCATTTTATGGGAGAAGAAACCTCAGTTCAGATTGAATCATAGAATTTCAAAGTTTGAAAATACCTTAGCGGTCATTTAGTCCAATAACTGAAAAACTCCCTCAATGTGTAAACAGCCTGTCTATACTTGAAAACCTCACATAAGGGGGACAGGAGAAAAAAGGGTCTGTACAACCTCCCCTAGGCAGTTCATTCCACCTTTAGAAGGTTTTAATTGTGAGGACGTTTTTCTTTGCCTTAAGCCTAAATGTGTCTGTTTGGTGTTTTCAACTGCCACTCTTAGTTCTGACCTCCTGAGCTAGGCAAGAAGTCTAATTTCTCTTCCATATTCCAGCTATCATGTCTTCTTAATCTTTTCCAGGCTAATTTTCACCAGTTCTTGAAACAATCTTCCTATAAGATGGTCTTGGGGCCCTTTGCCATTTTAGATTTGGAACTAGATAAATAACCACACCCAAAAAATAAGAATTAATGAGTAAGGAGATTTTTAGTGAAGTGCTCAAGGCCCCAGAGTTATTCAATACTTTCATCAATGCTTAAAAAATGGCATGCTTGGCAATTTTTCAGATGACACAATCTTAAAGAGACAACTAATACATTCAAACTCAATTCAACAAGCCTTTATTAAACACTCACTGTGTACAAGGCACTGGGCTAAGTGCTGGAAATAGAAAGATAAAATGAAAATGAATGAAAAATAGACCTTACCCTCAGGAAGCTTACATTCTTCTGAGGTGATACAACATGTATACAGGTAAATAAATACAACATAATTTTTAAAAGGAGAGAGAACTAATAACTAGAAAGATCATGAAAAAAGGGTGGCACCTGAGTTGAATCTTAAAGGAAACTGAAGATTCTAAGGAGTGGAACAGTGTCAGAAACTGCCAAGAAGGATGAGATCTGAGAAAAGACCACCAGATGCAATTTATCATCTGTAACCTTGGAGAGGGAGTAAGTAGTTTCAGTCAAAAGATGGAGTCAGAAGCTAGATATCAAGGAGCTGAGGAGTAAGTACTAAGAAAGCTGAGCATACAATGGGTATATATGGTTTTGCTAGGAATTTCTCTGTAAATAAGAAGTAAGATATAGTAAGGTATTTATTTAAAATATAATGACTGCCGCCTCTCCCTTTTTCTCTATTTGTTCTCCAAAATTTCCCCAAATTCTTA
Source organism: Dromiciops gliroides (assembly GCF_019393635.1). NCBI lineage: Eukaryota > Metazoa > Chordata > Mammalia > Microbiotheria > Microbiotheriidae > Dromiciops > Dromiciops gliroides. The sequence goes on from NC_057865.1 coordinate 190,421,349, forward strand.
CTACAGTGCATGAAAAATGTCTACTATTATGTCCATTCAAGGCTGATCTCATGCCAATTTCCTCTCTTCCCAAGATTCCATTCTTCACCATAGATACTGAAGGTATCAGTGGGAGAATGTTTATATATGTAGTGTGATATGATTTGTTTGTTATGCTTTTGCTTTAATAGATTAAAATCTAGAATATTATTTATTTTGCCTCATCAAGTAAATTATTATATTTAAGATCATTAGTCAATATGGTCACCCTCCTTCAAATACTCCCCAGCTTATCAATATTATTCTTAATATGTGATGCTCAGAACTAAAAATAGGACTAAGATGCACTCTGACCATGGAAAAATATTGATTGTTATCACCTCACTAGTCCTGGATGCTCTAACTATGTGACCTATGAAAGCATCAATTTTGTCGACTCTCTTAGTACACACTGTGTTAACTCCTATGGAGCCTGAAATCCAACTAAAATCTCTAGATCCTTTTTAGACGAAGTGTATTCTAGCACCACATACAAACATCATACTTGTGAAGTATAAAACTTTACATTTATCTTATTATATTTAGTACAGTGTTCTAGCCTGTCAATATCTTCTTGAGTTCTCACTTTGTTTTCCATTCTGTTAACTCTCTTTCCTGGTTTTGTGTCATTTGCCCATATGACAGGCATGCCATCTCTACCTTTATAAAAATCATTTATAAAAATGTTAAATAGCATAGGGTCAAGCATAGATCCCTGAAACCCTCCATTAGAGAATTCCTTTGGAATTGACATTCATCCATTTGTGACTTTTCTTTGGGTCTAGCCATTCAAACCATTCCGACTCAATTTAAGTATATAACCATTTATCCCACTTCCATTTTGTCCACATGGGAAACTTTGTCAAATGATTTGCTAAAAATCTAGGTAAACTATATGGACAGAAGTCCCTTAGTATAACAATCTAGTCCAAAAAGAAAATGAGATTAGCTTGACATGACCAGTTTTCAACAAAGCTACACTGACTCTTATAATCACTGCTTTCTTTCTAGGAGTTCACTAACCATCCCTTTAAGGATAGATTCTAATATTTTGCCAGGAATAAAAATCAAGATCACAATGTCATAGTTTGCTGACTTCCTTTTAAAAAATTAGTACATTGGGGACAGCTAGGTGGCGCAGTGGATAAAGCACCGGCCCTAGATTTAGGAGGACCTGAGTTCAAATCCGGCCTCAGACACTTGACACTTACTAGCTGTGTGACCCTGGGCAAGTCACTTAACTCCCCACTGCCTTGCAAAAAAAAAAAAAATTTTGGTACATTTGCCCACTTCTGCAGTACCAATACCATCCTCATTCTCTCTTGGAGGGGGCAGAGGTAGAGAGGGGTTTAAGGCTGCCAGAGATGGGAAAGACCAATCAGCTAGATGAGATTCTCCCTACTGAGTCCAGGAAAAAGGTAAGAAAGCCTAATTAGGACCATAAGTTCTTACCTCATGATGTTCACCGTCTTCACTGATGCATTGGGTACAGGCTTCCTTGGGGACACATTTCCCCTCTAGTATCGCCTGCTCAGGGGCACAGAAGCAGCCTTCTGAGGGATAGTCCACACACGTGCTTGAGTTACCATCACAATTCTGAGGGCAGACCTGCTGGCAGTGATGGTACACCATGGAGGGTGGGCACTTCATAGCTATAAGAAAGAAACGCATTAAAACTCTCAATATCAACCCAGTTAACCACATGAAATATCAATAACAACGATTCTCATATCAATCATAATAAATCATGTTCACATGGCCCTTTGGGGGTTACTAAGCATCCTCATCACAACAAGCCAGTCAGACAGATAGCAATACCAGTATTATTTGTCCCTGTTTTACAGATGAAGAAACTGGGGCTCAGAGAGGTCCTTGCCCTAAGTCACATAGCTAGTAAATGAAAATATATGGGAAATACAGAGTAATGAATAATCTCAGTGGCACATACATTTTGCTTAAGAAAATATACTTAGGGGGCAGCTAGGTGGCGCAGTGGATAGAACACCGGCCCTGGATTCAGGAGTACCTGAGTTCAAATCCGGCCTCAGACACTTGACACTTACTAGCTGTGTGACCTTGGGCAAGTCACTTAACCCCAATTGTCTCACCAAAAAAAAAAAAATATATATATATATATATATATATATATATATATACTTACATCTTCTTTATATATATATATTATATATATACTTACATTGAATATAAATGTGTTTAATATTCTATAATTCACATAAAATAATAAATTTTTAGTTATAAAGATCAAGCATGGAAAGAACAAAAAAGTATCTAGCTTCCCCATTCAGTCCCAAGCTCAACTCTTTTGACCAGATCACTTATGTGCTGGGAAGTAACTTCCAGAGAAGGTTGGAAGTGGGGTTGATTTCAAAGGGTCTCTCTTTCTGCACAGTAAATACTCATGATATACTATTGATATACTCAAGCTATATACACCAAATAAGAAAATACTGTCAAATCACCCCCAAATCAGTATTTGCAGTCTGAATGCACCAGCAGATTGATTGAGTTCATACTATTAACATCAATATAAAATCAAAGACATCTGGACATCTGGAAGGAGCTTTAAAGTTCCTCCCATCCATTCATTCCCAACTAATTTAACCACAGAATAATGTGGGGCTTAAAACACATTGAGGAAATCTCTCAATGCTGATCCATGGAGCCAGGTATGGAGTGTCCTCAGAATAAAGGGAAAATGAAGCAAATTTTAAAGCAAAATAAAGAAAATAAATGCCAATTTCATAATAAAAAAATGCTACATGTAGTACATTTTTGAAACACACCAGATTTTATATTTAATTTTTTTTGAGAGGACCAGCAGCACTTTTACCCCTAGTATTGGGGTAGTTTTGCTTATTATGCAGAACATCAGAGATTCGTGGCTCAGTTTGTTTGGCAAACAGTGACCCAGTCTAAGCTCATCACTTTACAGATGAGGAAACTGAAACCTGGAGGAATGAACTAATTTGTCCAAGGCTATATAGCTAGTTAATGGAGCCAGACCCAGAACGTAGATCTCCTGACTCAGCCTAGTGCACTTTCTAGAACTTTCCTCAAAGATGCTTTCCCATTTTTTATCTTATTTTCCTCAAAATTTCTGGTGACTAGGTGACTTGTTGACTGGGATTATGATTAACCTTTGACAAAACAGGACACTGAGACACAGAGTAATTAAAGAATTTACCCAAAGTCAGCAAATCTAGAACATGGAACTCCTTAAACCATACAACCTCTATAAGTGAAGAACCCATACAAAATGGAGGGGAATGGTCTAACAGAACCTACATTGTCTTCTGGCTATGCCACCAAATACTTGAATTTTCTAAGAATTTCACTTGTGAAAGGTCTTTTCTATGTATGGAGTGAGGACAGAACATCTTAATATTGCATGTAGAAATAAGAGAATTTAAGTCATATAAGAGAGAAGAGGAGCAAAAAAACCAATTCTGCACAGATACAATTAAGAAAACTTTATAAGGTTAAAGTATGGCAAATAAAAAAAAATAATAAAGGTGTCCAGGATTGGACTTGATAGAATAGGGTAAGTTTCTTAATTGTTACCTGGAATAGTACTTCTGGATAACTATAATATAACCAGGAGATTTCTATCACAACAAAATGTAGTTCAACTGTACTAGGCCAATGCCTGAATATATGTGTGAACTAGGTAAGCCTAATTCCAAAAAACAACAAGAAAAATAACATTTTACATTTAAGTAGAACTGGGAAATTGGGGATGTCATTTCATCTTCATATCGGTCCTGAGGGGTGGATAATGGAAGAAGGCAATTTTGGGTAGTGAAGAATACTTCACTTGAAATCAAGAGACCTGGTTTGAATTCTACCACTTACTAGCCACAAGCTAGTCATAATCTCTCTGAGCCTCATTATCTTCATCTGCAAAATAGGGATAATAATATTTATTTGCATTACCTAAATCTCAGAGTTGCTGAGAAGAAAGCATCTCATACACCATAGAAGCACAGTGGATAGACCACTGGGCCTGATATCAGAAAGACCCAAGTTCAAATCTGACCTCAGACACTTATGATCTAGGTGACCTGGGGTAAGTCATTTAATCTCTGCCTCAGTTTCCTCATGCACAAAATGAGAATAATAGCACCTACCTCCCAGAGTTGTTGTGAGGAACAAATGAGATAATAATTGCAAAGTACTTGTCACAGTGACTAGCACATGGTCAGCACTGTGCAAATGTTAGCTGTTATTATTATATCAACATGAGCGTATTCAAAGCAAGCTATTCTCAGCACACAGATATGAGGGAACTGAGGCATATGCAGCCTGAGCGATCTTCCCAAGTTGTCCAACAGGAGCTGGACTCACCGCAGAAGTCTGTCATCCTCCAGTTGACACAGACTCCATGTGTCCGGCACAGGTGGGCATAGGAGGAAATCACCTCACACACTTGCTCCTGGTGACAGCTGTTCTGCTGGCAAATGGCGTAAAATGTGGTAGGGGAAAGGACTCGGTGGCACTCAGCAAATATGGAGGACATGAGGACCTGGCAGTGGGAGCTACTGGAGTCCAGACACTGTTCCTCTGCGACAGGTTCACATGTGGTGCCCGGGTCCTGGACTGTCCACTCCTGGATGAGTGCCTTGTGGTCTGTGGTGACTGTGCCATCCCTCAGCATGAAGTCGTTAGCCCCATTCTCATCACAAATCCCTAAAAGGAAAGAATGAGAAAAGATTGCACCAGCTTCCGCATGGACACAGCCACTGACGGGGGACCCCTGAATTCTCCATTTCCATTACGTTCAGAACAGATTTTCCTACTGTCTCCAGGTCTGAAGGGCCTAGAACTGTGGGAGAGTGAATGGATCAAGGTCACAGGTTAAAAGGTCCCAGATTGGGGCAGCTAGGTGGCACAGTGGATAAAGCACTAGCCCTGGATTCAGGAGGACCTGAGTTCAAATCTGACCTCAGACACTTGACACTTACTGGCTGTGTGACCCTGGGCACGTCACTTAACCCTCATTGCCCTGCCAAAAAAAAAAAAAAAAAAAAAGGTCCCAGATTGGGGGGGCAGCTAGGTGGTGAAGTGAATAAAGCACCGGCCCTGGATTCAGGATGACCTGAGTTCAAATCCAGCCTCAGACACTTGACACTTACTATCTGTGTGACCCTGGGCAAGTCACTTAACCCGCATTGCCCTGCCCCCCCCCCAAAAAAAGGTCCCATATTAAAACAACAAATAAACAAAATCTCTCACCACAGAGTCCATAGGTTTTGGAGGCAAAGGTCTTGGGGCTGAGCTGTAGCTGAAATTCATTGTTCTGTGGCGTGAATGTGAAGATGTGGTTCAAGTGGGAGAACCGGATCTCATGCATGATGGCCCCATAGGTGTTGACTTCCATATCTTCATCCACATAGGGAAGTGAAATCAGCCTCCCATTCACGGTCACCTGCTCAGGTAAGGGACAGAAGACAACGATCACATTGTTAGAACATTTTCAGGCTGGCAGAGAACTTTCCTCACCATTCTTTGGAGTAGGCAATGCTAGTCTTTTTTATCCCCATTTTGCAGATGAGAACACTGAGGCTCAGAAAGATTAAGCAACTTGCCCTATGTTTGCACAGTGAGGGAACAGAGCTGGGATTTGAACACAAGTTCCCAATCCCAAATTCAACATGCTTTCCCATTAAACAATGCTGCCTCTCTAAAATAGGTCAACCAGTGAGGATTTTTCAGAGCTTAATGCCACAAAAGAACCTGGTTCTTCTGTCCTCATTGCTCTTCATTTAGAATCCTAGTATTTACCAGCAACAAGTAATGGGACTACCAGACCTCTAAGATATTTGGGAAGTAAGGAAGAGGCATGTGAAGCATGCTACCTGAAAGGAAATGAACTGGAATATCAAGAGTGAATGTGAACCATGGCTTTTCCACCCACATGCTTGACTTTAAACAGAGTGAGGACAAGTTCCCTCAGAGAAAGTTGGGGGAGGGGCAGCTAGGATCACCAGCCCCTGGATTCAGGAGGACCTGAGGTCAAATCCGGCCTCAGACCCTTGACACTAGCTGTGTGACCCTGGGTAAGTCACTTAACCCAATTGCCTCACCAAAAAAAAGAAAAAGAAAAAGAAAGTTGGGGGAAAAATCTTATAATTCTCGATGACCCCAGAGAATGTGTAGGGGTATCAGGCCCCAGCACTTACTCCATTCCCAGAAATTTGCTCAAAGTATGGAGTAACCCAGGAAAATGCCTCAGTGCCATCTGGCATCTCCAAATATTACTCTTCTAATGATAATGATATAGAACGTTAATGTATGCGAAGCATATAACAAGCCTATGAGTTACGTGCTATGATTATCGTTATTTTACTGATGAAGAAATCGAGGCAGTCAGAAGTTAAATAAGTGACCTGGCATGTAATGGGCACTTAATAAATATTGGTTGAGGGGCAGCTAGGTGGTGCGGTGGATAGAGCACTGGCCCTGGAGTCAGGAGGACCTGAGTTCAAATCCAGCCTCAGACACTTTACACTTAACTAGCTGTGTGACCCTGGGCAAGTCACTTAACCCCAATTGCCTCACAAACAAACAAAATAATAATAAATGTTCAAAAAATATCGGCTGATTGATTGCTTGATTGACTCGCCCTAGGTGATTCAGCTAGTAAAGTGTCTGAGGCAGTATTTGAACTCAGGCCTTCCTTATTCCAGTTCCCATGTTCTATCCATGGTTCTGACTATCTTCAATTTGGATACAATAAGAAATAAAATGGTTCAATCTGAGAGGCTGGTAGAAGGGATGGGGGGAGCAGGAGGAGGCAGCATGAGGTCAACCTGAGAATAAAAGACATTGGGGTTCAGCAGTGCTGGAAGTATAAATTGTATTAGCCACATGTGTTCCCCACATAACCTCACTTAAATCCAATTCGTTGAAAGTCATGACATCCCCTTCCTGATATTATGATCCTCTTCGAGAATAAAGGGCAAACAACAATAACTTGGCAGCTAGGTACCACAGTGGATAGAGTACTAGGCCTCGAGTTAGAAAGACTCGTCTTCTTGAGTTCGAATCTGGCCTCAAATACTTACTAGCTGTATGACCCTGGGCAAGTCACTTCACCATGTTTTCCTCAGTTTCCTCATTTGTAAAATAAGGTGGAGAAGGAAATGGCAAACCACTCTTGTAGCTTTGCCAGGAGAACCCCAAATGGGGTCACAGAGTAAGACACGATTGAAACAAATGAACAACAGCAAAAAAAAGTCACTTATTCTGTGTGTTTCCATGCTGATATTATAGGTACTTGTGGAAGGGTGTACCCCAGGTTTATTGGGGGACTGTCTTGTTACTACTCTTCATGTTATGTTATCTCAAATACTTTTAGGGGCAGCTAGGTTGCACAGTAGATAGAGCACTGGTCCTGGATTCAGGAGGACCTGAGTTCAAATCTGACCTCAGACACTTGACACTTACTAGCTGTGTGACCCTGGGCGTCACTTAATGCCAATTGCCTCACCCAAAACAAAACAAAAAAACAAACAAACAATCAATAAATACTTTTACTTCTGGGGGAGGGGGAGGGAATGAGAGGAAAACATTTTGCCAAGCTTGTAGCCTAGGGAGTGCCCAGAAAGAACACCTCAAAAACACAACTCATCCAGTCAGTTCAGGAGGGCTCTCCCAGAGCCTCCACCTCTGCCCTAAGCCACCAGGCTCCTTTCAGTCCTCACCTCCATGTCACTGTGGAGCTGGATAGACAGGCCCTTGTGTTTGACTTCTACGGACTTCATGCAGGTGGGCTTCATCCCAGGGTTACAGACCCCATTGTGAAGGTTGATCTCCAGGTCTTGCTCTTTGCTTTCAAACAGGACATAGGAACAGCTGCCAGTCAGCTTGAAGTCCTGGCCATCAAAGGTCACGATGTGTCGGGTTGAGCTTCCCATACATACACCTAGGGAGAATGAAAGGGAAGGAAAGAGATGAGCTAAACAGAATTATTGGGGCACCTCACACACTCATATGGTAAGAAGAGCAAGTCTGGACTTGGAGTCAGAGGACCTCTGTTTGGGTCCTGGGTCTGCTAATTACTGCCTGTGTGACTGTGGGCAAATTATTTCACATCTCTGAATCTCAGTTTCTTCATCTATAAATAGTAGGTTGGACTGTTGTTGTTCAGTCATTTTTCAGTTAAGTCTAAGTCTTTGCGACTCCCTTTTGGGTTTTCTTGGCAAAGATATGGGAGTGACTTACCATTTCCTTCTTCAGCTCATTTTACAAATGAGGAAACTCGGGCAATTAGTATTAAGTGACTTGCCCAGGGTCCACCTAACTCTCCATACATTGGACTAGTTGATATCTAAAAATCTCTCCTGATTCTAATTCAATGATCCTAAGTTCTAAGGCCCAGTGTGCTATCTGGAGCTATCAAATCACTCACATTCCTACAACAAGAGACATATAGGTAAATAGAATGCCCAAGATCATTTAGTCCAACTTCCTCATTATACAGATGAGGCCCAGAGAAGATAAAGTCCCACAGTTAATTAGTAGCATCCTACACCCAATATAAGGGTGTGGATGGGCCTTAAAGATTTTTTAAAGCCGGGTTGGAAAGTTGATTATACTGCTAAAGAGAAGTATATTTTATTAACCTACCTCCTCCAAATTAAAATGTACAAAGTGAACAATTCACTCTACAGTAATGCCTGGGCTTAAGAAACAAAGCTGTGTTCCAGAAGCATCATGGATCATTGACATCATAAGTCAGCATGAGCTCATTCTGTGGAGAGTTCACCATAAGACAGATGTATTATATTGGCTGCCAGATGACTCATGGTACCAGTAGTAATTTTGACTTAATACCTTAAGAAGCCTTGCACCAAGGCATGTTCCTGAAGCCAAAACAAACGGCTGAATCTCAGCACCCTTTCCTTCACCTTCATTTGCTGTAATCAATACATTCTCAAAGTTCCTAGTACCATTTGCAAGTTCTAATTACCATGGAGCTGGAGAAAAGGATTCTGTGAAAATTCTTACACTGAGGCTAGTGTAGCCATAAACCACCCCAAAAGAAAAAGCTTAATTTTTCACTTGGCACACCAATACCCTGTCTACACTGGCAACTGAAAAGGAAAAGACAAAAATATACACAATACTAGCATCCCTGTCACTGCAACATCATCCTCCATACAATATAATTTTTATAAGATGCTGTCAACTAAATTCAGGCTAGAACATAAGGTTTTTTTTGGGGGGTGAGGCAATTGGGGTTAAGTGACTTGCCCAGGGTCACACAGCTAGTAAGTGTGAAGTGTCTGAGGCTGGATTTGAACTCAGGTCCTTCTGAATCCAGGGCCAGTGCTCTATCCACTGCACCACCTAGCTGCCCCGAACATAGGCTTTTTTAAAATTAATTTTTGATAATAAAATGCATTACTCTTATTTTAAACTCGATCTATTGCAAAGATTACAACATGCATTTGGATAAAAAAATCTACAAAGTTTGTCCAGAAATATCTGGGACAGACAGAACAAATGATCAGTGAGGAAAGAGAAGAGGTAAGTGAATTGGACTGCCTTTGGGAAATTTCATTTAATGACTCCCACATATACACTTCTCATGGACAAAGGTCAATCTTTTTAATACCAACACTCTACCAATGTATAAGCATGGCAGCAAGACACAGAAAACATGATAGTCTCCAAAAAGTTAAAAATGAATATTGTGATGGGCAATGGAGAGGCACATGGTGGGTATTCAATGTCAATGTTGTTGAGTCATTTTTCAGTCATATCCAACTCTTCATGACCCCTTTTGGGCTTTTCTTGAGCAAAGACACTGAAATTGTTTTGGTATTTCCTTCTCCAGTTCCTTTTACAGATGAGGAAACTGAGGCAAACAGAGTTAAGTGACTTGCTCAGAGTCACACAGCCAGTAAGTATCTGAGACTGGATTTGAACTCCAAGCCAGGAACTCTATCCACCTAGCTGCCCTAGGGTAACCATGAGGAACTTCAAAGAAGAAAGGGAGTAAACAATTTTATCAAGGAAAAGCATAATAGTAAAAGAACATTTTCCTACATGGCAGGGGGGAGGGACACCAACGGACAGCCAGAGAGCTCCACTGGTAACTTTGCAATGTCGGGACAAACTCAGGAGGGCCTTTACCACATTGGGTGAACACATGGGGAATTTATGAGAGAACATGGACAAAAATTGCATAGGATGGTCAGGTACATGTTGAGCTCTGCATCACTGGAGGGAACCCTTAAATAAATGATCATTTATTTGATTATTCAAGTATTAAATATAACCAACAACCAAACCAAACCTGGAAAAAACTACAACCAAAACCCAAATTTGAACCATTCATATCTTAACTAAATATGGAAAGGAAAAATAATTTAATATTACATATTTAACCAAATAAATCCAAAAAAATTAACAAAGTGTGTTTGCTTTGTCTGTATCCCTTTCTAAATCTTTCTAATACTCCATTATTTTTCACTTTGTTTTACTTTCCTTTTTATGTAGCTATAGCACAATAATCTGAATGGTTGGGAGAGGGAAGATAGCCAGATTGATGAGGTTACAGATCCACTGAGGCATTATTGAAGTATGATTTTAATATTAGGAGGTAAAGTATTAATATTTTGACTGCTATTATAGCAGGCCTACAAATTAATTTACAAAGTTTTAGGAAATGAACACAATTTTACTATTTTTGCTTGACCAAACCATAAAAAGGAGATACTACACCTTTTCTTCAGTTCTTTATTTTTGTCAAAGATCATTTTGAAATTGTCTATTGAAATGTGTGTATTGCATGTTGAACAGCATGTTCAGTCATTCAGTCATATCTGACTCTTTGTGACCCAGTGGACCATAGCATGCTAATACTGTCCATGGAATTTTTTAGGTAAAGATACCATGGTGGGGGACAGCGAAGTGACACAGTGGATTAGAGCTCCAGGCCTGGAACTAGGAAAACCTGAGTTCAAATCTGGTCTCAGATACCCACTACTTGTGTGACCCTAAGTAAGTTACTTAACTCTGCCTCAGTTTTCTCATTTGTAAAACAAGCTAGAGAAAGAAACGTAAGTAACTCCGGTATCTCTGTCAAAAAAAAAAAACAAATGGGTTTACAAAAAGTGGGACACAGTTAAAAAGACTGAACATTGCTATTTCCTTCTTCAGTCAAATAAAGGTTAAAAGATTCAACCGAGGTCACATAGCTAATAAGTGTATGAGGTCAAATTTGAATTCAGGTCTTCCTGATTCCAGGCCTGGTGCTTTTTCTATTGTGCCACTTAGCTGCCCCATACATTGTTATTATTATAAATGTGTATAGCTCTATCAGTTTCTCTCAATTTTTAAAGTAATATATTAAAATGCAGGTGGCTTTGAGGATTGGTCTTCTAATTAGCAATTTTGCTCCAAACATTCTCTATTTCAATTTTTTTCTTGATTACTTTGGGTTTTCAAGATATACACTTGCATCATCTACAAATAGAAATGTTTTATCTTCATTATCAATGCTTAATCATTTCTTTACATATCTTATTAATATTGCTAACATTTTAAAGACTGTGTCAGATTGGACTGACGAGAGTTAACAGACCTACTTTGCATCTGTTTTCAATGGATATACTTGCTTCTAGTGTGTCTCCACTGTGTATAATATTAGATCATGATTTCAAATAGGTATTTTTATCATATTAAAGAAAGAGGTTTTTATTTCTTTTTAGTGTATGAAATATAAATGAATGCTGTGTTTTATCAAAGGTTTTTCCTGCATCTAATGATATAAACATATAGTGTTTATTTTTCCTAACTTATATAATTTATTATATTGTTTTCCTAATATTAAACTATAATCGAATTATATGTATAAATCCAACCAAATTGTAAGAAGCATTTATATATCACTTTTAAAATGTTTTGCAAAGCATTTTATATACATTAACTCATTTGATTCTAACAATAGCCTTATAAAGTAGGTACTATAGGTATTTTTATTCCCATTTAACAAAAGAAGAAACCAAAGCTTAACAAGGCTAAGTGGCTTGCCCATGGTCACTTAGGTAGTGAGCACTGGAGACAGGATTTGAACTCAGGTCTTCCTGAAATCAAGTAGTATTCCATGCTTCCTCACAATGGTTACAATAGGTAACTTTTTTATGGTTGGTTTTTTTTTATTTGTTGTTGGGGTTTTTTTTTAATGTTCCTAGCAGGAAGCTAAGTGGTACAGTGGATAAAACTATGGGCCTGTAATCAGGAAGATCTGAGAAAAAAATCTGGCCTTTGACACTTACTAGCTGTGTTACCCTAGACCAATCATCTATATTCTGCCTGCCTCAGTTTCCTCAACTATAAAATGATAATAATGGCCTCTCCCTCTCAAAGTTGCTGTAAGTTGCATAAGTGAGATAATATATGTAAAGCACTTAGCAGAGTTCTTCCCACATAGTAGGCATTTAATAAATCCTTATTTACTTCTTTATGTACCAATATCTATTTAATATTTTACATTGATACACATTAATGATATAGTTCATGACTTTCTTTCTCAGTCTCATGTTTGCTGATTTAGGAATCAAAACTACATTTGCCTCAAAGAAGAAGTTAGGCAGATCTTCCTCTATGTTTAGGAATTATCTATATAACATAAAGATAACTTTATAAATGTGGTAGAGTTCACTTAAAAACCTCTTTGGTTCTAACATCTTTTTTCATGGCAGCATGTCAATGCTCTATGTGATCTGAGGCAGCACAGATCTTTTGGTCAAGAGAGATGGAGTCAGAGGGCCTAGATTCAAATCTTATCTCAGACCTGTGTGATGTTAGGCAAACCACTTAATCTTTCCAGGTCTCTTGTTTCTTCATCTGTCAAATGAAGGAGTTGTACTAAATGACCTCTAACGTCCCTTCCAATTCTAAATCTTTGGCCATAGGGTTCATCCTTCTAGTGTCTTCAAATCTTATTTGGATAATTTGTATTTTTGTAAACTATCATCCATTTCATTATAATTTCCTAATTATTACCAGGGAATTGTGTGTAGTAATCTCTGATGGTTTTCTTAACTTCTTTTGTCCTCATTGTGTTGTGCTCTTTTTTTTCTAACTTTGATTATTGGGGCTTGCATTCTTCTTTTTAAAGTTATATTAATGATCAGTCACATCAATTATAGAATTTTCAAAAGAATTAGGTTTTATTTATCATGTTAATTTTAGCTATTATCATGGTTCTTTCTTTTTTCTTTTTCTTTTTGTTGGTTGTTGCTTTGTTCCTTTTCTACATTTTTAAAATGCAGGTGTGATTTACTAAATTGCTTTTCCTTATCAACAAAGGGAGTGCTATAAATTTGCCTCTGAGTATTGACTGCTTTAGCTGCCATCTCATAGATTTTGATTTGTAGTAATTTTATTGTCATTGTCTTATATGGAATTTACTCTTTTATCTAGGCATAATTTAATTTTTTAAAATGTTAGTTTCCACATGGGTCTGTAACTTTTAGTCATAGTTTTTGTTTGTTTGGTTGGTTGGTTGGTTTGGATTTATTTTTCTTTATCTGCTCCTGGAATTTCATTAGTATAGGGAACTCACTGGTGTGGAAACTCTCTCCACCAATGCAGATTGGCAACTCATTTTTTTGTATCCCTAGGATTTAACATAGTGTTTTATACATTGTTAACACTTAATAAATGTGTTGAATTTAATATAGCATACTAATGTAGCTACATGAGGCGTTATCTATGTGCTGTGTCACCTGTATAGATTTTAAAAAACTTCCACCTTTTACTGCTACTGTTTGGTTTGCTTACTAAATCTCTTTCCAGGTTCAAAAAGGTCCAGGGTATGGTTATCTCAGAAACTGATAAAATTACAGAAATTCTCTTTCTTACCAGCTCACACCTTCCCCCATTATACCATACCTTCCTCCTGCCTGAGCCTACATTGAGGAAAATGACTCTCTTCTTTGGGTAAATTTACCCTCTCTCAATCTCAAACTATACACTTATAGGCTTAGACACAAATCATTGTAAATGGCCAATTTCAAATAGCATAGCAATGCAAGTAAGCATTTAAAGTAATAGATTTCCATTTATAGGCTGTTATGGCTACAGTAGGGTTTAAGCCTCTTTGCATTTTCTCCCTCTTCTCCCTCCCCCAGAATGATTAAAGAGGAAATAGGAAGTGACATAGCTGGATAGGAAAGGGCATTTGTAATTTTTCTGAGCAGTGTTCCCGGAAATTTTTCTACGTCTTGTGCATGTCACTACTCAATGCAAGGAAGTTCTTTCCAGAGTCAAAAATCTCAGAAACTTGGGGAACTTTGGGTAATGGCTTCATGCCAGGTCTTTCTACTCCATTAAGTTTCCATAATAGTGTTCCTGGGAAGAGGCTATCCTAAGTTTTTCTGGAGAGTTAATTCTAGATCATGATCCATGCCTAATAATTATGAATATATCATATTCCAAATCATTATTTGTCTTTTTTTGACAAGTCTGCCATGATACTAATTGATGTTCCTTAGTTTGCCATTTCTTTCTTCCAGTTTGCCAAATTTTTATCCATGACACTATAATACTGTAGTTTAGCTGTAATATACCTAGAAGAATTAAATTGGGTGTTTGTTTGTTTTTCCATGTCAGAGTCCTGTGGATTCTTTTAGTCAGGAAAGTCATGGGTTTAAGTACCTACTCTCATTTGTACTGGCTTAGATACAACGAGCAAATAAGTTATTTAACCTCTCAGTGTCCCAGGCCACTTTCTAAGGCTTTAAGTCACAGAACAGTTAATAATCTACATTGGTAAGAGTTTCCTTACTGGGAGTTTGCAATACAGATTCTTTCTGTCTCTCTTTGTCTTTCTTTGTCTGTCTCTCTGTCTGTCTGTCTGTCTCTCTCTCTCTCTCTATATATATATATAGTATATATACATACACATATAATGCATGATTACATTTATAAATATGTTTAATTATATATACATATATGTATCTAATTGTATATATTTTATATATAATCATGCATTATATGTGTATATAATATATTAATACACACATGCATATACACAAATTGTCACTTGTTTTTCATAACTCTGAAAGTTTTTTTAAAACAATTTCCTGAAATAGAGTGCTGATGTTCTTTTTATTATTATTATTTTCCTGAATGTCAGTAACCCTGGAATTGCTGCATTTTGACCTAACCAATATCTGTATATTTTCCCATTCTCTTAGCATTTATTTCCTGAGGTTTTTTTCCATTCTTTTACACTGTCTGCAATTTTTGTTTTTTACTTGTAGGAAACACATTGTTGTTTACTTCTGTTCATTTTTTCAGGTTTTCTCTTATGTTCTCCTTAATTTTTTCATAATTTATTTGAATATTTTAGCATCTTGAAATTCCAGCTTCAAATTTCCCCATAATTTTTTAATTCCTAGAAGTCTATTTATTCTTTTAATTATCTTACCCATGCATAATTTTCATTTAAATTGTTTAAATCCATCATTTGTCTATATAAGGATATCTTTTAGGATATCTTGGATGATTTCTTATCTACATAGCTATAATTTAGCTATTTCATTGTTCCCCAATATTTTTAACTGTGCTCGCACTTTTCATTGATTTGCTCATTTTCTTTTAATTAATTTTAGAGCAATGCCTGATCCTCCCAATTCGATGCTGGGTTAGCAGGAGAGACATGGAGGAACAACATGTCCAGAGGTGGAAGGAATCTTCCTTCTCCTTTTTCTCTCCCTGTGCCTTCCCTACATCTTGTATATGTAGCTACTCAATGCTAGGGAAATCCTTCCAATGTCAAAAAACACAGACACTTGGGAAATTCTTGGCAATGGCTTCATGCTAGCATTCCTGCTCCATCAAGTTTCCTTGGGGAAGAAGTTATACTGTTTTCCTGGATAGACAATTCTAGGTTCAGGTCCTTGGTTATTAATTTCATGTCATATTATAATTTTTCATTCCTTATCTTGTTTGATAAATCCACCATGATCATGATTGATATTCCTTGGTATGAAGTTTCTGTCTTCCAACTTGCCAAACTTTTTCTGTGTCATTGCAATCCTGAAGTTGAGCTAAAAATGCCAGGATTTGAAGATAGGACCTCTGATTCCAAATCCAGTGTTTTTAAGTAAAATATTCAAACTGCTACCCTAGAAATACTATAGTTACAGAATTAGAGAATCCTAAGAGCTGTAAAATCTTGGAGGCCATCCAATATAACCCCATTCCTAAATGAAAATCTCCTCTATAACCTACCTGACAAGTCAAAGTACAGACTTTGCTTGAGAATTTGCTAATGATGGAGAATCCACCACCTCCTAAGGCAGCCCATTTCCATTCTTTGCTAAGTGAATGTATGTTCAACTGTCTGACCCTAATCCTCCCTCTGCTCTGCACTGATCATCATGCCTCTGGCCTCCTTTCCTTGATCTTAGGACACATGTAAATACTCAAAGTCCATAAGCCCTTCCCTTGATTTTGCAGGTGCTTGGGCTTCTGATACCCAAACTTTAGAAAACATGTAGAAAGTGCCCCCCTACATATACACACTTTTTTTGATGGAATGAGAGCTCAATTTAGAGGGATTCTGATTTCATGATTTCCCTACCAAGATAAAGTTTGTAACCTTGAGGTTACAAGGCAAATGGAGGGGTGAATCAGGAAGAAGATTGGGGAGAATGAGCAAAGGGAGAATGGGGAGAGTAAAGGAGGCAATGACATCACTCTGCCCCAAAAATCTAAGTTTTGCTGAGTGAACAATGCAATAGATGGAATGTGGACAGGAGATCAATACATTTGCCTACCTACCATGGGGGGAGGTGGGGTTAGTTGGGGGGAGTAGTGTGAGTAGAGGGAGGAAGGAGAGGAGAAGTGTTAAAGGAGAAAAAAAATAAACCTGATGATTTAAGTCCTTTGTGTGGCCAAAAAAAAGAAAAAAGAAGCAGACTTTGTTCCAGTAATTTGCTGCAATAGGAAGTCACATCTTTATGAGTTCAAATCTAACCTCAGACACTACCTAGCTGTGTGACCCTGGGCACCCTGTTTGCCTCAGTTTCCTTATCTGTAAAATGAACTGGAGAAGGAAATGGCAAATCACTCCAATATCAGACACATCTGAAACAACTGAACAACAACAAAAATCTGGTAGAGATTTCATTTTTAATGTCGCTTATACCCAAATACTTCAAATAATAACTCAATGATTTTATGACTCTAGGCACAACCCATAAATTCTTTCAAGGGCCTAAGATATGAATTCAGGCCTAGTCAGTTAAGGAAAAATTTATTCTCCAGTGAAAGATATGTGAATTTTGAAAAACCATGAAAGAAACAGTTTGCAGTAACATGAGTATCCTAGCCTTTACCAGGCAGGATTCTCAAAGTTCCTTCCATCTCTAGAATTCAAAACTATGTTGTCTCCCCAAAAAACACTATAAAAAATACCTTTGTCAGGAAGTGATCAAAGGGCCTTTTAAATTGGCACATGGCCCTTGGTCTACAAAACAAAATGCCCTGGAGATAAACAGACAGTAGATAAGTATCTCTCTCTATCTATTTATTTATCTATCTATAAGCATTTATTAAGTTCCCATTATTTTCTAGGGACTTAGCTAGGTGCTGTGGATCTAAGTACAAGGATAAAAATATTCCCTATTTTGAAGAAATTTAAATCCTAATAGGGGACACTGTGGTATGTATGTATGTGTGTATATATATATATACATATATGTGTGTGTTTGTGTATTTATATATATGTGTGTGTATGTATTTATATACACACATATATTTATGTGTATATATACACATGTGTGCTTATATGTGTATGTACAACACATATTTATATGTGTGTATGCACACATATGTATTTTTATATACATATATACAGTAAATATAAAAAGAATATAAATACAAATTAGTTCAATACAAACTAGTTTGGGAGGAAAGATGCTAGCAGTTGGGGGTTGGGGGAATAAACAATGGCTTCATGTAGAAGGTGGTGCTTGTGTTGCATCTTGAAGGACTAGAGGAATTCTGTGAATCAGAGGTAAAGTAGAAATGAGTTTCAAGCAGCCAGGGAATGCTTCTTTCCTCTGTGAGCTATCCTCTCTTCTCCCTCCAGTTCATTCTCTTCCTAGCACCAGTCTAGCTATGTAGTATCACTTAAGTATACGGTTGGTAGTTTTCCTGACCATGCAACACCTACTACTATATCCCCAAGCCCAGGGTCTTCTATGCCCCTATTAAATGAGGCACAATGAGTCTACACTGGCAACAACCATGCTCACTATTGGCTTTAGAACAGTGTTTTTCCCCCCATCCTCCATTGGACATAATCTGGAAAGGCACCGTAAAGATGGCATATTGACTCAGATCACAGGATTAAGAACTCCATGGAAAGTACTTGGAGTTCAACAAGTCCAATTCTCTGATTATGCAGAAACTGAGACCTAAAGAACCAAAGTGACCTACACATAATCATACCAAAGGAAAAGAGGGGACAAGAGTGCTCAGTGAGTCTTGCCATAAACTAACCCTTCAAACCCTAGGATGAGTGAATATTAATGATGGAATGGTAGCATTGATGAATGTAGGTGAGGAGGAGAAAATTCTTTGGGCCAGACAGAGATTTTTTTGAAATGTATTTGCAAAGTTGTGCTAGAAGAGCTGCCATTTTATCTGAGCAGAAGTGGATGAAAAGCCATGAAACACAGACTCACAGGGGCAGGTCCAGCGACAACCGCAGGTCTCCTCTACCTTCACAGCAGGCTGGCTGTTAGGGCATGTGGGTCTGGGCGCATTCTCACAATTGATCCGATGACTCTCCATCACAGTCTGGCCATCTGGCAGACAGGTTACAGTATGGCACTTATCAGCCAACATCCACCGGTCCCCAGGCTGTGTGGGGAAAGAGATCCATATTCAGACCAGGGTAGAAAGTGAGGGCTGTTTGGATAGGACTGATATATACCAGTGCTTGCCCCAATCCACAAGCAAAATCCAATCTCCTCTTCCTTCCTGATTCCTTAGACATTATCTTTCTCTAAAAGGAGATGAAGGATCTGACTGGCTTGTTTTCTACAATGCAGCTTCCTGATCACCCAGATGCATAAAAACATCTCAACTAACAAGACCCCTAGGTCTTAGTGGTTTTCTGAAGACCACACAAGTCACCATACCCACCCTGGCCATAGTCTATTCTGATGATCAGACATTTTCCATATAGAGATAAGAAGGGCTGTGTCCACAGATGCTGCACACCACTTAGTACCAAGTACTTAGTACTAAGTAGCTTGGTACCATGTTGCATATCATTGCTGTTTTGGGGACAAAGTAAACTTCTTTTCATTAAATGTTCATTGTTGTTTGCCCTTCATTCTTGAAGAGGACTGTGATATTGGGGTGATGTTATGACTTGCAATGAATTGGATTTAAGTGAGGGAGGGCTGTGCAAAGTCACCAACCACCTCACTCTCTCTTCCAGAGCCATCTGGGTCTATTGGCAAGATATACATCAGCATGATTGGAGATGGTCCCGGATGTTTTAAGGCAATTGGGGTTAAGTGACTTGCCCAGGGTCACACAGCTAGTAAGTATCTGAAGTGAGATTTGAACTCAGGTCCCCCTGACTCCAGGGCCAGTGCTTTATCCACTGCACTACCTAGCTGCCCCTATTAAATGTTCAATGATTTGTGAGTGTATCATTCCAATTGTCTGCTTGGACCCTGGCTAGCAGGTCTAGCTAACCACCAATGAGAAAATGGAGACTGAGATCTAAATATAGAACCAAAAAATAAAAAAAGGGAAAGCAGGAGAGAAACAGGGAACAAGTCACAGGATCTAACAATAGGCCCAAGGATCAAAACATTGGTAAGAAGAGTAAGACAAAGATTTGAGTTATGAGCTACTCGAAAAGCTTCCCAGTGCGAACAATTTCTCCCAACACAAAATCCCAATATTTCCCTCAAAGTCAACCAAAAAGGACTTACTCTCTTTTGATTCCCATCTTCATCCAAACAGACTTTGGAGAAACCTGAAACAAAAACAAAGAAAGATCTCAACCCACTACCAGATAATAATTCTCGATGTGGACAGAGGTTCTTAACCTTTTTTTAATGTCATGGACTCCTTTGACAATCTGTCTAGTGAACCCTTCTAAGAATAATGTTTTAAAAATTATAAAGTACATAGGATTTTGAAGGAAACCAGTTATACAGAAATATAGGGTTTTTTTTTTAATTTAAACCAAGGTACAGAACCCAGGTTAAAAACACTTGCTCTATCATATTCAGTTACCTGAGATGAACCTCTGACCTGTACCCAATTGTACAACAGTAAATTACAAGGCTTCTGAATGTGAACATCACTGGTACTTCCCACCTTTACTCCTCCCCTATATCTTAATTGGGCTAATTAACTGATTCTTGGGGAATAAGATAAGGCATTTCAAACTGAGCAGGAATTCTAGGAGTGTGGTATAATAGAAAGATCCTTGGTTATTAAGTCAGAGTTAAGGGTTTGAACAGATGGCCCCATAACTTTATTATCTCTGTGACACTGGGCAAATTACTTAGACTCTGTGGATCTCACCTATAAAGTGAAGGGATTGGAATAGATGATCTGGAAGATTCCTTTCTGCTCTAACATATTATATATAACTCTATGATTTAACTGGGGAAATGATTAACATTTGATAGGATAAGGCAGTAGTTAATAACCATGACACGCCTTGTTTTCATTGTGTTATGTTAAAACCAGAAAAAATTAAAAAAAAAAAACATCTCTCTAATCTTACATCGAGTGACCATAATGAGAAAGTGAATGAGATTGAAGTTAATTCTAGAACCATTCTGGCTAGCCATGAGGCTAGCAGAATTAATCAGGAGTAAGTAGACTTTTCTCCAGGAAGAGGTCTCAGCATCTTGCTTGCCTGCCTATATTTCCTTTATTTCCCCTTCTCTCTTTAAGTTCCCTCCCTGGAATAGGCATGGATTTTCAGCATAAAAGCTTATTATTGGTTGAGAGAAGGACTGTATACTAAAGATCTGTTAATAGCTTCTTTGTAGAGTTTAACCTTTGCAGTGCTCCCACTTGGAGAGAACCTAAGGATGGCCAGTCCCATGAAATCATCTTAGATAGGAAAAGCAGTTCAAAGACGTGAGCATCCCATGTCTCTAGCATGGATTCTCTGAATAGAGGTCTGTATAGCATAATGGAAAGAGCATTGGCTTTGGAGTCAAGAGGACCTAGGTTCAAATCCTGCCTCTGAATTTGCTAACTGTGTAACCTTGTGAAATTTCCCTCATCTATGATTTGAGAGAGCAGGATTCAGGGACCTCCAAAGCATCTTCTAGCTATGATCTTATGACATCTCTGGGTTTCAGTTTCCAGGAAGATTATGGAGGTAGATTGAATAATCTCCAAGGTCCTATCTGACTCCTACAATCATCATGATGCTGGAAGAGTCAAAATGGACTTACCAGAGCATAGCTTGTGCATAAATGCGTTGTCTAAGACAACCATAGTGGAGAGATCTTCAATTCGCTGGAGTTCCATGATGTTGGAGGAGGAAGCTGTCCCTGCCAATCTCCTCACCTGCGATGTATCGTATTGATGGCCAATCGTGATGGGGAATACTGACACTCCTATAGTGAGTGGGAGATGAAAACACAGAAGGAAGGGAGACAAGAGGTCAGAAAGCAACCTACTGTGGATGGTCAAGTACCAAAGAACTGTTTGGGGGCTTTTGTTTGGTTGGTTTTTTAATCTGCTCTCTACATGGGGACTTTCCTTTTGTTTCTCAGAGATGGAGTACAAAAATCTTCATCCTACAATTTTCTAACTCTTATGACAGTACAGGTATTAGAGTTAGCTTTGATTCAGTTCTGCTCTCCCGTTAGAAACATTCTTGCCCCTAGAGATCTAAGGTCAACTGAATTTAACATGTATTTTTAAGTACCTCCTATGTGAGGGGTTACACAGTAAAGTAGAAAGAACCCATTTCTTGGATTTAGAAAACCCCGGTTCAAGGCCCAGTTCTGATAGATTCTTGTTACCTAATAAGCAAAGTGCTTTGTAAACCTTTAAATGCTATACAAATGGCAGATGGCTGGTTCCATCCATAATGAACAGAGGGGCTAGAGTGCTGGGCTAGGAGGCAGGAAGAAGCCAGTTCAAATCCTCACTCAGATACTTACTAGCTGAGTAAACGTGGGAAATTCACTTAACCTCACAGCCTTTGTTCCCTTCTATATAAAATGGGGTTGCTAGTAACACCTACCTCATAGGGTTGTTGTGAGGGTCAAAGAAGATATCTAAAGCATTTTGCAAACCTTAAAGAGCTATACAAATGCTAGCTATTATTAAATGAGCTATTATTATTAGGAAACTAGTGTAGCCATGGACTCCACATCTCTAGCTTCTTAGAACTGTCACCCCTGTATTTTCTCAGAACTAGTTCCACCATAAGAATTTATACTTTTCCATGTTTTCATAGGCTATATTTGTCTTATATGTGTGTGTTTTTTAATGTTTGCCCAACGATTGTCTCCAATTTGACCGAAATGTTTTCGCAGTGCTTCATGTAGGACTTTCTAATGAGAGGATAGGCAACAGTGGTACCTGACTGCTTTTCTCAGTACTATCAAATAAATTATTCCAATAAACAATCATACTGGTCATAGATAAGGCACATTAATGAGGAACAAAGAATGTTGCTTAAAAGGGGGAAGATGGTTGGAGAAAAAGTATTATGAGCAGAAAGCACCATCATCCTCTCACTCTGAAGCCCACTGCATTGCAAATAGTTCCCACAGTAGAAACCAGAGGGATTTGCAGAGTATGGAATAGAAGACATAACCCACACACCCAAGTTGCTAACAGTCTAAAGTGAAAAAGGGGAAAGATGCATGCATATGTGGGAAATACAAATACATATGTACTATTTGGGGGGCAGCTAGGTGGCAGAGTGGATAAAGCACTGGACCTGGAGTCAGAAAGACTCATTTTTCTGAGTTCAAATTTAGCCTCAGACACTTACTAGCTCTGTAACAATGGGTGTCACTTAGCCCTGTTTGCTTCAGTTTCCTTGTTTGTAAAATGAGCTGGAGAAGCAAATGGCAAACCACTCCAGTATCTTTGCCAAGAAATTCCCAGATGGGGTTATGAAGAGTCAGACATGACTAAAACATTACTTTATGTACATTGAATAAAATACACAACCAGATCTTATTGTTGGTCTACTCTGGGAACTAATAATGTCCTCTGATGCTTAGAATACAATTCTAATCCTGTGTGCAGCTATGTGGCCCAGTGGATAAAGCACCAGCCCTGAATTCAGGAGGACCTGAGTTCAAATCCAGATTCAGACACTTGACACTTAGCTGTGTGACCCTGGGCAAGTCATTTAACCCTAATTGCCCCACTAAAAAATTAAAATATAAAATTTAAAAAAATTTTAAAATAAGATGAACTGATACATTTCAAAACCTGAAAGCATCTCCATAATCAATAAAGAACTCAGAAAAACCAAGAGGAGAATAAAAAATTCTGATTGCTCAGGTTAAGGTTTGCAATTAGATGGACAATCGATAGAAGTAGTATGTATATGTAACCTATATGTATGCTTTGGTATGTATGCGTGCCTAGGTAGAGATAGATGTATCTTGAATGGACATCTTGGCTAAATGTTGGCATGTGTGTGCATATATGTGTGCGCATATATACACGTGTGTACATGCATGTATATGTATACATCTTGAATATGGACGATGAACTGGACCCAGAATTGAATAGGCGGAAGAGAGTAAGCTCAGTTCCCTTAGGAAATAGCAAAGTTTCTCTTTAAAACAAAGGCCCATCTTTTTACCATCATTACTCTTCCACCAATATCATGCAGCCATGAGTCATGGAATACCACAGTAGCTAAAGAGTTAACGTTGGGGCAATGGAGAGGTACATGGTGGATAGGAGTGGGCTATAGAATCTTAGCAATGAAGAATGACCCAGGAGAAGAAACACAAGTGAAAGTCATTGAATACATATATTATCAGAAAAGAAGGTCAAGCAATCACTTAGTGAAAACAAGGTATGACACAGGTTGAATCTGAATACTCCATTGGTGGTATCCATTTGATGATGAGAGATCTATAAAAAGCCCCTGTGTGTTGGACAGGCCCCCGTGACATACTTACAGAAGGACCAAGGATATCACGCAGAATAAAAAGGTATGGTTGGGTTGCATTACTGTAGAAAGACACTATACCAATCAGATCAAAGATCCATCAAAGGGATTATCTTGGTCTTACTTTAAGAGTATTTTCATGGTTCAATACTACATTAAACATTGAAAAAACCATTATCACCTCTCCTAGTGGGAAGGGAAGAAAAGAGGAACACTTACGGCTGGCTCTGGCTGCATCAGCTGCTGAATCCACAGAATCTATAGACATTGCTGTTATCAAGA
Organism: Dromiciops gliroides; assembly: GCF_019393635.1. Classification (NCBI taxonomy): domain Eukaryota; kingdom Metazoa; phylum Chordata; class Mammalia; order Microbiotheria; family Microbiotheriidae; genus Dromiciops; species Dromiciops gliroides. The sequence goes on from NC_057865.1 coordinate 190,445,848, forward strand.
TGACTATCACCTTTGAAGCATCCGGCCTCGCACCATGGATTTCCGATGTGACATATCTGACAGCAAAATTCAATGCATTCCCTGAGGACAAAAAGCAGGCCCTACAGAGTCAATATTGGTAGCAACATTTCAAATACCATAGCCCTAATGTTTTTGTGCTGAGTATGAGAAATGATGTCTTTTGAACTTGTTTCAATCAATTAATCAGCCAGTATTGATTAAGCACCTACCACATACCAGAAACTGATCTTGTGGACTTTGAAAATTTATGTCAATAATTTATTTGCATTTTAGGTCCAAGAGCCTACTCTAACAAATAGAAACATCTAGACCCCATCATTTTTCCTCTTCTCTCCAATCTCCATATCTCATTTCTTCCTGAAAGGGGAAGAACTCCTTAGCCCCTGAATGGCTGATACAAATTCAATTAAATTTTAATTCTATTCATAAACTATTCAGTAAGTACCTATTATATGTAAGACACTATGTCCCCTCCCACTTGTAAGAGTCCATGGCTCCAATAAAAATCTATGTCCAGTTATGGGATCTGAATTCAATTAATTTGGTTCCGGTGTGATCATACTGTATCTAGAATTTCACAGACTCATAGAATGTCAGAGTAGAGAAAGACCTCAGAAATCATCTAGTCCAAACTGTACTTGAAACATGAATCCTGTGCTAAATATCCCCAAGGGGTTGTTTGGCACTGATAAAGTACCTCTGGTGCCAGGAAAATCACTCCCTCCTAAAGCAACCCATTTCATGTGGGAAAACTCTGTTAAGAAGCTTTTCCTTATGTTGGGATAAAATCTGCCTCCCTCTAACTTCTATCAATTACTTCCACCTATTGCTCTACCCTCTGGGGTCTAATCCCTCTTCCATGTGATAGCCCTTTAAATATGTGAAGGCCAAAAAAAAAAATATGTGAAGGCCTTCAAATATAGCATAATGTCTCCCCCTAAGATTTCTCCTCTCCGAGCTAAAAGTCCCATTTCTTCAAAGGAGTAACTGCTTTCCCCTTCAATTATTTTAGTCAAGTTTGATGGCTATGTCAGGGGGATGTAAGAGGAATTAATTACTTGTCCAAAGTCCCACCTTAGTTTCAGCAATAGGGCTCAGGTATCCCAGCCCCTAACTATGAACTACACTGTTCTCTGAATTCTCCATGAGAAAGGTAAATAATGCCTGTAGCTAGTTAGGGAGGGTGGTCACAGCCCCCAGCACAGAACTGGACTCCTCCATGAGCATTAGCAATATAAGGAGCTAAACCTGAGACCATGGTTAAAATATTAAAGATGCTCTCAGTGCCACCTTTCATAAGAATGTGACAGAGAAAAGTGAGGCAGCATCAACTCGATCTCTTTCTTCAGATATCCAGACTGTCTAAGGTTCTGCGGTGCCCATTCTACATCCTGTCTTTTATTGGTATTACATGTAGAACAAATCTCAAGTGCTTTTCTTTCATATAACATATAATGTGTGTACACATGCAAACACACATGTATATGCATATAGCCATACCTACACATATACACATGTGCATGCATATGTATACATGTGTGTGTCTCAGAGAGAGAGGTGGTGATGCTGAGAGTCTACCTATGTCTTATATAGGTAGTAGGTCCTAGTGAAATAATTGAGAATAGTATTCAAGAATCCTGGATTCCTAGTTTATTTTTCTCTCTCTCCACATATATACACAAGTGTACATGTATATATACACACATACATATATAGATTGTATATGTGTGTATATGTGCACACATGTATGTGTATATATATGAACACACACCCAATACATAGGTAGCCTCCTAACATCACTACCTCTTGCCACCTTTCTTCTCTATATCCTATTCCTATCAGCCTTCCAGTCACAGAAAATCCATAACTTCACTATCCAGTCTGTTTGACTTTGAGATGACTATATACTCTGTTTTCAAGATTGTCTAAGAAATCTTCATCCCTAATATATTTCATTTGGCAATCAAACTTCCTCCCTTTAAGATGTTCCAGAGGCTTTGTGATTTTTTTTCTAAGAACAGAGAGTATTCTCTCCATTTTGCGGATTGGAAAACTGAATCCCGTTGAGGTCACATGACTTGCCTCAGTTCAGGGATAGAACTAAAAAAACACTGATTCATCATCTCTCTTGGAATAAGTCCAGTTGAATGCAAGGGTAGAAACCAAGAAGACTGTTCATTAATATCATATGTTAGGAACTGAGAAATCCAAGACAATATTTATATTCTCAGGAATTCACTCTAAGTCAAAGAGTTGGGAAGAGATCAATATTCCCAGCTCCATATATCTTTTTTGTGATTACTTCTTGCTAATATGGTGTTTGGATGCTCACACTTCTCGTCTGTACAGCCATATAATTTAGGTTTCTAAAGAATCTTAAAGGATTTCTGGTATTACAAGTTAATTTTATAGATGAGGAAATTGGGGCTCAGAGAGGTTGAAGGACTTAACCAAGGTCACACATCCAAGTTAGCATCGGGGCTGAAATCAAAACCCATGTCTCCTGACTCTTTTGTTCCTACCCCATTACCTATTTGGCTGGGGCCCCCTTCAAGCTGCATAGGGTCCACAAGGCTCAGTAGGTATTCTTTATTCTGGGGTACATTCCACGGAATATCAATGGTGGTGATACTTCCATACTGGAGCACTGATATCTGAGTGGCATGAGGCCCTAAAAGGAAACATAGAACAAAAACACTGTGTCATACCTTAAGCCAGGTGGAACCAGTACCTCCAGAAACCCAAGTCCTGGCATCCCCCCTTCATCCGCCCTCATCCCATCCCCACTCACCCACATTAGCCTTCTTAATAAAGGCCTTGGCGAAATTCTTCATTTCTTCAAAATAAGAAGCTGGGACGTTGGAGGAGCCATCCAAGAGGAGAACTATGTCCAAGGGCTGAGTGCAATCTGTAAATAGGATGAGTACAATGTGGGGGTTAGTATGGAGAGAGTGGTCCTCAACTGCCCATATGGTCTGTCTACACTGTAGCTGACATTGTCTTCACAGACTTCTGTTCTTTGACACTGCATCCAGGCTAGGTTTGAAGGTAAGAAAAAAATAGATATACCCTTGAGACTCAGAAGTGCTCCAGCTTTTAGGGCATGGAGAAGTGTCCTGAGGACATATTCTATTCCTACTGCCACTAGTGTTGGACCATATTTCCTTGAAGAAAAGAAGACTACAACTCTACCATAGATGAAAACAGAGGCACATAGGCATGGGTGCAGGGGGCACAGATTGAGACATTCTTGGAACAATAGGTTTACAAGTTCTGAGCCTTAGTTGTTCATAGGGCAAAGCCAATAGGAAATACATTATTGAACTAATAAATGTGTGGTGGTAATAATATTATGGGGGGATGATCTTTGATAATATGAGAGTAGAAATGACCCAAGAAGAGGTCACGAGATTGTTGATTCAGATCTTTGAAATCATCTAAACCAAACCCCTAGTTTTACAGATGAAAAACTGAGGCCCGAGAAGTTAGGTGACTCACCCTAAGCCACACAGGTTGTGTCAGAGGAAGGACTGCAATCCAGATTCTCTGACTTAAGAGGCAGTGTTCTTTCCACTGTATCCTAATCAGAAGATAGAGATGACTTAAAAGTCCATGAGTCTGGGGGACAGCTAGGTAGCACAGTGAATAGAGCACTGGCCCTAGAGTCAGGAGAACCTGAGTTCAAATCCGACTCCTGACACTGTGTAAGCCTGGGCAAGTCATTAACACTGATGACTTTCAAAAAATAAAGTCCATGAGTGTTGCATAAACACTAAAGAAGAGTATGTCATAAAGAGTAATTAATGTGAAGCCAATAATTCTGGTGACTTAAGTGGCTCAACTTAAACAAGCTTATTTATATGCAAGCATATCTATGACTTAAACAAGAGAGATACATCACAACAACAGATAGTTTTCGGATGATCTCTGAAAGGCAACAGATAGGCAACCTAATTGGTGGATTGGCACAACTGAGATGTTAAAAGGATGATAAGAGGAAGTATTCCAGAAAGCATGGACTAGACTCACACATGACTAGAAAGCCCTGAGTAGGATTGAACAAAGCCTGTGCTCCCCTAGCAGATTTCAGGAACCCACAGTGACAGATCAAAGTGAAACTTTAGTGAAAGAAAAAAATATTACTCCATGAAATAAAATTGAAAGGATAATTCTTTGTTTTTCTCCAGGACCTTCCCTCAAAGAGGGTCAAACATTTAAGCTCACCTCCTGCATCTTTTAAGACATCTCTGTTGGGTTAAGAGGGCTCAGGCATGAGTCTCCCTGTTTTAGAAGGAGTGGAAGTTTGAGTTGTAGAAATTGAGCAATGAATGGGGGGGAAAAGGCTTTCTCAAAGTTATAGCACTACTCAGTGATGAAATCAGGATGAGAACCCAGAACTTACCTCCAACTCCCAAGCCCTCTCATCAAAATTAATGATGTTCCTGGCTCTAAATCCTGGAGCATCAATTAAACCCAACTTCCCTAGGTTTTCCCCTACAAAGGTAGAAAGATATTACCTAGGGCTGGCGGTAGTGTGGGCAGCCTTAGTCCTTCATCAGAGCAGCACCTCTGCAGAACCAGATCTGGAGCCTCCCAAGGGAGTCTGTCAAAGTCATTTATCATGATTGGAGCATTGGGCCGACTGATCATCTCCAGCTCACGGATGTCAGCTTGGGGGCCCACACCAATGGGGATCACCTGAACATCCTGGGGTAAACGTTTGATCTCATCCGTGGCAGGATTGCCCACTACCATGTATACTAGATGGGGTGCTTCCTTCCGAATGCCTTGGCTGGAAGAGAAGGTATTCTCAGAAAGGTATTCAAGGGCCTTCCCAGTGTTGGTCCTATTGCCGCCCCGATAGTGTAGCTGCTGTATCTTCTCTAGGATATGTCTCTTAGACTGAGTTTCATTGAAGGAGAACTCCACAGTCACTGTATAGGAGTACTGTATGATGGAAATGTGGATGCTCCCTTGGCTCACATCCATCCGTTGAATCACCTGCTCCATGAACTCTTTGCTCTTGTTGAAGTTGGCTTCACCTATTCTGTCTGAGCCTTCTAGCACAAACACTACATCCAGAATCATGTGTCTACTGTGTAAAGAGGTTGGGGAAGCCAAGAGTTGTGGACTCATAGTAACCTGTACTATCTGGGAGGGGATGGTAGCAACAGGGATATCAGGTACCAGGTCACAGAGGTAGCCTAGGATCTCATCCCGCCTTTGCTCCAGCTCATTCACACCACTAAGTAAATAGGCCTTGTTTTCTGGTGCTTGCTTCTCAATGAGACGAATCTGCTTAAGGCTGGCATGGGGCCCTAGGCCCACTGGGATCACAATGACCTTCTTCTTCTTCAGGCCTTGGACGTAGCGGACTATACTCCTGGCCATAGGAGGGGGCTCCTCACTGGCCGTCAGAAGCAAGGCAATCCGAGACGCTTCAGGGCGGTCAGCTTTGCCAAAGATATGGAAGAGGGTATACTTCAGGGCCTCACTGGTGGAAGCCACCTTGCCACCAGCATACTTCACAGAACTGGTGATCCGACGAAGCTCTGATGGCCGTTTCCGGTCCTTCAAGTCAATGTAGGAGTGGGTACCATCATGGTATTCCACCACAGCCACCCGGATGCGCCTCTGAGAGATGTGTAAACGCTCCATCATGCCCACTACATAAGCCTTCAGCACCTCAAACTCAGCCTCTGACAGCTTGGAGGAGCCATCCAACAAGAAGGCCAAGTCCAGCATCTTGCTACAGTAGAAGCTATGCAAGGGAGGCTCAGGAGTCTCTTCATCATATGCCATAGTTGGGGCAGCGGTTGTCAATGATGGGGCCAATTGCAGATCTCCTGGCTCCTGGCAGGCTTCACAGGTCAAGTTCACACCATCACAGTGGCTGTGGGGGAGAGTCAGAAATAGTTGGAAATGCTTAAGAATCTATGAGCAAGGGGGCAACTAGATGGCGCAGTGGTTAAAGCGCTGGCCCTGGATTCAGGAGTACCTGAGTTCAAATCCAGCCTCAGACACTTAACACTTACTAGCTGTGTGACCCTGGGCAAGTCACTTAACCCCCATTGCCCCGCAAAAAAACAAACAAACAAAACAAAACAAAACAAAAAGAATCTATGAGCAATCTCTAACTCAGTTTGTCCTCATTGTAAGCCTATTCCACGTATGAACATACTTTTGATAATATGTACCCCTCACATTTGAGGCAGCTACCTGGCAAAGTGGGAAGACTATTGGACCTAGAGACAGGAAGGCCCAAAATTGGAATTCTGCCACAGACACTTATAAGCTATGTGACCCAGGTCAAATCACTTAACCTCTCTCATCCTCACTTTCCATATGGTAAAATGAGGGGATTGGATTCGATGGCTTCCAATGTCCCTCTCAGTTATAAATCTCTGATCCCATGTTTCTATCCTTGTGTGCCCTTATCTAATCTGAAATTCCACATCATATACACCATGCCTCACCACCCCCATTAATACATACCAAACACCTTACTGATAGAGGCATCAAGGTTATCCAGTGGATAGAACCCTGGGCCTGGAAGATGTAAATTCAAATTCAACCTCAGACACTAAGTAGCTGTGTAACCAAGCAAGTCATTTAACCTCTGCCTGCTTCAGCTTCTTCATTTGTAAAATGATGATAATAATATTGTAAGGAATTAATTGTGATTTGGGGTTTCTAGGACCCCATCTTTGGCTAAAATTAGAAACCCTTGTGCACACCCATGTGTGCTGACCTCACACAGACACCTGCACGCCTACATGGGCCTGGCCAAATTATAATGAGGAAAGCCCCACCATGATGAGAAGCCTGGTGAGGACAAGTCAAGTGATCTTTGGCGTCTGGAACTCGTCTCTGTAGGGCCACTTGTTAGTTCTGTCAATCAGGCTGCCAGCCAATTAGTTTGGGCCTGTGTGTGGATGGCCCTGTTTTCTGTGGGAGAGGGGGCTTCTGGGAGAGCGAAGGGAGGAGATAGGACACTTCGGCACTTGTGAGAGAGGGAGAGGGATGCTGCGCAGCTGGTTTTCTTTGAAACTGCTGATTCTGGGTGGTGGTGAGTTTGCAGGTTGTATTTTTTCCTTCCCCTATTCCCTTTTCCATTGTCCCTAGCTTTATTAACCCCACTTGTGTTTTAAATTTGTTCCCATTAATAAACCCTGTTTTGTTTTTTGAAAGAGGCTGTTAATTTCCTTTCTTACCCCAGTATTATGGCTAGCCATCCAATTAACTCTCCTCATACTAAATTTGGCCCTTACAATATCACCTACCTCTCAGTTGTTAGGAAAATCAAATAAGGTATTATTTGTATATTGTTTAGCTCAGTGTGTGGTGCCAAGTAGGTGCTTTTAAGGCTAAAATTCTAGCTAGTTTGTCTAAAATATCTAATGAGTGGTCACTGATAAATTATAAGCTTTAGCAAAAGTTAGACTTTTAAGCATTTATTAAGGAGAATAAGAATTTGGTAAAGAGAGAAGAGAAGGCCTACATTCATCTATCTATTAAATGGAAAGTGCAGTTCTAGCTCTCTGCTCTCAGCCAGAGGTCCATAGGAAAGAGCCTGAGTCAGAGAGCAGGCTCCCCTTCTTCCTCCCACAGAAACATCACTTCCTGACGCCAAAGAAAAGACACATGGTCTTGCCCTCAAAGACCTTCACGTCATGGGCGGAGCTCTTCTACAGTAAGTCTCCAGCAGGTGGTGTCATTCCAATCATTACAGTGCTTAATAAACAATTGTTTCTTTTCTTCCTTCCTAATTAAACACCTGATTAAACATATTAAATTACATGACTTGTGAGGCAGCTGGGCCTGGAGTCAGGAAGACCCGAGTTCAAATCCAGCCTCAGACACTTAAGTTTGCCTTAATCCACTGGAGGAGGAAATGGCAAACCACTCCAGTATCTTTGCCAAAGATAAACCCGTGGACAGCACTGGCATGCTTTGGTCCACAGGGTCATGAGTTGGACATGACTGAACAACTAAACACCATAACTTGCATCCTCCCAATAAAAAAAAAAAAGTCTTAAATCATAGGAGGGAAAGCCTTAATCCCTTCCATGGATTAAAAAAGTTTTTCTATTTGGTCTATGGACTCAGTAACACACAGTGACTCAAAGTTAATTTATTTTCCTCATATGTCATATTAAATAAAAGCATGCCATTATAAACCAAACCCCATTACTACCATTTCCAAGGAATTACCTAAATCCTTTGGTTGTACTAGAACTTGTTTTTCATCAAATAATACACACACACACACACACACACACACACACGCACGCACGCACGCGCACAGACGCACATGTGCACGTGCACACAGGCTAAAGATTGGCAATCTTCATTATAGAGAAAAAGTATATGGTATTTCTTGTATTAGATTTTCAGAAGTATAATTTGGTAGTTATAATAATAATACAACTAATAATTCTCATCTACATCAAATTTTAAGGTTTACAAAGTATTGTTTTGTTTTATTTGTCATAACAATCCTGCATGATTGGCAACACATGTATTGGTCTCATTTCACAGACAAATTCTTTTGTTGTATTAGTACCTATCCTAGCTCCTAGCAACTGCCTGGTGTCCTGTCTCATAGATGTGAGACATTTCAGTCTAGGAAGCACAGGGGGGAAAAAAAATACCTGGGTGAATATCAATTCACAGAAGGAGAGACAAAAATCCTGACTGCTGCTTGCTACCCAGATGGCCTAAGGCAATTCACATAAACTGACGGATCCTCAGTTTCCTCATCAATAAAATAAGGATAATTGTACCCAGAGCAAAATTTAGAGCCTGGAGTCTGGTTCAAGAAAGTAAAGAGTCAAATCAGAAGTTAAGACCGTGAACAAACTTAATAGCGCCTTTGTTCTATGGACTGCCATGAGGCCTGTTGTGAGCCAAAGGTCAGACACCTGTAATAAGGATGAGTTCCCAGGCTCGGGGAAAATTTCCCAGAATTAAAGCCAAGAAATAATAGTAAGTCCCTCCTCTATAAGAACAGGCCCAAAGTTAGCAATGGGGAATGGGGGAAGGGGTAGTTAGATTCTCCTGCATTCACCTTTTCTCCCTTCTTTGCCCCCATCAATTCCCAAGGATCTCAAATCAGATCTGGAGCAGAGTTAACTATTCTGTCCCCATGAGTCATTATTCTGCTCTAGAACTCCTCAGAAATGAAGGAATTGAACTTTTCTTATAGAAAGGGGGAAAGCTAGGAAACCAACTTTGAAGTCGGACCCTTTGGCAATTTTGGAGCATTCTTCCACTTTGTATCCATCTTCCTGAGGTCTAAACTAACTGTGAAGAATACCTTCAATAAATCTTAAGTGCATAGGTTACTTTTGTGAGCATATGCCTTCCTTTTCTTTTCTCTACTCCTACCTGAGTGTTGATTTACCACAAAAGCATTCATTTGGAGTCATTTGCTACCAAATAGAGGAATTAAAGGAATAGGAAAACTAGATCAGTTCTTCTCATTTTAAGGAAAAATCCTACAAATTCAGGGAAAGAAAAATCCTACAAATTCATCATTGTATCAAAGAGGCAGAGTAGCAGAAAGAATACTGGAGGGGGAAACAGAAATCCCAGCTCTGCTGATTATTACCCAAATGGCCTGAGGCAATCCACAGAACCTTCCTAAGACTCACTTTCTTCATCTATAAAATAAGGAAAATAAAAATTGTCTTCTCCACCTGGAAAAGCTTTTGTAAAGAACAAATACATAAAAAGGGGGTTTTTTGTAAGCTATGACATATTGTACAGTCTTATGGTATTAAGTATGTGTTTATTCTGTTGGGTAGCAAGAAGAAAGTAAGACTAAAGGAAAATATATTATTATCTTGAATAATATAAGTGGGCATCAAATATCTAGATTCATTTCTTTTTTCTACCAAATTCTCATGTTATAAAAATTATAATATGACAAATTTAGAGTGGAAAAATGATTCTTCCCGCAAGCAGAATATTAAAAGAAAATGAAAACAATCTATTTTTCCTTACAACTGATAAGACCACTACTGATGAGAGAAATGCTAATTAAAACTACTCTGAAGTGGGGGCAGCTAGATGGTGCAGTGGTAAAGCACCGGCCCTGGATTTAGGAGTACCTGAGTTCAAATCCGGCCTCAGACACTTGACACTTACTAGCTGTGTGACCCTGGGCAAGTCACTTAACCCTCATTGCCCTGCAAAAAAACAAAAACAAAAACAACACAAAACAAAAAAACAACAAAACTACTCTGAAGTACCACCTGATACCTATCCAATTAGCTAATATGACAAAAAAAGGAAAATGACAAACATTAGAGAAGATGTGGGAAAATTGGAACACTAATGCATTGTTGGTAGAGTTGTGAACTGATCTAACCATTCTTGAGAGCAATTTGGAACACACGCCCAAAGGACATCCCAAAAGATCATTAAAAAAAAAAGAAAAGGACTCACATGTACAAAAAATATTTATTGCTGTTCTTTTTGTGGTGGCAAAGAATTGGAAATTGAAGGGGGATGCCCATCAATTGGGGAATGGCTAAACAAGTTGTGGTATATGAATGTAGTGGAATACTATTGTGCTGTAAGAAAATAATAGCAGGGGTGGCTAGTGGCATAGTGGATAAAGCACCGGCCCTGGAGTCCGGAGTACCTGAGTTCAAATCCAGCCTCAGACACTCGACAGTTACTAGCTGTGTGACCCTGGGCAAGTCACTTAATCCCCATTGCCCCGCAAAAAAAAAAAAAAAAAAAAAAAATTTAAAAAAAGAAATAATAAGCAGATGGGTTTCAGAAAAAACCTGGAAAGACTGTAACATAAGTGATGAAAAAATAACAACCCCCAAAACACCTGAAAATGAACAGAACAAGCATGATCCCAAAGAAGAAATATAACAATACACCTCCTGGAATATTATCCAAATTGTCAGCTTTTAAAAATTTTTTTTTCCTTTACAAATAAATCTTTTTGATATGGAATGGTTCTCAGGAAGGGGATGTGTGTGGAAAAACAAGGATATGCATACATTTTTGCATTTGTTGAAGTGGTTGAACTTGTTAATAGTGTATGGTTGGACTAAATGGCCTTGGAAGTTCTGTCCAGCTGGACAATTCTATAATCCTGTAAACAGGATGAGAGGAAAGTAAAATGGGCAATTTCAGGGCTATAGGTCCAACTCCATCTGGTTGTACACAACTGTCGTTTCACCTGTCCTTCCCACATGATCACAACCAAAAGGTAAGGTAGTAAGATCTGCTCTCGCTGGAGAGAAAGCATTGGTTGTTTTCAGATATGAAAAAATGACTTCACCACATAACTGTTCAGACTGTCACTAACATTTGCAGAAACCCTGCTGCTACTCTGCTCAACTAAAGAAAGATCAAAAGGCGCCAGTGCTCAATGAGAACATCAACCCCTTGTAATAATTCTGTGGCCCCTCAAGAGTTCCTACAACCTAGGAACCACTGGATTAAATTATTACACTATTGATGCTATTATTCTATCCAGTCATCACCTTTTGTCACCGGAGATTCCCATATGCTGAGTGGGATTGTCCCAAATACCAATTAAGCCCTTACTCTGTGGCCTGAGAAATCAAGGGACCTGTACTTTTCAAATGATCAGAGAGAAAAAGTCAACGTCCTAATCCCCTGGAAATATGACCCAGATCTGGTCCAGGATAGCATCATGAATGATTTTCCCAGTCTGCTTTGGAGAGAACATCCAAATCCTTATTAGGAATAAAATAAAAACCTCTATTAGCAATCCCTTCCGCCCGTTGCAGGGAAGGGCGAGGTATATGTCCTGTGTTTCATTGCCTTTCTTTTTTTGAGATCCCTAATCCCAGCCTCTGTTCCTTTTCCAACAGTTTCACTTATAATGGGAATGGAAAAGTCCAGGCAGAGATTCATTAGGAAGTTTGTTTCCTACATTCCAAGGGTCCAGAGTCCCTAGGATTTATTGCTATAAATCCTTGAGTTACATTACGTGAGTGACATGCTTTTCCTAGTTTCCCCCATTTCCTCTGGGTCATTGCTTTTAAAAACTCACCCAGGGCAACATTTGCTCTTGTATATACCAGATGGTGGGGCAGGAGCTGACTCTGGTGGTTGTAGGCAGAGCACAAAACCCCCCCCCCACCCCAGACAGGGTTGGTAAGTTCTACACGGAAGTGGCCGTTCAGCATTAGGGAGTGTGTTGAATGTATTGACATCTTAATGTATGTTTGGTTACTATGAGAATGGCTTCAGAAAACTCAGGTCTTTCTTACACTAGGAAATTGCACTGTATTCTGGGATGTGAAGCCAGGGGAGGTAGATATTGGCAGGGGGGTTAGGATCAGGGATCACTATACATAAGAATTATGCCATGAATTTCCAGTGGTATGAGTCACTTCCTGTGCCCATCTCTGATCCCTCCACCCAAGGTGTGATTACAGGGACAGAAATTCCTCCCTCCTTCTCTCTCTACACACTCATTCCCAGAAAAAGTCTGATCATCGTAAAATCCTTCCTGCAGTCCAAAAATGACATATTATGAACAAAAGAACTCCTAATACTATAGCGCTTAAGATTTACAATAGTGCTAAAACTATTATTATACAATTATTCCCCTTTTACAGTTAAGAAAATTAACAGTCGGAGTCAGCTAGGTGGCGCAGTGGATAAAGCACAGGCCCTGGATTCAGAAGGACCTGAGTTCAAATCGGGATCAGACACTTGACACTTACTAGCTGTGTGACCTAGAGCAAGTTACTTAACCCTCATTGTCCCTCCCCCCCCCCAAAAAAAGAAAACTGACACTCAAAGATATATTACTTATACATGGTCCTACAGCTAGTAAGACTCAGAACCAGGATTTGGACCTAGTGTTCCTAACTCCAAATTCAGAACTCTTTCCCCTATACCATTAGATCACCCCCCCCCCATATTCAATGAGAACTGTATCTAAAGTGTTCTAGATCCAGAGAAGATGGGGAAGGGAAAAAAGGATTTTAAAGATTTACTGGAAAGCAAAATTCAGAAACTTCCCATACTGATACCATCTAGTATTTCTGAATCTACACAGTTCAAAAGCTTACCTTATGTAATAATAGCATATTATACCTTTATAAAGGACCTACTATGTGCCAGGAACTGTGCTGGGTGCTTTACAATTATTATCTCATTTGATCCACACAACAACCCTAGAAAGTAGATACTATTATTATCCCCATTTAACAGATGAGGAAACTGAGGCAAACAGGGATTAAGTGACATGCCCAAGATCAAGTCACTAGTAAGAGTCTGAGGTCAAATTTGAACTCAGGTCTTCCTGTCTATAGGCCCAGCACTCCATCTCCCATACTACCTAGATGCCTGATTATGCTGGATTATGTGCAATCAAAACATTCCATTCCTTCCAACTACAAATGAAAGTCAATTATTAGTACTCCAGATAAAATGTCACTTTCCATATAAAAATTTGCCACTTTCCATGATGAAAAATTTTATCTAGCTCCATAGAGAGGACTGATGAACTCAGCATACAGATTGAAACATACTTTTTTATTTTATTTATTCTTGCTTTTGTGTGTGGTGATGGGTTTATTTGCATATCAATACTAAAGATATATGTTTTACATGATGTTCCCATACACAATTGATATCATATTGCCTGCCTTCTCAGCGAGTAGGAAGGGGGCAAGAGGAGAGAAGTTGGAAACTCAATGTTTTAAAAAATGAATGTTAAAAAATTTTAATGTAATTGGGAAATTTTTAACAAAACAATTTAAAATGTTTTTTTTAAAGAGTTTGTCTAACCAATATGCATCTACTTTACCAGTGTTTGCAGAGTTTGGGATCATCCTGGTTCAAGTAGATTCTCTTTCCTTGTGAAAAGCGCCGACCCTCCAACTCACATACAGGGCAGTCCGTGGGGTCAATACAAGTCTGTAACAGTTCATCCAGGATCTTCCCTGCCCAATACACCAATCATTTCATTAGGAGCTGTGCCTTACATTATACCCAGTGTAAATGACCCCAAACTAAAAGGACAAATCCCAAACTCAAACTCTGGCGTCTATTCTTGCCTCTTCCAATGATCAAATGAGAATCCTAGGGCTTATCTGCCTTACTTCTTGGTGCAGTTCATTTCCCCTTCTGCAAAACAGGAAGAACCGATTCCAGCCTAGCTCACCTTGTACCTTAGGACAAATATAACTCTATCTACACATCTCTAGAACACTCCGGAAGAATGATGCTACATAATCTAACGTGAGAATAAAAGGCAAGGTATGGGCAAATCAACCTTAGAACCCCAAACCTATTCTAAGCTCTTATTGAAATGACTTGGATTTGTTATTAACTTTATATAAAGAGAGAGAGAGAGAGAGAGAGAGAGAGATGATATAGATACCTAGAGAGAACTAGATGTGTAAAGAAATCTATATACATATATATATATATATATATATATATATATATATAATTTGGAGCTGGAAAGGAACTTAAAAGCCATCTACCAACCCCCCCCCTTAAATATATGAAGATTTTAAGTGGCTCGCCCAAGGTCACACAGGTAGAATGTTATAGAGACAGAGCTTGAACCTGGGTTCTCTGGCTCTGAATCTAGTGCCTGACATTCTAGAGTAGAACAAGGAGAATGGCTGAGAATACTTAATATTTAGTCATGGATCCAGTCTGCCATATTTAGATTCCTTGGCAAAGGATGGTCCCAGAGAAACCAGCCCAGGTAGTGTTAGCCCACACGCTAGCCTAGGACATTCTAGTCTATGACTCAATCGGGGAATCCCATGATACAAATGAGAGCAGTTACCTGGAGGGCAGTGTATTTGGCATCCTTCCACACACTGCACTGGACATGAGAGCGGCTCAGGGTGCTGGCATGTGATGGGGCAGGCGGAAGCACAACTGTTATAGCGCCACTCACACTCGTGGCCATTTTCTCGTTGATTCTTCTCCTCACAACTTTGCGCTGTTTAAAAGAGAAGAAATCCACAAATATCATCATTAAAGAAACCAAATGGTGTTGGGAATGATAGTGATGGTGGGTGGGGGTGGTAGAGGTGATAGTGGTGCTTAGGGGATGCTGGTGTTGATGATACCAATGATCATTATGGGGGAGATGATAGTAACGATGTGCTAATGTTGGTAAATGATGTCATATACAAGACACAGGCAGCCTCTCAGCGTCACTACCCCCTCACCACCTTTCCTCTCTCTATCCTATTCTTATGTTCCTTCCAGTCACAGAAAAGATATAATTTCACTCTCCAGTCTGCTTGACTCTGAGACCACTGTATACTCTATTTTCAAGATTTTCCAAGAAACACCATGGATATATTTCACTTGGCAATCAAACTGCCTTCCTTTAAGGAGTTTCGTGATTTTTTTTTTCCTGAGAACAGAGAGTATTCTCTCCATTTTGCAGATTGTAAAACTAAATCCCATTGAGGTCACATGGCTTGTTCAGGGATAGAACTAAAAAACATTGATTCATCATCCCTCTTGGAACAAGGCCAGTTGAATACAAGGGTAGAAAACAAGAATGTTCATTATTAATATTATATGTCAGGAACTGAGAAGCCCAAGACAAAATTTATTTTCTCAGGAATTCATTCTGAATGGGTATTGTAGCCCAGAACTTCTCTGGGTCTTTTACTTTTGTTCTTGCTCAGTCATTTTTCAGTCAAGTCCGACTCTTTGTGATCCCATTTAGGGTTTTCTTGGCAAATATTGGAGTGGTTTGCCATTTTCTTCTTCATCTCATTCTTTTTTTTTTTTTTTTGGTTTTGGTTTTGGTTTTGTTTCTGTGGGGTAATGAGGGTTAAGTGACTTGCGCAGAGTCACACAGCTAGTAAGTGTCAAGTGTCTGAGGCCAGATTTGAACTAAGGTCCTCCTGAACCCAGGGCTGGTGCTTTATCCACTGCGCCACCTAGCTGCCCCTTCCATCTTATTTTATAGATGACAAAACTGAGGCAAACAGGGTTAAAGGACTTGCCCAGAGTCATACTTCTAGTAAGTGTCTGAGACTAAATTTAAACTCAGGAAGATGGGTCTTCCTGCCTCCAGGCCCAGCACTCTATTCACTGTGCCACCTATCTACCCTAGGTCTTTTATACAGAACTAGAAATCACTAATGCTGATGGAGTAGATGTTCTGCAGTGACATTTCATCTTTTTGGGTCCACAAAGTCAATAGACCTTGTCCACAAAGTGAACCAAAATTTCATCTGAGTCACCACCAGAAAGTGACTGCTCTGACCCTCTCTCCTGGTTTTCCTCCTTCCTAACTGACCACTCCTTCTCTGTCTCCTCAGCTGGATCCTCTCCTACATCATACCCTCTAACTGCAGGTGTCCCTAAGGGATCTGTCCTGGGTCCTCTTCTCTTCTCCCCCCATACCACTCCACTTGGAGATCACATCAGCTCCCATGGATTTAATGACCATCTCTATGCTGATGATTCTCAAATCTACCTTTCCTGCCCTAATTTCTCTCCTGACCTCACATCTCCATCTGCTTTTCAGACATCTCGAAGTAGATGTCCAGTAGACATCTTAAAACTCGTATTCCCTCAACACCCTCCTGGGACTCTTCCTTCCCAATGCCCTCAGTCTCCCTGGATGCCTCACTATCTCTCACCACCCCCCCATCTCTAAGCTATTGTCAAGGCCTGTCACTTTTGCCACATCTCTCCAATGTTTCTCCTTTTCTCCTCTGCCACTGTAGTGCATTCTAGTGTAGGGTATCACCACATCATACCTGGATGACTGCAGTAGCTGCTGGTGGGTCTCTCTTCACTCCAATCCAGCCTCCATTTAAGCCACTAAAATGATTTTCCTAAAATGCAGGTCCAGTCTTGTCATCCCTCTCCACCTCCTTCTATTCAATAAACTCCAGTGACTCCCTATTGTCTCAGGAGC
The DNA here is from genome assembly GCF_019393635.1 of Dromiciops gliroides. NCBI lineage: Eukaryota > Metazoa > Chordata > Mammalia > Microbiotheria > Microbiotheriidae > Dromiciops > Dromiciops gliroides. Next base: position 190,462,793 of record NC_057865.1, read on the forward strand.
AACTACAAAATGCTCTGTTTGATACTCAAAGCCCTTCATCACCTCGTTCCCTCCTACCTCTCCAGTCTTAGGTGTCACTCCCCAACACGTACACTTCTATCCAGTGACACCGACCTCCTGGCTGTTCCACAAACAAGATGCTTCATCTCTCAGCTCTGAGTTTTGTTTTTTTCCTCTGGCTGTTCCCCATACTTAGAATATTCTCCTTCCTCAGCTCCACCTACTGACTTCTTGTAAATTCAAACTGAAATGCCATCTTTTACAGGAAGCCTTCTCCAATCCCTCTTAATTTCAGTGCCTTCCCTCTGTTAATTATTTCCTATTTATCCTGTATATAGCTTGCTTCATCTGGATCTGTTTGTATGTTGTTCCTTCCCCACCCCCACCCCCATTAGATTGTAAGCTCCTTGAGGGTAGGGATTGTCTTTTGCCTCTTTTTGTATCCCCAGCATCTAGCATAGTACCTGGCACATAGTAGGCATTTAATAAATGTTCATAGATGGTTTCTAAGCCTCTCTAAAACGGAAGAGAGAAACAGTACCGCCTTGAGTACTCTTTGGGGGAAGAAAGTCACATGAGAGAGTAAAGGTGTGGAAATTTATTTTGATTTGGGGACCCTACCTTTAGGCTGAGATTAGAAAGCCTTAGGCCCTCAGGGTCTCTCCCCCTCCTCCTCAGCTTCAGCTGAGCGATAAAGCCCCGTGGGCTATACAAGACGCCAGGTCAGACAGCTGGGGGAAAAAAAGCCCCCAGCTCCCTCTGACCTGAGCGGAGCTATCTGAAGGATCTCGGATAGCCTGTGCTGAGGCATAAGGCTCGAGAGCACCCCCCACCACCACCACCAGCTGCAGCTCTGGCTGGTGGATTAGCTTGGTCTGTGGGGGAGAAGGAAGCCCCGAGATTTAAGTGGAGAAAAGAAAAGGTATATATAGACCTGGGAGTTAGATAGGGGAAAGGAAGGAGAGACAGACTAGATAAAGAAGGACAGACTAGAGGACGGGCTGAGGACGGACTAGATAGACAAGACTCAGGGGTTCAGATGTACAAGAAGAGGTCAAGAGGCGGCTGAGGAGACGGCAAAGATTGGAGACTAGAGACGGGGCTACAAGGACGCAGGAGAAGACGAGAAGAACTAGGAGCAGGCAAAAGAGAGGCCGAAGGGCAAACTGACTGAGCAGACAGACAGAAGGTTACAGGCCTTAATACAAACCAGAGAAAGTGTAACGTGCCCTGAGGCCGGAGGCAGCTAAGGCCCTAATTGTATTCAAGAAGTTCAGCAGGTGGGAAAGAGACGTGGTGGAAAGAGACCTCGGGAAAGCAGTCAGGTTGTAATTTATTTCCCTGTATTCCTAATTTGAAATAGTATCACATAAATAAACTCTGCTTTGATTATTTGGTTAAGAGGCTTCTTAATCCTGTGCTTATCAATTTGGGAGTGGAGCAGTGTGGTGGAACTTTATAAACGGCCCACATTAAATTAATGAAGTCAGATAGACAAATAGTCTAAAGTCCCCAGTTTAGTCCTTCAGTCAGATTAGCCCCCAAAATTAGCACTAGTCATCAAAAATATTTAACAAAGGGGACAATGACCCTCTGGCATCCAGAACTAGACACCTCTTCTCTTCTTCCACCGCCCATGAATTCCAGTCCTGCCAATCCCAGAGTGGGGGACAGAATCAATAAACTGCTGTTATCAGAACTGGACTTGCTAACCACCTTGTGAGTGAGCAGCAGTGACCCTTCAGACTGAGAATGTTGGGCTTCCATGAGAGGAAATGAATACTTCTAGATATTCTTGCCTCTCTATAGTTGATCATACTCCTCTCTCCTACTTCTACTACCTTTCTGACCACTTCTCAGTCTCCTTTGCTGGATCTTCATTCAGGTCAAATCCACCAACCATGGGAGTTCCCCAAATCTCTGCCTTTTGAACGTCTGCCACTGGATGCCCCATAGGCATCTTCAAATTTAACATGGGCAAAGCAATATTCATTATCTTTCTCCTCCAATTCCTCCCCTCTTCTTAACTTTTCTATTACTGTTGAAGATACCACCTTCTTCCCAGTCATCCAAGTTAGCAACCTCAATTTCATCAGCAACTCCTCATTCTAACTCACCCCACAAACCCAATTTGTTACCAACTTTTGTCATTTCTAACTTTACAACATCTCTCAAATATCCCTTTCTTTCCACTCACATAGCCACCATCCTAATTCAACCTCTTATCATTTCTCACCTGGAATAGTCCAACAGCCTAATTGCCATCCCTGTCTCACGTCTCTTTCCACTCTAATCCATCCTCCACTCAGCCTCCAAGGTGATTTTTCTGAAGGGCAGGTCTGACCCTGTCTGTCTGTCTGTCTGTCTGTCTGTCTCTGTCTCTGTCTCTCTCTCTCTCTCTCTCTCTCTCTCACACACACACACACACACATATATTCAATAAGTTCTTGTAGCTTCCCATTACCTCCAGGATCAAATACAAAATCCTCTATTTGGCATTAAAGCCCTTCACAATTTGGTTCCTACTTTTCTGTTCTCACACTTTACCTCTCTCCCTGCATTCTATGATTCAGCTATACTGGCCTTCTCACTGTGGCTCCCACACAACACTCCATCTCCTGATTCTGCTTCTGCACTGGAATGTTCTCTGGCCTCACCTCTATATCTCAGCTCCCCTTGGCTATCTTCAAAACTAGATCAAATCTTGCCTTCTACAGGAGGCCTCTCTTCATCCCCACCAGTGCTTTCCCTAGGAGATGACCTTACATTTATATGATATATATCTTGTATGTAGATAGCTGTTTACCGATGGTCTTCCCCATTATACTGTGAGATCCTTGAGGATAGGACCTAGGTCAGTGCCAAGGGCCAAGGTTGGCAGCTCCTCTTACTTCTTTTGGGCTGTTGAGCTGAAGGAAAAGACTGCTTCTTACATCACTTTTCCCTTGATTTCCCCTAGTATAATCCGTGGTCTGGAACTAAAATCCTACATGCACACCTCTGAGCCTCTCCCTCATATTTTAATACCAGGAACATGATAATAAGTCAAAACTGAGAAGTCAGTTTCGACCTTTATCACACCATGAACTATATAGGGTGATGCTTACGGCACAACGTGTCAGTCCTCCAGTTCACCACTGTACCATGCTGGGCACACACGTGGGCATAGGCAGCAATGGCATCACAGAAGCAGGCACAGTCCCCAATGGATTCACAGGAACAGGTGTCATATATGCAAATATCCACATAAGGCTCTGGGTCCACCTATGGAAGATGTCAAATGACTGTGCTGAAAAGTACAAGCAAATCGTATGGGGAGCAGTATGGAATCATGACCCCTAGCTCTATCCTGTGGCCTTGGTGGGAACAAAGACTAGTGATTGGGGCAGGGGGGGGGGGGGAGAGGGGGAACAGGAGGTCTAGGACTGGAGAAGAAATGTGATCCAATAGTTAGAGGAAGGGAAATATGCAAAGAATACCTGGTTTGTGTTCTGAATCTGGGGGATAGTGCTGATTCAAGCAGTATTTCTCAAATGTTCTGGCCCTGGAACACCAGGAGAACATCCCCCTAACACATCTATCTATCTGTCCATCCATACTGTCCATAGTCAAGTACATTTTATCTGTATTTATATATATATATATATATATATATATATATATATATATATATATATATCCACACCAGTAATCTTCTTTTCCCTCTCCCCCACAGTTACCCTTTTCCTTTGCCTTCCTGATTTAAAAACTGACAAAGGTATCAAAGAAGCACAGGACATCAAAATACACCAAGAATGTCTTCATGATCCATTGGTCGAGAATTATCGATCTAGGCGGCAGCTAGGTGGCACAGTGGGTAAAGCACCAGCCCTGGATTCAGGAGGACCTGCGTTCAAATCCAGCTCAGACACTTGACACTTATTAGCTGTGTGACCCTGGGCAAGTCACTTAACCCTTATTGCCCCGCAAAAAAAAAAAAAAAAAAAAGAATTCTAGATCTAGAAATTTCCCTAAGTTTAGAACCTGAATGTTACTGTTAATGCTGATGATAGTTCATATTTATGGCTTACAGAATGCGTTCTTCACAACAAATACTATTATCCCCATTTTAAAGATGAGGAAACTGAGATTCCAGGAGGTCCAGAAACTTGCCCCAAAGTCACATAGCTAGCAAGTATTGGAACCTAAACTTAAATCTAATTCTTTTGACTTCGCACCCAGTATTCATTCCACTACACTACAGGATGGACATTTGGTCCACTTCCAGTTCACATGGAATCATGAAAGTCCCTTTTCTCCAGAATGGTACATTAAAAAAGAATACTAGATTTTGAGTTAGAGACCATGGGTTATATTGGGTGATGTGCTGGAGTCAGCTTGTACAGAATAATACCGATTGTTGTATTTTCGGTGTGAGTGTTTACAGTCAATGCTACAAATGAAAAATTGGTTTATTGTTTTGATGATTATCTAGACTTAAGAAAGTGGTGGAGAAAATGATAATTATGCAAATTCAACTTAAAAGCATGTCCTGTATATAGTCTATTTTTTCTAGGGGGCCATTTATTAAAGATTTACCAGCATACTTCTGCTTCTGTTCTAGGCTGATCTACCTGCTACCACAAATAGAATAGTCTGTGTAAAGCACTCCACAAACCTTAAAGCACTATAGAAATATGAGCGATTGGATCATTACTTGTGTGACCTTACACAAGCCATGGTACTTCTCTGTGTCTCCTTCCTTGTCTGTAAAATGAGGGGGGGGTTGGATTAAATTAGCCCTAAAGACCCATCCTAAAGAAAATATCCTATACTTAATTCTAGGCAACTCTCTAAGCTATGGCTCCTAACATAGAGTCCATGAACTCATTTTGGGGGGAAAAAAAGTTTTGATCATTGTATTTCAATATAATTGGTTTCCTTTCTTTTATTTTATGCAGTTAAAATAGGGGTCCATAGATTTCTCTACATTGTCAAAGGGGTCCATGACATGCATACACACAAAAATCCTTAAAAATCCCTGCTCTAAGACTAAAATTTTCAGAGCAGATGCCAACCTATATTGATAGGGGTAGTTTCCTCCTCAGGAATTCCCTTTACTAATGAAATCATTGTTGTGGACCCCTTCATCCCCATCCACCCAGAAAAGGTTCCTTCAGGCTCTAAGTCTATGATGGTATGAGTCTTTCCAATGAAGATCCACTGGACCATGAGACAACCCAGCTGTTTCAAGTAGATGATATGGATGGGTTAACATAGCAGCTAGATCCCTAGAATGGATTATCCTGATTTATTCCAGCCCCTTTCCATACCTTTCCATCTACTCCCACCTCCAATTCTAATAAAGAAGCCAGAGCTTTCTGTAAACCAGAAAACCATTTGGAATCTTGAAATTCATAAGACTTCTCTAGGGACTGAGAAGAATAATACTGATAAAGAAACTGGGAATTAGATTAATATCATAATCATAACTAGTATTTATATAGTGCTTTAAAGTTAGCAAAGCATTTTGCATATGTTCATTAACTTGATCCTCACAACAACTTTGAGAGGTAGGTGCTATTACAGATTAGGAAACTGAGGCAGGCAGAGGTTAAGTAATTTGCCCAAGGTCACACAACTATTAAGGCAGGTTTCAGACAGGATTCAAACTCGAGTCTTCCTGACTCCATGCCCAGAACCCTAGTCACTCATTCTCCCATCCTACCCTCCTCACAAGGGAACAGAAATGAAAAGGAAAATTATTATTTTGAAAATTTTGTGTCACTTCTTGAAATAAGTGAAAATATTCAGAGTCTTGGCAAATCTGGTTTAGAATAAACTAGAAGGGAGTGAAGAGATTTCGGAAGGGAACAAGCAGAAGACTAGAGACAGCAAAGAGAAAGACATTCTTCTGGTACTCGAAGGAAGATACTTAAATCCTGAAATCTGAGTCTGAATCCAAAGGAAAGGTAGATTCAGCTAAGAAAATGAGAACTAAGCAATTGTACAACAAAAACTTCTGGTTAATTATACATCTCTCTCCTCATGAATGGGTTGGCTCATCTCAGAAAGAATGCACCTACTATTCTCTTCACTCCCATGTGGGGGAAACCTGAGACACGAACAGAGGAGGGGCCCTGGCTCGGGGTGTGCAGGATATTCCAAGGGCAGAAGTCAGGATCTGAAGTCCCCACCTTGAAGTACTCAGGTCATTGTTCCATCCTTATAGTTCCTCTGCCTTAAGCTACCTCCCCCGGCTACTTACCAATTTGTTGCACTCTCGGAAGGTGTCACTAGTCAGGATCCTACATGAGGAATCCACCATCGTCTGCTTCATGACATTGTTTTGACAAATGGCAGGGGCACCATCCAGCAATACCTGGGGGACATTGAGGAAGAAGACATAAAGAAAAATGGTTGCGCTTAGTCCAGACTGGAGTGATGGGTATATTTCTGCCCCTTCTGCCACCACATCAATCCTCTCCTATCAGCATCTCACCTTCTATGCCTTAGATGAGAATTAGGGGAAGAAGAAGGCAAAGAATCAGGCTTCCCTGAGCTCAGCCAACAAAAACAAGTGCTACTCACTTCACTGGTGTCAGCACACTGTGGGTTCACTTTCCAAGAATTCCCAAAGTCCACTGGGCCCATCTCCAGCTGTAGGCTGCTGCTGGTGAAGTCATTGTTCTGGTTGCCATCAAAATTCCCACACAGACCACACACTCTCTCCTAGCAAAACAAGCATTAACAAGGTAAGAACACTGAATGGGGAGTGGGGGGAGGCTTTCTGGAGATGCTGAGCAGATTGTGAGGAAGTAAATAAGGCTTAGCTGGGGAGGGAGAAAGCAGAGATACAGGAACCAATGAGTTAAGTCTTACACTCACCTAGAATTCTCTCAGGGACAGCTAAATGGTGCAATGGGTAGAGTTTTGGGCCTGGAATCAAGGATGATTCATATTTTTGAGTTCAAATCCGGCCTCAGACACTTACCACCTGTGTGACCCTGGGCAAGTCACTTCACCCTGTTTGCCTCCATTTCCTTCTCTGTAAAACGAACTGGAGAAGGAAATAGCAAACCACTCCAGCATCTTTGCCAAGAAAACCCTAAATGGGGTCACAAAGCTAACTTAATAGAAGAAGTATCTTGAATTAGAGAAATGATACTCCCACTGTGCTCTCTACTGTGGCTTGTCCACACTCCATTCACTTCTTTTTTATCTTTTTTTTTTTTTTGCGGGGCAATGGGGGTTAAGTGACTTGCCCAGGGTCACACAGCTGGTAAGTGTCAAGTGTCAGGTACTCCTGAATCCAAGGCCGGTGCTTTATCCACTGCGCCACCTAGCCGCCCCCTCCATTCACTTCTAAACTCCACATCTTAGAAGGAATATTGACAAACTATGGCATATCCAAGGAGTCTCAAAGCCATGTCATAGAAGATAGAGTTGGAAGAAAAGAGGATCTTTAGTCTAGAAAAGAGAATATTCTATAACTCTAAGGTACTCAAAAGCTACCAGATGTTGTTCAGTTGTTTTTTAGTCCTGTCCAACTCTGTGATCCCATCTGGGGTTTTCTTAGCAAAGATTCTGGAGTGGTTTGCTATTTCCTTTTCCAGTTCATTTTACAAATGAGGAAACTGAGACAAACAGTTAAGTGACTTGCCCAGGATGATGTTTGAGGTCATATTTGAACTCATGAAGATGAATCTTCCTGACTTCAGGCCCAGCACTCTATCCATCGCACTAGTTAGCTGCCCCATCAAATAGATAATGGAGTAGATTTATTTCTCTAAAAGGCAGAGTTGGGCCAATTATTAGAAGTTACAGAGAAACAGATTTTCTTTGAATTTTAAGGAAGAACTTTCTCCCAGTTGGAACCATCTCCAAAATGGACTGGGTTGACCCATGAAATAGTGAGCTTCCCCATCACTGGAAGGGTTCAAGCACCTCCCCACGACCACCAGAAATGTTGAAGAAGAGATTTTTTATTGGGTAAGAGATTGGAATAGGTGACCTCTGTATTCTTTCCAACTCTGATTCAGTGATTCTATGAATGGGACTGGACAATGTACCCACAATCAAGGAAGGGCCAAATGAATGTTGGGAAAGGAAAATAGGAAACAGCAATGACAGAAAAGAGAGGGCCACTTACCTGATATGTTTGTTTCAGAATAACAGAGATTCCCATGTTCTTATCCCAGAGAAGGGAGATCCCTTTGCCTAGTAACAGGATGTAGTAGCGGCCTGACTCCACCACTTCAAAATGAGTCTCATCTTTCAAACGTTTTTTCACATTCACCTGATGGGGCAAACAGATAAGATAATGAAAGTGAGATGAGGATATCAAATTCTTTTCCAAGGCCCTTCCAACCAAAGTTTCAGAGAACCAACCATCTCTTCCTCAAAGTTGTTGCTCCTTTGCCCTCAGACCAATGACTGTCATATAGGGTTATTAAGGAAGAGGGGGAAATAGGAACAACCTTCTTCATAACATCAAAGATACTGGAAAAACAATTGAAGGGGCAGCCATACATACCACCACAAAAAGGGGCCTTCATAAACAAGTGCCATTTGAATTCATATAGCCCCTTAAACAGCTTTTAATGAGATGATGATAACATTAACACTGCCTGATAAGTAAACATATCAACCTACAACATAATTGTGTTAGTCTACCTACTTTCCCCATATTTTCCCAAATCCATCAAATGTTGTGCTGATAATATATCTGATGGTAAGTAGAAATATCCTGCACCAATACATGATAATTCTGTGAATTATATTTTAACAGAGAGCATGCCCTAAGGGAACTTCTACCCCAGGGACCTAATTGGTGGCTACCTCTGCCTAAACACTATTTCAGTAAAGCCCTATCCATACTTCACCTCACCTCCTCCTCTCTGTCACCCACCCATGGCTGTGCATATAACCTTTCCTCCCTACTCCTGCACCTAGTTCTTGAACTAAGAACCATAATCAAATCAGATCTGCCATTGTCTCTAGATGAGGTGTGTCATCTACCCATAAGGCTCCACTCCTCATTATAGTAACTTTCCAAAATGTCTCTCTCCTCTATAGGGGTTGTCTAAAATTGTCTTTGCTCTCATATTTCCATCTCCAGGGCTCTGTACAATGCATGAAAAATGCTAACCCTGACCCAGAGCAGTGCTTAATATTCTTTCACTCGCTATCATAGTATCCAAAATGAGATATTTTTCCCTCCAGTTTGTCAATATTTATTTCCTTAATTGAATTTTCTTGTCTTATTGCATTAGCCTGAATTTCTAGCACTCTATCAAATAATATGGGTGACAGTGAGAATTCTTGTTTAACCCCTGATCTTACTGGGAAAGCTTCCAAGTGTAAGGATGAATTACTACTAGTCATAATTCCTCCTTCATCCTGTTTTAGAAGAAAATATTATTAGTGGTTTGTTTGAATGATTATTTAGGTCTATCTACTGAAGGGCTTCTTAGGCCTATTTTGTACCAAGGAATCCTATGATCCTAATGTATTTTCTTGCCTACATTCATAATTGAAGGAAATTATAAATATGTTAGAGGCTAATGTAAATAAAGATTTTTTTTCCATCCAAGCATACAGCTCTCCTGAAATCTATCAACAGACCCACCCATCTGTGGATCCAAGGTTAAGAACCCCTAGTCTACTGTGTTGTGTCAAAGCTTATGAATGTGAGTCACCTACACTCACTTTTGACTTCAAAATCTGTTTGCTTCTGAATCTGCTATAAATGATTTCTTCAAAGCTAAACTGTTCAATCGGGCCAGTGCTTTATCCACTGTGCCACCTAGCTGCCCCCTACATTGCTACATTTTTTAAAGGAAATACTTTTGTTTGAAGCAAGAGAAATGAAAAGAAAAAAAAGAGTACTTGTCAGAGATCATGGAACTAAATTGGAAGGGAGATCATCTAGTCCAACTACTTGTATTCTGGTAAATGTTTAACAACCAGCTCTCTAGGAAAAGGTATGTATGTATGTATGACACATGCTTTTATATTTAATCTGCATTATTACATTTTCTCTATTATTTCCTTAAGTCTAGACACTCAACAAAATTAAGCCCTGATTCATAATATTTGCAAATGTCCAAAGTATAAGTGTTCACACTGACATTTTAACAATCAACTCTCTTGAGCTGGTATGAATTGGCTCCAGCACACCCCTGAAACCTTTTCATATTGCAGGAAAGGAAGATGAAACAGAAAAGTTAATTTGCCTAAGGTCATACAGGTAGTAAACAGCAGAGCCAGGATTTGAACCTGGGTCTTGTGACTCCAAACTCCTGTTATTGGGAAGTGCCTATTCAGATACAGGAGAACTAGAGCCTGTTGAAGGTCCCTTGCCACTCTGAAATTCTATGCTTATTATTCATCAGGGCTATCTTGGGCAGTTCTGTCCCTAAGATTTGCCCTAAAATAGCCATATTCTTCTCTGGTTG